>NC_064559.1:137629699-137932729 GCF_937001465.1 Orcinus orca
GGAGCACAGTAAGCGAGGCTAAATGAAGGAAGTAGGCAGGCTCCAGGAGCTGTGTGCCAAGTAAGGAGATGAATCTTATTCCAAGAGCAATGGGAAGCCATGGAGCCTTTAAGCCTCCTGTTCTTAACAGGATTGGCCTGTTCTGATTTACATTTTTAAAGAATTACTCTGGCTTCTGTAAGGAAAATGGATTATTGGAGGGCAAGAATGGAAACCACTGATGTTTCAGTTATCTATCGCTGTGTAACAAACAACACCCAAAATTTAGCGCCTTAAAATAATCATATTGGTTTGCTCATTATTTTATGGGTCAGGAATTCTGGGGACTCAACAGGCAGCTCATCTCTGATTTACAAGATGTCAGCTTGTAAGGCAGCTGGGGCTGGAGGATCCACTTCCTAGATGGTGTCTTCACATACATGTGGTATCCAAATGCTCCCTGATCTTCCTCTTTCTCCACACGGCATCTGATCCTCTCAGACCTATCCATGTGGCATGGGCTTCTCAGTCTGCTGGTCTCAGGGTACTCGTACCTCTTATATTGAAGCTGCTTTCTAAGAGAAAGGAAGTAGGAGTTCCTAGCCAGTGTTGTATTTGGAATTAGCCCCATATCACATCACTTCCTAGATATTCATTGGTCAAAGCAGTCAAAGAGTCCACCCAGCTCCAAGAGGGTAGAGAAGTAGACCCCATCTATTGATGGGAGAGCATCAGGGTCACATTGCAGAAGGGCATGTGGGTTGGAAGATATTGTTGCAGCCACCTTTGGAAAATACAATATGCCACAAGTAAGGAGGCCATTCCAGTAATTCAGGCAAGAGATGATGGTGTCTTAGGTTTGGATGTTTGCACTAGATTAAGAAAGGGGTGGATTCAGAATAAATGAGCAGAATATATGAGAACTGTAAAGTACTAACAAATGCAGCTAAGTACTTGTTTAATTAAATTGCACTTTCTAAGATTACATGGATGAGCGTTGCCCATCACCAATAAAGTAAGTCACAGGTAAGTCTGTTGTATTCATAGGACACTTGTATTATTGCTGTGCTTCACAATGTGCTTTGTTTCAGAGAATGAGTTATTTAGGACAGGGACTTAATGAGGCCCAGATATTGGGGCTACACAGGGAGAGGAAAAACTATGGACCTACATACTGTGAGATCCAGGGATTGTCACATGCTATGACCAGGGGTGCTTTAGACAGTAAAGAGGGCCTTACATTTTCGAAGGCTTCATGGAGATGAGTGCTTTTGCCCACAGAAAGACCTGAGCAGTTTTCACCTCATACATTCAGTTGCTTGAAGAGACAAAGTTTTTAAGGTATGGGAGTCAATGCACCAGAGACTATATAAAAAATAATTATTTTGGTGACAAAAATGTGAGAATCTATTGTTCCATTTTAAAACAGCAGAGGAGACTCCAGAAACTCACCCAGGGGCACCCAGTAAATTAATGGCAGAGCTGGTGTAAAAGACATGTCTCCTGATTCTAGTCTGGGATTCTTTCCATGGCGTCATCTGCCACCCTGCCCAGAGCACAGCTTCGTTCTCTACTATAGTCCCACTGCACAATTGCTATTGCTCAAGTGACTTTCAAATAGCACCAGAAGGCAGAAAACAGGTTGTGAACAAATCATATCTGGTCTCTCTACGGTAAAATAACTAAAATGTACTCTGCTAATTTTGATTCAGTTGCAACTCTTTGTGGAGTGGACAGCACATGCGCTTATGTGGGAATCATCGCCATAAGACCACTCACTGTGCTGCTAAATGTCCCAAAGAATATTTCTTAAAATTCACTAAATTCCTAAGATTCTGGGGTCACATTATAACTCTCAATGCTTACACCTCTATCAAAAACAAAAAAAAACAGCTCAAGAACACCAGGGTCTTTTAGATTGGAAAGTGGTTACAATACAAGATTTTTACCGTGTGTGGAGGTTACATATAATGTACATTATAATAAATGTTTATATATGCAACTTCTATTTTATATTTTCAATACACGGTTTTTTATTGTGTTTTCTCAATATTTGAAGTAGGCAGCATTCCATTCCAGATCTAGATAAAACTGATATGCTCTAAATTGCATAATTTTATTCTCAATTACTTTTAATGTCTTCACTCTTTTTCTATAGCCAAATCAAATGGACATATTTTGTGTCTATTTGTGTTCTTTTAAATTAATTGAGATTAATGACCCAAAGATCCAGTGTTTTCCCATGCTAGGTTTGTTTCACATTTGAACTTAATTGGACAAATATTACCTCACTACATACTTAAAGGGTCTATAAAATATTGCTCCTTGATCTTTCTGTAAGAAGCAATTTGCTGGGCTCTAGTGTTGGAAGACAGTACCTCAGGATTGGTGCCTGGGAATGTGTAAATTTTGCCTATGGATTTAGATGTGTGTTTAACAAGATTGCACCACAAAATCCTCACAACTTTATTATATGTTCTACATGTTCTATTGCGCTGACAAGTTAAACTGCATCCAAGACTGAGCCAGGTGGTGTTTAAATTTCCAAATACCTTAAAATTTGAATGCCTCGGGCAGGAAAAACTGACTACTCAGTAGGCACAGTTGTAATATTTCAGGCAAGATATTGTCAGAATCAAAAGAGTGAAGGCCGAGCTTCCCTGGTGGCGCAGTGGTTGGGAGTCCACCTGCCGGTGCAGGGGACACGGGTTCGTGCCCCGGTCCGGGAGGATCCCACGTGTCGCGGAGTGGCTGGGCCCGTGAGCCATGGCCGCTGGGCCTGCGTGTCTGGAGCCTGTGCTCCGCGGCGGGAGGGGCCACAATGGTGAGAGGCCCATGTACTGCAAAAAAAAAAAAAAAAAAAAAAAGTGAAGACATTTGCCCATAGATTTTACTATCACATTTACATGAACCTTTGTGCATTTCAGTAAGGCTCTAAAACAGGTGCTTAGGTAGTGCTTTTCTGTAGGTCTTAATGGAGCATCAATATTAAACTATTTTGAAAACTCACTCTTATAGGATCCCAGAAGCAGTCCCCCTCCTCCCCTTTTAAAGCACTTTCTCTTATTGCCTAAAAATTCAAGTACTCTCTTAACAAAGTGCAGACTGATATATTTCACTATGGATTTGAACAGGAGCCAAGAGGGTTGATGAAAGGAAAACTTCTCTCTATAAAAGGTTTATTGTCAGTGCTTTCTAAAGATGTAGATTCTTCTAAAACCAGCTACCAGCATTTTCACAAACATTAACACAGCCTTCTCAACCTCTCCTAGACCTATGATTCGGGTCCTTTTAGGCAAGCTCTGCGTCTAGCCTCTGACCTTCTAGATAGCCAATTCAATCTAATTGCTCCCCCCACCTCAGTATAACTTATATTCTAAAGAGGAAAGGGGGTGGGGTAGCGTGGTCCTCACGCTATTGGAAAAGTACTTGAAATTCCTTGCATTCCTTTGCATTTAACGGTATGTTTACCTAATCATCAGCTTATTAGGATTAACACAAGTCATTGCTTCAAGCTCATTCAGTGAAAACAAACTGACTCCTATGGATTCCAAGATTTTTTCTCTGATCCCAACCATGGGTGAATTTTTAAGTCGTTCTCCCAAGTTTTAGGAACAATATTAGAAAAATATAAAGTTATAAACAAGAGACCTTATATCACATTATCCAACCATGCTTAATCTTGCCCATGGATTTTGAGGTAGGCAGCCTGAGTTATGGACTGTTTTCATTAAAGTTTCCTCTACCGAAGGGACCTGCACAATTACCTAGTGATTAAAATGATAAATGACTCTACTATACCCACCTCAAAGAGCTTGGGTGATGGAGACCCTTAGGCTTTGAATTCTTATGAAAATAAAGCATTATTATTTAAACCACAAACTTAGCTTCAGATTCCTTCTTGTGCTTTGTACAATGCACGGTGTTCAATACATGTTTTTAAAACAGATTACTCTAAATTCCAAGATTTTTTTTCTGCTGAAGATATAAAAGCAATCATTGTCAGATTTTTAAAGGTTAGTTCCCTGCTCTATCCCAAGCACCTGGAACAGTTCCTGGTACAAAGTAGATACTCAGTAAATCCTGTTTCAATGATTGAATGCATAAGCTAGATCGTCCCCAATGGTTTTGAACATTCTCTAAAAATACTGAATGCCATAAACTCAGATATTAGGTAAATATTTCTTTATTAAATGATTAATTCCATAAATAAATTCTTTTCACTGAATATAAAATTAAAATCATTTACAAATTATTCCAGTATTACATTTCCCCTCCCTCCCCGAAAGCTACATTTTGATAAATAAAAACATTCAGTCTTAAAACACCTGATTTCTGTTTGCAATTTAGAGTGCAGATAGCTGCCTCTCATGGACACTCACAGAGTGTCACCTTCTGGAAGGGATGGACCCCCCCTCCCATTTACTTCTGTCAAAGGATGGAGTCTTTAAGTGTCCAACTAATCTTATTACCTTTTACAACTGTAAAACCGAAATGGAAAAAGCCTAGAGAAAAATACGCTTACCAAATAATTTACAAACAGAAAACAGAACGTCATCAACACTACAAGCTCCAAAATGAAGCAGTAACGTGTGCTCCAATATTATGAAGCAAAGTATTCTCCAATTGCGGCTGCATTAGTGTCCATGTGCACCAGCACACCTGGCAGTTTCGAAATACCTTAATACTACTCAAGAATGAGCAGTGCATCCCTTCTACAATGAGTCCCTTCAGCCCACCGCCCCCACCCACGCCTCCATGAGGCTGACACTCTTCTCTCCCCACTTTGTCCGCCCTCGTGCTGGAAAACGCAGGTAGCATTTAGTCCCTAAATTTGTGAATGTCATTGAACAGTCTGTAGAAGGGAAAGGCTGCCTCGTTGGCATGTGGGCAGTTGTAGTTGCATCTGCAGGACTGGATCATCATGACATTCTTGGAAAACGTCTCCCCATCTTCGCAGCGGAACCGCATCTTCACGGTCCTGGTCTGCTGAGGCGTGCAGCAGCGGCCGTCCACGCAGGAACCGCAGTACTTGGGCCGGTATTTCTTCATACTCGAACATCCAGCGTAAGTAAACTTGACCGGTTCAGGGGATTTCTTGGTCTTGCTGCATTTCTTGCCCTTCTGTAAGAAAGAGAAGAGAAGGGAAGTTAGTGTTTCTCTTTCTTGGAAGAGATGCTCCCATCTCACCCAGGGGACCAGTCTACACGGCACCGCAGGCACTTACTTTCAGGCTGCTGTACACTGGCTGTCCACAAGGCCGCACTTCACAGATCCGGGTTTCTTTCAGCAGGCGGCATTCAGGGTTGTCATTGGTAACGCGTGTGGAGATACCAGTTCCACAGGTTTTTGAGCATTGGGACCACGAAGTCGTTTGGACGATACATTTCTGGCCATGTGAAGAAGGGCTGTACAGAATGCGAGGTTCCATTCCAAAAACTAGAGGGACAAACAAGAGGGAAGATTCCTCAGAGGCATACCGACACAAACAGCTTCAGGTTCTCATTTCTCTGAAGTTTCAAACTAGGAATGCGTTTCAGTACAATGTCTCAGTCTTCACTTACCAGGGAGCCGCTTCAGGGAGCCGCCTTTTCCAATTGCAATTAATTCATTGTTTCTCGTTAACTCCACCTCCGAGGCATCGAAGGCCAGCTCCTTGCCCAGGAGGCCGTCCCTGTCGTCCATGGGGTCCTTGGCACCATCCTCGTCGCAGACCCACTCCTCACAGCACTGCCCGGTAACTTTGACCAGCCGGGGGTTGGGACAGCCCAAGCTTGGGAGAGAGAGTTCTTGGGGACACAGAGGAATGCAGCCCACGGCGCCGTCAATACATGTGCACTGATGTTTACAGTTGGGCTGGAAACTTTCCCCATTCTGGTAGATTCTGGAGTTATATTCACAGGGTCTGCCCTCTGACTGAGCTACAAAGAGCACCAAAAAAGAAAGGGAGAAGAGAATAAAGTTAAGATTCCGTACGACAGCCTGAAACTCAGACATATTTTCTGCTGCTAAATTCAATTGATGGTAAAGTTTCCTATGATTCCCCGGAGACTCCAGAGCAGAACAATAAGTTAGTCAGGAATCACTTTTCCGTATGCGCTTTTCGTTGGGCCCAGACACACTGAATTGCATTCCAGACTGCTGAAATCATGTGCCTTTCTGCCAAGCTACCAACAACAAAGCATCACCATACATGGTCGCAAAATTACTAAACTTCTGGACTACGGGGACTATTCTTTTTTTAAAGGGGCCAAACCACAAGCATCTTACCTCTGCAGATCCCCTTCAGAGCGGTGGAGCTGGCGCCGAAGTTGCATTCCAGCCCCTTGGTGTGGTCGCAGGGCTGCGTTTTGCTGCAGTCCTCGTTGAGCTGCTTGGCGCAGACCTTACAGCAGCCGCAGGCGTCCCGGACCAGCCCGACTCCCGGGGCGCACTTGGGCGCCTCCAGGGGGCAGTGGCAGGAGGCGGGGCAGGTGGAGAGAGCCTGGAAGGGGGAGAGGACACGTGTGAGGCTCGGCGCGGTGCGCAGGAAGGACGCCCCGGGAAGGGACGGGGGTGTCTGACCCGGGCGGCAGGGGGTCTCTGATCCCGTCCAGCCCGGCCACCCCGGGCGGCTGCGTACGCCAGGAGGGCCCCCCGGCACGTCTTCAGGGCGGGCTTAAAGAAAGAGCTCCACCGAAACGCCCCGCCGAACTTCCGAGTCTAGCTTTTCCGGCCACGGGCCATCTGGGGAAAGGCGAAGGGGCTGCTAGAGCGGACGGGGAAGCGGTGGCCAAAGAACTCACCAGCCTGGCCAAGTGGAGAAGGGTGACGGCGAGGGCGAGCGTCCTGGCGGTGCTGGAGCTCATCGTGGCGCGCAGGAGGGGTCCGGGCGAGCGCGGAGGCAAAGACGCCAACACACCGGTGCGTAGCGGCCGGGCCGGCACGGCTGGGGCGGTGGGCCGGGCGGTGGGCCGGGCGGCGGGGAGGCGAGAGCCAGGCAGGCGAGCGGGCTGCGGGCGTCCTTCTCTCGAGGTCCTTGCCGGGGAGGGACGGAAGGCGCGGATGCTGCTCGGGGACGCTCTCGCTCGCGGTCTGCCCCAGCGCCCAGAGCCCGCCTTTTATACGGGCCGGCCGCGGCGCCGCGTGTTGCAGTGACGTCGGCTCTGTCTGCGCGTTCCAGAATTCTCAAACATCTCAGGAATGCTGGTTGGCGCGGGCTCCTGCCAAGCGCCTCCCCTGGCTCCGTTGCACTTTTTTTTTTTTTTTTTTTTTTTGTCCTGGACCCGTCAAGAAAACAATCTTCCGTTTTTTCCACTTTAAATAACGACTTCTATTGGGGAGGGCTCTTCTTGGAGTGATGGTGGTGATGGATGTGGAAGGGCCGAGGGGGGCGAGTTCAGAACTTTGCCTGGATTGGGAGGGTGGGAGGACCTGGAGGGAGGAACAAAAGTCGTTTTGTTTGGTGATGCCGAGTTGACTGGGCAGCCTTGGAACCCCTCACCCAGGGAGGCAGCGAACTGTTTGCTTGTTTACAGCGAAGGTGAGAGTCAAGTTATCTATTGAGAGAGGCGAACGGGGAGGGAGAGTGTCTGGGAGCCAGGAATCTATCTGAGGACTTCATAGAAGCGTGCTCGGATCAAGTCCCAAATCTTTGGCATGGTGTTTATTGGACAAGTGAAGTGTATTGCAAATTAATACCCGAGGTGGCATTTATGAATGAGAAGGGGAAAAAAAAATCAACTTCCCCCATCGTCTGGCAGTTTCCCAGGCAGAGGTCTTCCCCCGTCCGCCAACCCCCCCCCCCGCCCCCTCCGCTTTTTGGTATGTCGTACTTGTTTGTTTTTGGAGGTTCCCACTTTAGTTCCAGCCCACTGCCTGGGTTGGAAGTCCGAGAGGAAACGAACGCAGGGAGCTCTCTGGGAGGCGGACTTACACTTCCTCACGGATGCGGGAGACTGGGTAAGCCCTTCCAGGCTCCCTCCGCGGGCGGGAGGCGACGCTAACTAAGCAGCCAGCCAGAAGCGGAGGGGACCACCGTGGCGTGATTTGTATTGAGATCATCACCTGTATATACTGCAAAACCAAACCAGATTCCAGCACCATTGTGCCCAGTGGATCTCTGGAAAAAGCAGACTCCTTGACGCTGAAAGTTTTGCGGGGCTTTTTAACTCCTTTCCTTGGGACCATTTAGAAGCCTTCCATTTCAAGTGAATTGCAATGCTTTGCTCTCTAAGTAAAGAGAAATAAGAGATTTAGGATGTAATATTCTGTAGTAAAAAAAAAAGAAAAAAAGAAGTTAGCAATTTTAAGGTCCTATTCTACCCTATTCTACCAGCAACACATTCAGTAGAAGACCTCCTACAAAACAAGTTACTTGAACTTCAAATACCGTTAGTGTGATGGACAAATCTTCCCTCAAAGTTTCAAAAACTATCTTCTTGTGTAACTTTCATAAAAACATACACAGTAATTATGCCAGTTTCCCTTTTATATGTGCTCTGGGAGAAATCCTTGTCCTTTGCGATGTTTAGGGCTGTTCAGTGTAAATGACTGAGAAGTCTTGCTGAAGAAGGCCTTCAGTGTGACTTTTCTGTGAATGACTCTAATGAACACAATAAGAAGCTATTGCAATGAAAACACTCTCCAATGGAGAGAACTGTGGCAGGAAAGAGTTAAGTTTCATTCATTCAAAAGTGCTCTTCCAGAAGCCTAAGAAGCTGTTACTAGAGGGAGCAGGATGTCTAAGGTTTTGTTGGAGGCATGTGGGGTGGGGAACTTACTTTTCAAGACAATAGACTGTCAGGTGTTCTAGGCCCTGCATCCTGCCCAAGCCAATTCATCAGTTATTATTTAGAAAACGGTTTTGTTGTGTTCCTGTGTTCAGCTTTCGTTACTGTTTCCTTCTTAATGAAGTGACTGGGGATGGGGTGAGTAGGTACAGTACAGGGTGGGAGGAGGTGGCGAAGAGGGAATGGAGAGGAGCGTTCCTGGCTTCTGTTGTGGCGTCTCTTCTATTTGACTTCATGGTTGTAAGTATTTCCAGATGGTGAATCAGACACCAGACGTAACAATATTTCCATATTTGGGTATAGCAGTAGCCTGCGTTTTTAACATTTTTCTGCCTCTGTTATCCAACCACAAAGCATTCTTGACAGCTTCAAATGTTGTTAAATATAGACTTAACTTCTGTTCCCAGAGCAGGAAATTCTTTGGAATTCCTTGTTTTTCATGCAATCTGTCTATCAGAATCTAAAATAAAATTACAGTGGATGATCCAACTGGCTTATGTATACACCTTGCTCCTTTATGGAAGTTTGTGTGTATGTGTGTGTGTGTGTGTGTGTGCACGTGTGTGTGTGTGTGGAGGAGGGGGCTCAAAGAGACTCAGTCTGCTGCACAGCATTCAAAAACACACCATTCCAGAGATTCCTTTAAAAATCAGATTAAAGTTTTCTAACAAGGGTTGTGTGCATTTGTTTCTGGACTTCATCTGGGGAATCTTGGAGGATGAGTTTGCCCCAGAGGAGAAACTTACAGAACCTCACCGTCAGCTGCCCATTTAAAGTAGGGGGTGTGTGATGGGAGGGGGTGGGAAACTGCAGCAAACTGGGCCAGGACGCTGGGGAGCCGGAGAGACGGGAGTAACCTGTGTACACAGCCTTTCTATATACTATGTCCTGGTGAGACTGCTAGAAAACGACAGCCTCAGACAAGAGGAACAGCAGCTCCTCAAGTCCTGCTCAAAGAAGGTCCAGAAACCCCAGATGTCCCATCGCCTTCTCCCCTCCTCTGCTGAGAGCTGCAGATCAGTTCACGTTGACAGATTGAAGGGTAAATGTGCAAACGTTCACGGGTAAGTGTCTTCCGGTGCTAATTCTGCACGGCTCTTTTGCTCTCTTTCCTCTCTCACTCCCTCTCTGGGAGCCCCAGGAGGGAATAAGGGGCCGCCTTGTTCCCTTGGGCTGCAAGGCAGGGAGAAGGGGCTGCTTGTCTTCTCAGCTCCTGGCTTTGGACTGAGCGATGGGAACGTCTCTCGCCCACTGATGCCAGGGAATTTTAGGTCACCAAAAGAAGGGTTCACTGTCTGGCGGCAACTGAGAATAATAATCACCCTAAACCTGGCGACTCCGGTTTCCTAGCCCTAGACCAGTGGTTCTCAAACTGTGGCCCGCATCAGACTCACCTGGAGGGCTGGTTAAACGACTGACCCCACTGGCCCCACCCCCAAATTTCTCATTAGTTACATTTCTAAGCAGTCCCGAGGTGATGCTGAGGCTGTTTGTTCGGGGATTCACACCCTGAGAAACACTGCCTTGGACGGTGGGAGTGCCTGTAATAGCCGTGTGTGTGCGTGCGTTTGTCCTCAGAGGTACTCGGCGGTCTCACAACTCCACCTTTTATAGCCACCTTAAGGAACAGCATAACTTATTGTGACAGCGAAAGGCCAACGTTAAGGTGGCGCCCCTGCGCCATCCTATTGCCCTCCGCTCCCCCAAGCCCACCCCACCCCGAGTGACTGCAGGGAGAGCCGGAGAGAGCCGGGAACACACAGTTCCCGGCGGCGGGAACTGTGTGGCAGTGGCGCTGGGAAGGCCTCAGCCGCCCCCGGGACCCCTGCGGAGACGGCGGGCAGTGGGGATGGGGAGAGATCCAGGGCCCGAGCACCGGGACGCGCCCGGCCGCCTGCTGCCCGCCGCCCCCTGCCGGCTGCCCGGCCCGCGCTCCCGGAGTCGCCGCGGTGGCCAGGACTAGAGGTTTCCGGCGGCGCGCGGCGCAGAACGTTTCCAGCCCCAGCCCATATTTGGTGAAAGTCTTTCAAGACTCCGTCATCCAGCTCCGGGGGGCGGCGGCGGCGGCCCTAGGAGGAGGCCCAGCAGCGGCGCGGCCGCCGAGCTGCTGAAAAGTGCCCGCGCCCGGTCCTCGGGCCGCCCGGCCGCAGGCGTGGCTGGCGTGCGGGCGCGCGCGTGCCGGGGAGACCGCGGCCGCCTGGCTCGAGCCCGCACCCCTGAGAGGGCCCGGCCCGCCCTGGGCTGCGTGGGTGGCTGGCGGGGAGGGCGCCGGCCCGATTGTGTCACTTTTCCCGTCCACCCCGCTGTTGACTCGTCCTCCCAACGGAGCAGAGAGTTGCCGCGCTGTGCCAGACTTGGAGGGTACGCCCAGGTGCGGGGCTGTGTGTGCGTTGTCGGAGTGTGGCGTTCGTTCAGACATCAAGCCCACCCGAGAGCGGGGACGTGGAAATGACTTTGGGGAGAAGTCCCCAAGGGCCTGGATCCCGTTATCCCTAGAAGGGAGAGAGGCTGGAGCTCCCTCTTGGTTTCTCTTGGTCTCCCACATCCCTTCCTTCCTTCCTGGTCAGTAAGTTCCGTGGGGGCAGAACCCCTGGATAGGAAGCCCTAGCTCTGCCATCCACTAGCCTGCAGTCTTCAGTAAACTGCACATCCTCTCTGGGCCTTGTATCCTTCATCAATAAACTGGGAAAGGAGACAGCACGTAGTAAAACTGGAGCAGTCCCTTTCAGGGCTAAATTTCACGCCATCCTCTCCTGATAATAACAGAAGCCAACGCTTATATAGGGCTCACTCTGTGTCAGGCACAGTTTTCAATGCCTGCTATTTATTGACTTATTTCATTCTCCAGTGCCCCATTGAGGTAGATCCTCTGGTTAACACCATTTTCTATCTAAATGAAGAAATGGAGGCACAGAGGGTAAATGTCTAGCCAAAGGGCACTCACCTAGCAGGTAGCAGAACTGAACCCAGGCATCTTGGTCCCAGCAGGCCTTGCCCTTAACTGCTGTGCCTACTCCCCATTTCTTACTTTAGATGTTCAGGCCTGTCCCTTCTTCTGGAACTTAACCTTTATTTAACTCTATCACAGCTTACCCAGATGTTTCAGGATAAATGCATCAGATAGAAAAGTAGTTGAGAAGTTAACTGAAGCTGTGTGAACCTCTAAGAATTGCCTAATGTACTGGCTGTTGGGGAAGATGGGGAAAGGAGTGTTGCATTTCAACAGAAAAAGCCTTAACGCAAATAAGTTTACATAGTGGACTTCTAGACACCTTGGCAGAGGGTGGGGAAGATACCTTGGCCTTTGGAGTCCTTCTGATACCTTACAAGCCACATTGATCAGGCAGTCCCTACTTCTGGAATAAGGCTTGGCCCGGTAGGAGCTACATTTGTCACTGAGGTGGGTTTCAGTGTCACTTACTTGATCGTTTATCAGTCTGAGTGTTCCTTATAGACCCAACCTACTGTTAACTTGTTTTTTCTAACTATATGTTATGAGTATAATTATCTATGTATCTGAGGACAAATTGTTTATCCTCTTTGAACTCCAGATTTATTCTGATCTCATGATATGTCATGGTACCATGGTAGGCACTGGTGACATAAAAAAGAGGACTTTAACATTGACCTTCCCCAAAGGACTTTACAGTCTGTTCCTGAAGTGAGTACAAAGTGCTGTGTGGACACTTTTGGCCCTGGGGAGTGAAAATGGAACTAATCTGAGTCTGTAAGGATGAGCAAGAGTCTGCTACACGGAAAGATATTTGAGACAGAGGGAACAGAGCCTTGACCATGCAATGCATAATGAGGACCCGCTAGTGAGGCTTGACCATAGAATCCCTTTGGGGAGCTGGCAAGAGAGGTCAGCTGGGATCTTCTGCAAATGCCCTTGCCCGTGGCGTTGGCACTCTCTACAGCCAGTGGTGAGCCGTGTGTGTGTGAGGTTTTGCCTTGGTTTCCTCATTTACAAGATAATGGGGTTGCCCCAGCTCAGGGGATACAGCGCTGAAGCGCTCACAGGGATCAGCCAGGTAAACAAAATGCCATTCCAAGGACTTTTGCCAGCTGACACTGGCCTCAGCCTGGGGGAACCATGGGGAGAGTGTGGACTCTATGGGGGGGGGGAGGTGCAGTGGGGGCTAAGTGGTTGGTAGGTGAAAAAGTAGGTCCAGTGTTTGCTTGTTTTCTCAGTTTTTAAAGAGATCTGGATCTTTAGGTGAAGGCTTTTACTTTTTAAAATGTTGGTAATTAATTAGAACAATGTTAAAATGCCATCAAAGTTAATCCTGGGAAAACCAAAGAAGACAGTGTGAGGGAGCTGCCAGTTGTGACCTCCAGACTGAATGTCTCCGAGAACCTGTCCTGCTCTGGCATTCTGTAACTCTCAGCCTCTTGTGAAATGTTAAGGAGTAGCACCGTGGGCTCCATTTAGTTGTCAGTTTGACTAGATTCTCATTTGTTTAAGAATCATGGCTGTCACTTGACTCAGTTGTAAGAGTTTACACTTTATCAACAAAATTGGAATCAGTGTCTTTTTCTTATTTTCTACTTTCCACACTCCCCAAACACCACTCAGTCTCCCTCTTACTTCTCCCCTTGACTTTATGTTGTAAGCAGCAGGCACTCCTTTGGCAGCATGCTAGGAAACAATATTTTTAGGGCATTCGTATCCAGTGGGAGCTATATCTGTTTATTTCCTCCACCTGGCATCTGTCCACAGGAAGCCAGGCATTTCTAGCCCCTTTACCTTACAGAACTTCTTGTTTTGTGATAACACAGAAACATTTCAAAGGAATGGACTGGAAGGCACCTCTCCCACTCTGCCCTGCAGTCTATCTTCTAGACATGCTTGAGCAATATGAAATATATTAATTATAAGTCACTATCAAATGGGTTGGTTCCAGATTTAGGGATTAAGAATTAACCTTCACCTCTTCTGGATTTTATTTCCAGCGATACCTGTCTCTTAACTGCCCACTTAAAACCACACATACCACATTCAGCATCTAGAAAGGATTTGATCTGGGCACAGTACATGAGCACACAGATAGATCCTACAGAGAAACTGAAGCCATCTATTCATGCCAAACTTTGCGGGACCGAGGATTAAGTGTAAAGGAGGATTCTGGCAGTTGGGCTGATTATGTGAAAGAAGACATAAGACATGTTTAATACTCAGCAGGAGGCTTGGCATATAGTAAGTACTTAATAAATTATAATTATTTTCACAGCAAGCACCACAGTTACCTTTACTTTTACTACAATTAGCATAGAATGAGCTAGACTTATTCTCTAGAGAATATTCTGTATTCTTTAGACTAGATGAAAAAACTTGATGAACTGTAGTTTAAAAATCATTTGATAAATGGTATATAGCTGATGTGATTTATAAGATCCACCCAGGCCAGGATCCTGGCTTGCACTGGGGCTCCAGCAGTCATCTAATAAAGCACCCAAATGGCCTTGCCTGTCACGGAATTGCAACTTTGCCTACAAGCAGTGTTGAGCCATGTGAGGTTTTGCCTTGGTTTCCTCATCTGTAAGATAATGGGGTTGTTCCAACTCAGGGTCATGCACTCAAGTGCTCCACAGATCAGCTAGATACAAAACACCACACCTGAGGATTAGTGCCAGCTGACACTTGGTCTCAGTGTTTGGGAGCCATGGGGATCGCTATGTCTGTGGAGCCTGGGTTTTGCCTACCAAAGGCTAAGCAGTTCATATATATATATATATATATATATATATATATATGAGATGTTAAGGTGGAGCAGAGTGTCTGTCTCCAAAGACCATTCTTTTGAGGAAGAACATGGTATTTGCCCTCCATGAAATCCACCTTAAAGTCTAAGCACTTGCCCCCAACTTCTTGACTTCCCCTTAAAAACTGATTGTGGATTCCTCACTTCAATATTTTTCTAAATGCGAGCTTATCTGTGTTTTCAGTCATTGTGGACCCCACTTACTTCAAGAGATTCTGGTAATGAATGAGTCAAATAATAAAAGAGGGTTTCCTCCTCAGGGACCCTTGCCTGAGCTTGTTCCTGTTTTCTCTGAAGAGAAAGAGATGTGTCAGAGTAGAGGAGGAACTCAGAGACTGAGAGATACTTCTAGCCTAACTTAGTCATCACCATTGACTTTATTACCTGAGGCAGATGGTGCTGCTACCGCCCATGGCCCATGGTCACCCTCATATCACAGCTGCTCAGCATGGAGCCCTCCAGGCACCCCCCAAGCACTCCCTCTGTGCACCTTGTGCAAGGTGTCCCTGAGTCTTGGATGTGGGCGTGGGTGTGGTGCCCAAGGTTATGGCAAAAAATAAAAAGCATGGAGCAATTTGAGGCTAGTCCCAGACGTTTCTCTGATTTTTTTTTTTTTATCCCCTCTCCTTTAATTAGGTTTTAGCTTTCAAAAGAAAAACAAAGCAATTTTTAAACAGTCAGTTCTTTTTTTGGGTACTTGTTTCTAACTTTTTAAAAAATTGAGATATAATTGACATACAACATTATATTCATTTTATGCGTACATGATTCAATGTATGTATATATTGGGAAATGATCACCACAGTAAGTCTAGTTCACATCCATCACCTCACATAGTTACAGTTTTTGTTTTGTTTTGTTTTGTTTTTTTGGTGAGTAGAACTTTTGAGATCTACTCTCTTAGCACCTTTCAAATATACAATACAGTATTATTAGCCATGCTGTACATTACATCCCCAGGATTTATTTATTTTATATTCTTTTATAACTGCAAGTTTCTTCCTTTTGATCACCTAAACAGTCAATTCTTAAAGGAAAAAGACAATATGTGTTCAATGCTTGAACCTTCTGAGGCTCTGGGAAATGCTGCTGGGGGAATTATAAAGTGTGGTATATATACCAAAGCACTGCAGATCCAGGATATGATGGTTCAGTTCACTCCTATAAATATGATATGAATGACAGGCTTCATGCTAGGTGGCAATGCAAAGAGAAATAATATCTAGACTTTGCCATTGTGGCTCTCGTAGCCTAGGGGAGATCTAGATGCTTAAACACATGATACAATATAGCGATCTATGTTCTATGTACAGTGTAGCCAAATTGCTCTGGGAGTACAGACAAGGGACGTCTAACTTTGAGTCCCTCCTTTAAAGATGTGAGGTCTTGTTCAGTTTGTATTTTTTGATGGATGGGAGAGGTCAGACCCAGTTATACACAGGCACTAACGTGTATGTTCCAGTTGAAGCTGGTGATTGCAGAGAATATGGGCATCTTCATGAGACAACAGACAACACCTAAAAGTGAGAAACTTAGGATGAGCCTCTGAAAATGCATTAATCACAGAGAGGACCATCCCTGTGGGTGCTGTTGGAAATTATCACTATGGATCCTTCTTTCTGAGGTGGGAGGGAAGGGAACTGACATTTACAGGGCAACTGACATGAGCCAAATGCCTTAGAGGTTATCTCACCTAATGTTCAAGAAAATCCTCTAAGGCGAGCATTTTGAACATCTTTCTAAGCTTAGGAAGTCGGGGTTCAGAGAAGTTAAACAACTTGCCCAAGATCAAGCAGTTAGAATGCGACCAAATAAGGATTCCAATCCAGACCTGTCTGACTGTGTCCCGACCCAAAGCCTGTGCCCTTTCTACACTTCTGCTACACCATCCTGACTGCCTGAGTTTCCACTCCCTTTATGAGTGTTTGCTCTTTTTCTATTTTCTTTTATTGTTACCACCTTGCTTTATAGAGCCAGCCCTTTTACCTTTTCTTAGCACTTTCAGATCCACTGATGTTGAAGTTTTTGAGCCACTCACTGGTGAGCCTGGCTTCTAAAAGGAGGTGCAAATTAAAGTGAATGGGATCATTATCATCATCATTATAATCAGAGAACAGGCATAGTGATATTAAGCCTGCACTTACATTTGCTTCCTTGCTAGGCACTATGTAGAATGATTTAGATATACGTGATTTCTGCCTTCTAGGGACAGAGGACATGTTCCTCAGGATGTGGAGTTTAATTGGAAACAATGAAGGAGGTATGATTTCAGGATTCTATGTTTCAAAGACAGAGGGAAGTGCCATGGCAGTCTAAGGCTGCACTAAAGTGATACTGCGGCTCTATAAAGGCAAGGTGGTAACAATAAAAGAATACAGAAAAAGAGCAAACACTTATAACGGGAGTGGAAATTCGGAAGTTAGAGGACTATGTGAAAAGGGTATTGGACAAATGCAGTGAAGTGTGTGTGAGTGCGCGTGCTTGTGTGTTGGGGGAGGGAAGGTTGGGGGGGATGGAATGAGAAGAACATAGTGAATTATGACATTCTTGTGGATTCATTATCTTTTCTTGTTAGCACGGCTCACCCGGACTCCATTCACCTTTCTTTTCTCTGGGCTTTCTGCACTTTCTAGGTCCTTGCTCTGCTATTTTGAATAGAGAAGTCCTTGAGTCTCAGGCCAGGAGATGTGGCCAGAAAGGGCTACTTTCATAGTTGGGCCATCCTGCAAACACTGTTTTCAAGGGTCTGCAATCCGAAAAACTGTGGCCAAGGAAGCAGGTAGGGGATGAGGGTGGGTGTGGGGTAAGCTCAGGAAAGACTTCTGAAGTGACATAAAGTGAGAATTGAGACAATTTCCACTTGAAGTCTCCTCTCCACTTATTACGCATTAACCGTCTGGAATCAAATGCAGCTAATTTAGCATCATGTTGGAAAGTTTATAATGTGAACCACGTCCTAGGGCCAGGGCATCCAGGTTTTGATCCTTTGTAAGCGTCTCTCTTTTGGAATTCAAACTGGTGTCAGCACATAGGAACTAAGAATGGTGCCAAGTTTTGAGTCACCACTCTCTGCTTTCTTCTAGAACACCGTGGGAAAAGGATGGGCAGACTAGTTAAGGTAAAACCCAGTCCCACCCAAATGCTCACTGAAGGCTGGAAACAAATCCATTTTTTAAATGTTTTAAAAAGCAAATTGAACTCAGGAAAGAGGTAATAAGCCTCTGTTCTTTGGTTTCAACTTGGGTCTGGAGGCTTGTTTTCTGAGTCTTGAGGCTGTCACATTGGGTGTTATCTATAACCCCTTTAGGTTGCTGGGGGGTTCCCGCTTGCCTTTTAAAGGACTTTTATTAAATGATTGCACCATGCTAGGGTGTAGGGATATAAAGGTGACTAAGATGTGGTCCCTGACTTTGAGGACAGCATAGTCTAGAGTGGTAAAAGCATGGGTAAATAATGTGTGTGTGCAATACTGTGTCCCTTCACAAGGGTGCAGTGCACCAAAACTGCTTCTGGATCCCTGTCTGAACATGGCCCTGTACTAGGGGTGAGGTCTTCTCGTTGTACTGGATGGTGTTGCTCCTGGAGCTTCCAGTACTTCTGCAAAGCTTGAAAGAACAGGCTATGTTTTTCTCTGCTTGGTTTAAACGACTATGCTTAGGACATAGTATCAGCATGAGCCTGGAGGGTCCTCTGATAACCTTTCCTTAATAAGGGGTTGGATAGTTTTGTTTTGAATGCCTTTCCTCTTCCCTTTGGTAAGCAATCCAGGCTTCCTGATGTCTATTTATGGCCTTTTAGGTATCTTACATCATCTGGCATTCTGATGATAAGTAATGGATGTGTGAATTATATTCTTGGCCTCATCAGAAATGGTGCATAGTGAATCCCAGGATTTCTGTTATATAGTTTTAAAGGTAAGCCCAGTTACTTGAAGCCTTTCTCCTAGGCAGGGGACCACATTGGAAGTAGGCAGGAAAGGAGAACTTATTGGGCAAGAGGACTGTGTCCTAGGATCCCATTACATTTGGTAGCATTTTAGAGTATTGTTTAATTTGATTCCCCCATTGTTTGTGGTGTGCCATCCGGTGTTATTTCTTTTCTTTTGTTTACTTTGGGTTCAATTTTCTCTTATTTGTCAAGTTTCTTAATATGGAAGCCTAGAACATTGATTTAAGGTCTTTTTTCTTTTTATTATAAGCATTTATTTTATTTTTTTTTTACATCTTTATTGGAGTATAATTGCTTTACAATGATGTGTTAGTTTCTGCTTTTGTAGATTTCCCTATAGATGCTCCAACTGCCTCCCACAAATTTTGATATATATGCTTTTATTTTCATTCATTGCAAAGGACTTTCTTTTTTTTAATATTTATTTGTTTATTATTTATTTATTTATTTTGTCTGCGCCGGGTCTTAGTTGGGGCACGCAGGATCTTCACTGTGGCCTGCAGACTCTTAGTTGCAGCATGCATGTGGGATCTAGTTCCCAGACCAGGGATTGAACCTGGGCCCCCTGCACTGGGAATGTGGAGCCTTAACCACTGGACCACTAGGGAGCTCCTTCAAAGGATTTTCTAATTTCCTTTTTTATTTCATTTTGACTCCTGGTTATTTAGTGTGTTATTTAGGATCCAAATATTTGGATATTTTCCAGGTATCATTCTGTTATTTATTTCTAGTTTGATTTCATTGTGGTCCAAAAGTAAACTATTTGATTCTTTCTAAAATATCTTCCACTTCTCTTCTCACTGTGTTTACGCTTTACTTTAAATACTTGTACATAGTTATAATAGCTGTTTTAATGTTATCTTCTAGTCTCAGTATCCCTGTAATTTCTAGGTTTGTTTCTATTGATTACTTTTTCTCCTGATTCTGGATCACATTTTCCTGCTGCGTGACATGTCTAGTAATTTTTTACTTGGAAGCTGTTATAAATATTATGTTGTTGAGTTTCTGGATTTTTTTTTCTTTCTTTAAATAGTGTGGGGCTTTGTTTTGGCAAGTCTTTAAGTTACATGCAGATCAGCTTGACCCATTCAAAGCCTTATACTTTCCTAGGGCAGGTCTAGAGAATCCTTTACTCAAGAGATAGTTCAGGCTTACTACTAAGATGTGACTGCTGGTGTCTCTATTGAATGACCTAGGATGTCACTGAGGTCTCTCTACTAGTCAACGTCGAATGTCAGGAATGCAGTTTAAAGAAGATGGTCTAGGATGGCGTCACTGAGTAGGTGGTTTACACTTTTCTTTTGCCTTTCATTACTGGAGCAGCGGGTATGAATTCTTTTAATGATATTGATCTGTAATGTCAAACTGCTTTCCAGAAGGTCATAATATTTTCTACTTCTACCAAGAGTTTAGGAGAGTGCCTGCTTCACAATATCCTTGCCAGTATTGAGTTTATATTTAGTAAATTATAGCATAATCTCTTGGAAGGAATATGATGAAGCCATTAGAATCATGTTTTATGAAAACTAATAACTTGGGGGAAAACTCTCAAAACAATGTTAATTGAAAGCAGGACAAAAAATTCTATACACATCAAGATATCACTTTAATATAAAGATCATATATATATATTCATTCTTTGTTAATAGCATTTATCTGTGGATAATGGGATTACAGGTGATTTTTATATTCTCCGTATTTACTTTTTAAATATTAATTAATTAATTAATCAATTATTTATTTTGGCTGTGCTGGGTCTTAGTTGCAGCATGTGGGATCTTTGTTGCGGCATTCTGACTCTTAGTTGTGGCATGCAGGCAGGATCTATTTCCCCGACCAGGGATCGAACCCCGGCCCTCTGCATTGGGAGGGTGGAGTCTTACCCACTGGACCACGAGGGAAGTCCCTCTCCTTATTTTCTTTTAGTATAACTTTTATACTAAAAACTACTTTACAATATGAGGTACCTGATAAATGAGTGTATAGTAAAGAAAGGGCTTTACTCAGAACATAGAAATACCTGGGGACAAGAAAATCTACAGATATAGAAATCATATACCCTCCACAAAGTCTAAGCGGAGTCACATTTTTCAGACTTTGTATTCATTAAGGATCCTCTGAGAGTGAAGCTGTCTGGGACGTCGAAAGGAATGTCCTGACAGCACCTCCCACCTAATTGGGAACTTGCAACAGTTGCATAACTGGTCAACCCATGTCCATGGAAGGGAAGCAACTTTCTGCCTTGAATTGTTGTATTTATTTTGACTCGTTTGGACCAAATGCATTTTCCTTGGTTTCCATTTTACACTTTAACACTGAACGTATTAGTTTGATAGGACTGGCATAACAAAAGATCACAGATTAGGTGGCTTAAACAACAGCAACTTATTTTCTTACAGTTATGGAGGCTAGAATTCCAAGATCAATGTGCTAGCAGGGTTGGTTTCTTCTGAGGCATCTTTCCTTGGCTTTCAGATGGTGATCCTTGTGTCTTCATATATACATGTACATGTCTGTATCCATTTCTTCTTATAAAGACACCAGACATATTGGATTACCCTTAATTGGACTACACCATAATGATCTCATTTTAACTTAATTACCTCTTTAAAGACCCTATTTCTAAATATAGTCACATTATGAGGTACTAGGGTTAGGACTTCAACATATGAATTTTGAGAGGATACAATTCAAGCCATAATGCTAGGTTTAGCTGTTTCTTCCAATTCCTCATGGTTGTAGCAGAGGCACAAAACCCATTTCTTTACCCTGCAAGCGTAAACTCTAGATCCCAAAGTGCTTGATGTTGAATTCTGGCTCTCTCACTTAAGAGCTCTTTGACCTGGGATGAAATACCTAGACTCTCTACGCTTCAGTATCCTCATCTCTCAAATGGGAACAATACAAGCACATATCTCACAGGTTCGTTGTAAGCATTCAATGGTTTACTTTATGCAGATCTTGTAGAACAGTGCTTGTCACAAAGCCGTATACTAGGTGTTCAATAAAGGTTAGCTGTTATTGTTACATCAAATTATCTCATTAGTAGAGCTATCTATTTAACACTATACTTGACACAGAAGGTATAGTGATGAACATAAAAGATGTCCCTGTCTTCACCCACAAGGAATTTTTTCCCTGGATCTATGTGCCCTTCTTATTTTTGGCAAGGGAACTTTTGTTCTCCTTTGAAAAATTCTGTGTAGAAATACTTTTCTAAGGGAAACTGAGCAGTCAAAGCATGCTTGATCTCTCTGCCCTTCCCTCATTGTAGGCACTGACTCTTTAATACGGTTTGTAGATTTAGGGAGAGATAAAGTCTGGAAAAGAAAACTGAAATGATCAATCCTATGTCCTTTTTATGGTTGTCTCTCCTTTCTCTACCCCTTAAACAACACACACATTTATACCCCTTTAGCTGTGCTGGACACAATTTCAAAATCCACATGCCCAGATTGTGCACCTAGATAACGCTGTCTTGTGAGGTTGTGGTATCTGCTACGTTAAGTCCTTGGTCCTTCTAGAATGCTTTGATGACTAAAAATATGGATGATGAATTTGTTCTCTGTACACCAGCTCCCTCACCCTCATGTGGGAACATGTCCTTTGGGTCCTTTTTCAAGCAAAGACTTGTGCTGATCTACCTCATACATTAATTCTAGCTGTAGTAATACTTTGGGAAAGGAATAGGATCCCAAAATAACCACCAAGAGAAGTGTGTCATGAAAGGTCATGGCAATGGGGCAGAGGATATTGGACAGAAGAGTTCTAAAAATAGGAAGCAAGAGATCAAAGACCCAGCAGCAATGAGGAACCTTTTTTGGCTTTGATTCACAGAAGGGGGAGGCAACTTTCCCCAGCCCGCTCTGCCCTCTGCTCCAGCTGCCACTCACACCCCGCTGGCAGAACCGCCAGTGGTGGGAGGATGGTGAGCGCATTCTTCTGCCCTGGGTGCTGACTGCCTTTACATCATTTTGATGATAAGTGTATTTATATGATGCTTAAAAGCATGTCAAAATAAGTAACATTATGGAGAATTTTACCTTATTGCCATATTCCTAATGTTGCAAGGAACACAAACATTTCTGGGCAAGAATACTTAATTTCAGCTTTCTTTCGGAGCAGGTCTTTAGGTTTTACAAGCTAGAGTTGATTTTTCATTGTCTCCTGACATCGTACCTGATGATTAAGTGTTTGCAAAGCTAAGCACCAGATTTTAATTGGGCCAGTGGGATCAGCCACATCAGATCCCATCAGCCACTCTGTGTATTCTGTGGGGATGGGGTACGGGCATATCTAGCCGCAGTTGAAGGAAGTGATAGTTTAGATATGATGTCCAATGTTCTCCCATTGTAGATAGAGCTTTGACGATAATGAGGTAGGTAGATTAAGACATTAAAAACATGGGCCTCTTGAATGAATTTGGGAGATTATTCTGTTTGTGTGTGTGGCTTTGTTTTTCAATTCCATGAACTAGAGAATCAGAAAATCTGAGGTGAATTCCATAATCTCTCTATAAATCAACTTCCTCTGCAGTAAACTAAGCTTACTGACACTTGCTTAGAGACGATAAATGTACGGAAGTGCTTGCAAACTATGCAGGACTGTACGGGGTGTTCCTTTTAAATCACATGGTTGTCAGAGAACTAGTCTACGCATTCACGTGGAATCCACCCCTTCCTCTTCAAAGAGGCTTCACTTCATTCATTCCAAAACTATTTACTTCACGCAGTGTGCGAGGCACTGTGCCAGGCACCAAAAAGCTACAACGATGAATCATCCAGATCTTGCCCTCAAGGAACTTAGCGTACAAGGAGGCATATAAACCACTGAAAAAGGCACTGCTTGTTTTTTAAAATTAGGTTCAAATGACTGCATAATTGAACATAATACCACATTTGAAAAGTGATTTAGCAGTCCCTCTTAAGTATTTAGATGATAATGTATGTGTTAATGAACATGCATTAGTAGACTAATTAGTACGTATACTATTAGTCAAGAACATGGAGAAACGCGTGTGAAACAAAGGTGTCCTGACTGAAGACAGGCGATTTGGGGTACTGCAGTGATTAATGATGACTGACAGTGCATTAATCCCACCCCTTGCTGAGGTATCACTCTTCATTCGGCTCCCCAAACCAAAACTGACCGGGAAACAAATAATTGATTCTGTCTAGCCCTCAAGTCAATTTCTCCATGTGTTTTGACTCAAGGCTTTATTAGCCTGAATCCGTGAGTAAACGGCCATTTTGTTTAACCGTTTCTTTGCAGTATAGTTAACAAATCTCCGACTTTATTCTAAAAATAGAGGCAAAGTTGAGATTTCTCCAGGAGACTGGGAATCCTAAGATTTATATGAGGGAAATATGCAGTTATAATTCTAAAAATTATGCAGTTTGTTATCAATTTAATGAAAATGAGATATTTGATAAAATTTTTAGCCATTTGAAAAGCACAACAAAATCTTAACTCTTTTAAAAATCTAGCTTAAAGCACATTCTCAGTCAGGATTATGGCATCAAAAATATTCATTGAATAAAAATATAAAAGACCTTCTGAAAATATAGGACATGATTCTGATCTCTCCTCCCAGTAAAAGAAAGCTGCTTTGGAGATCAGAAATATCATAATTTCCTTTTCAGGATAACTCTGAAGGCCTGTACATTGGTCTTGAGTCAGTCTCTCCTTCAGGCATTAATAGGTTTAAATTAGTATGGGAGATCTTAAATATGGTCCTGAGGAAAAAGAGGCTATTGTGAGCTCAGAAAAGAGGAACATTTCATTTGGGGCTTAGAATAATGGTTGAAAATGATTAGAGGATCTAATCTGTGGGTGCAAGCACTTATCTAATGAGTTCCACAGAATGGTGAGAAGAGAAAGGCAAATACTGTGTGAGCAACAAGTAGAACCTTCAAGTGAAGATGCTCATGGTAGGCAGAGGCCCAGGTTACCTTATGAGGGCAAGACATTCAACTCCTGGCCAGAATCCTTAGAAAGTCCCTCCACAGAGAGTCCAGCAGACTGGTCACAACTCTCCAACCTGCGAGCACTCTGACTAAAATGCTCAGAAGAAGGAGAGTACAGATCTGCATCACACATCCAGTCATAACTCATATGGTGACCCGTATTGCCTCAATTGCCCGTTGCCTCTCAGTAAGCTGTATCACCAATATTGCTTCCAGTTTCTGAATTCAGTCAATTCACACAATGGCTATTTATCGAGCCTCTGGTCTCTACCATCTGCTGGGCACGAAGAATCTTTTCCTTCCTCTGACCTCTGATTTGTGCTTCTACAAACTGCAGTGAGCTTCCACGGGCCTACGATGGGACACCTTCTACTGGTCAGATCAGCAACAATGCCCTTTGAGGGTAGCCCCTGGGTTCCCAATGGCCTCTGGCCTCACATTCACAGCTAAGGACCCAAGTCACTCACTGGTTCTCACTAAGCACCCTAAATGTTTTCAGGAGATCCCAGAAGTTTTTGTTGGCCCATAATGACAACTATTTGAGAAGACTGATTCGCTTTCGGAATAAAAGGCAGGGTCAGGATTCATTCATTCCCTGGCTTTTCTGGTATTTACTGCTATATACCAAACGACTCCAGAAGACAGTAACCTAAAACAGAACAGTACCCATTAACTTGTATCCCATGGATTCTGTGAGTCAGGAATTTAGCCAAGACTCAGCTTCTTCTGAGAAAAAAAGATTCTTCTGTACCTCCTGAGATGGCCAGGTCACTCAGTGGTACTCCGTTGGAGGATGGCTGGTCAAATGGGTCTAAGATGATTTTCCTCATGTGTCTGGCATCTTGGTGGGGATGTGGAAGTGTGAGCTCAGCTGAGACTGTGTACTGGAGCACCTACACATGGTGTCTCCAGCACCGCAGTCTCGGAGGGGGCAGACGTCTTACATGGAGGCTGAGCAATCAACCCAGGAGAACCAGGGGGAGGCTGCAGGGACTTTTCTGCCTTCACCTCAGAAGTCATGCAGCATTACCTCTGCAGCATTCTATTGGTTACAGGTGAGTCCTAAGGCCATCTCAGATTCAAGAGGAGAGAAATAGGATCCATTTCTTGATAAGAGGCCACTTTGTAGAACAGCTGGAGAAATATTGTTGCAGCCATCTTGAGAAAATACAGTCTGCCACTTTGGCACCTGTGTCTCACTTATTTACTACTCAAACTGCCTCTACCAGATTCTTGTCTAGGAGTTAGTTACTCTGTCTACTCAGAAACCAACCTTCTTCCCTCCCTTCTTTCCCTCCTCCCTAGTCAAGATGTCTACTCTAATAAAAACTTCCCAGAGACTACCTAAAAGTTACAGGGTAGAGTAAATAGGTGCTTGGTTGGAACTAGCAAGAAAATATGGGTCAAAGAGGAAGGAATAATCATGACGAGAAGAAGTAAGAGAGGTTTCATTGAGGCCATTGTGCTGGACTTCAGACAAGTAGAATTTTGACAGATTAAGAGTAGGGGAGAGAGACATGTCATTCCTACATGAGCAAAAACACAGAAGTGTAGAAAGGTATGTTGTATGAGGAAAAGCTAAGACTGCTAAAGAATTTGAGCTTCAGACTCTAGAGCCACTGAGAAGCCAGGTTTTAAAAGCTGTGTTTTAGGAAGATGACTCCGGCAGCAGTGTGGAAGATGCATTGGAGAGGTGATATTTTGGGGAAAAAAGATGGCTAGTCTCTGTAGGGCTTAATATAGTCCCCCTTTGACAGGAAAGGAGAGAGGGCTTTCTCTCTTTTTTGGTCTATAAGAAACAGTAACAGTGACTCTTTCTCCAGAAATGGTGGCTTGAAATGGCTTGAAATGGTATGATGCATCACTAAGTATGGACCTTCCTTTAGCGAAGACTTGTCCAGATGTATTTGGATTGGATTGGATACTTGGTAGGTCTAGTCATCCCCTTGGGATGAGCATCCCACCTTCCCTCATCCCAGTGAATCTGTGCCTCAGCAGCCCTTCAATTTCACTGCCTTCAATTTCCCATGTCCACCCCAAACCCTTGCCCTAGCTAAGAAGACCTAGAGTTTCTGCTGTTTCTTCCATCATTCCCTCAAACTCTTTGTGACAACCACACAGAACTCCTCACCATTCCCTGGCATACCATGCCCTATCTCACTGCCAAGTCTTTGCATATGATCTTTTCTCTGCCTAAAGAGTTCTTTCAAAGTATCACCTCTTCCTCCACCAGGCAAATACCTTGTCATCAATTGATACCCAACTGAAATGTCACCTCTGTGAAGCGTGATGCAGTAGGCTGCTACCTTCTTGTCTCCCATGATATTCTGTCTTCTACTATAACATCTGTCCTATTATAGTGTCATGTATATTTCACATTTATTTTGTGTATTAGGTTGAGCCCCTCGAGGGAATAGACCACATCTTATCATCTTTGTCACTAGTGTCTCTCACAGGAGTAGGTGGTCAGTAATGTTACATCAAGGAAGGAAGGAAAGTAGGAACGTCATTTGACACTTGCTAATGTAAATGTTGTAAATGTTGGTCTGTGTTTCTGATCTAGAAATTCTGATACTCTGAATGAGCAGGGAGTTGGTATCATTCTGTGCAGAACAGTAGTGTTTAAGTCTGCTCAGAAGAAGCTGGATTTCTGTTGACATAAGGTTACCGAAGGAATCTGGAGAATTAACCAGTGAAAACCAGCAGATCCCAGAGCTCTATTCACAAACATTGTTTATTTCTAACAAACACTTTCCCAGAGGTGTCATGAACAGCCAATGGCGTGTCTCTCACACCCCAGTAACTATTAAAACTGGCAATTTCTTGCGTGGTTTCAAAGCTGTGGAGCAGCCCTGTGTAGGCTGGATTCATCAATAATATTCTCTGAGCTGAAAGGCTGACATTAACGGTTAGTTTAGGTCATTGTCAACTTCTGTGGTCTCCTTTTAAAACCTAAGGTCACACATTCATAAAAAGCCTTCCTGACATAGTGTGGATAATAGCGGGGAACTCAGCTTACACATATACTAAGCCCTAAAGAATGCTCCGTGGGCGGAGCTCAGCTTACTTGGGAGAAATTTGTTTGCACAGGGTTTCAGAGCCCGCGTAGAAGGGATGTTTTCCCTTTTACCAAGAACCCTGCCATGAACTGCTTTATATAACCAAGGCAGTGCTAGCGAGTTGTTGTTGTTGGTGTTTTCACTACAGGTAGAGTAGATAGACTAACGCTGCCTGTGCCTTCTTAAGGCTGAGATTAATGTGAAAGTGCTCATGGCGGACCTTTAAATTGTACCTTTTTTTTTTTGTTACACCCTTGGGTTGTTTGCTGGGCTTATTAAACAACAGTCTGTAAAGGTGTAACATTTTGCATCCTTCTGAGTAAAATGTTTTGATTTAATTTTATCCATTAGTTAGCACCCACCCTGCCTCTCACTTAGTTTCAGTACCAGATATTTTCACCTCTAAGGTGACACATGTGTGAAAATGATAATGTTAAAGCTTATAAATTATGGGTAATTCATCCCTACACCAAATAATTCTCCCCTATAGCTGTCCTTTAAAGAGGGAGCTCTCCTGTTCCATCCGAGAATCACTAAGGACTTGAAGCAGAGTGGTTGGTGAAGTGGGGTGAAAGAAGAGTGGACTCTGGACTGGTCACGGCTGCTTATGTCCTAATGCTGCCACTTATCAATGTGATGGGAACGTCTTGGCCTTAGCTTTTCTAGGGATCAATCCCTCATCACAGATTTGTTGTAGATGAAATGATGGAGCCCTTAGAAGATGCTCAGTAAAGATTAGTTTCTGTCCTTTCTTCCTTGACAGGTCAGTAGGGCTGAAGAGCAAATAAAAAGCAGGACTTCAAAGTAAAGAGTTAAGAAACTGTCAGTTGGGCATATTCAAACTTAGAATATGTAAATATATAAATAGGATCCAACTGATGGTAATATGACTTGCAATTTCCCAGGAACACATTTATTATACCAGGCAGCGCCAATTTTGTGATTCTGTAGCTACATTTATAATCACTATTATTTTAATTTTTAAATTTAATTTAATTAATTTATTTTTTACACAGCAAGTTCTTATTAATTATCTATTTTATACATATTAGTGTATATATGTCAATCTCAAACTCCCAGTTCATCCCACCCTCCCACCCCGCTTTCCTGCCTTGGTGTCCATACGTTTGTTCTCCACATCTGTGTCTCCATTTCTGCCTTGCAAACCGGTTCATCTGTACCATTTTTCTAGACTCCACATACATGCGTTAATATACGATATTTGTTTTTCTCTTTCTTTTTTACTTTTTTTTTTTTTTAGCGGTACGTGGACCTCTCACTGTTGTGGCCTCTCCCGTTACAGAGCACAGGCTCCGGACGCGCAGGCTCAGCAGCCGTGGCCCACAGGCCCAGCCACTCCGCGGTATGCGGGATCCTCCCGGACCAGGGCACGAACCCGCGTCCCCTGCATCCATCGGCAGGCGGACTCCCAACCACTGCGCCACCAGGGAAGCCCTGTTTTTCTCTTTCTGACTTACTTCACTCTGTATGACAGTCTCTAAGTCCATCCACATCTCTACAAATGACCCAATTTCATTCCTTTTTGTGGATGAGTAATATTCCATTGTATATATATGTACCACATCTTCTTTATCCATTCGTCTGTCGATGGACATTTAGGTTGCTTCCATGACATGGCTATTGTAAATAGGGCTGCAATGAACATTGGGGTGCACGTGTCTTTTTGAATTATTGTTTTCTCTGGGTATATGCCCAGTAGTGGGATTGCTGGGTCATATGGTAATTCTATTTTAGTTTTTTAAGGAACCTCCATACAATACGGTACTGGCACAAAAACAGAAATATAGATCAATGGAACAGGATAGAAAGCACAGAGATAAACCCACGTACCTATGGTCAACTAATCTATGACAAAGGAGACAAGAATATACAGTGGAGAAAAGACAGTCTCTTTAATAAGTGGTGCTGGGAAAACTGGACAGCTACATGTAAAAGAATGAAATTAGAGCACTCCCTAACACCATACATAAAAATAAACTCAAAATGGATTAAAGACCTCAAAGTAAGGCCAGACACTATAAAACTCTTAGAGGAAAACATAGGAAGAACACTCTTTAACATAAATCACAGCAAGATCTTTTTTGACCCACCTCCTAGAGTAATGGAAATAAAAACAAAAATGGAACCTAATGAAACTTAAAAGCTTTCACACAGCCAAGGAAACTATAAACAAGACAAAAGACAACCCTCAGAATGGGAGAAAATATTTTCAAACGAATCAACAGACAAAGGATTAATTTCCAAAATATATAAACAGCTCATGCAGCTCAATATTTAAAAAATGAACAACCCAATCAAAAAATGGGCAGAAGACCTAAATAGACATTCCTCTAAAGAAGACATACAGATGGCCAAGAAGCACATGAAAAGCTGCTCAACATAACTAATTATTAGAGAAATGCAAATCAAAACTACAATGAGGTATCACCCCATACCAGTTAGAATGGGCATCATCAGAAAATCTACAAACAACAAATGCTGGAGAGGGTGTGGAGAAAAGGGAACCCTCTTGCACTGATGGTGGGAATGTAAATTGATACAGCCACTATGGAGAACAGTTTAATCACTATTATTTTAAAGGGTTCCTTGACTCTATAGTTTCTTCAGCATCATAGAAATTTCTATTGTAGAAATTAAAAGTCTAAATAAAAGGTCTGTGGGTTACAGTGAATGGAGCACCAGCCAAAGTGTCAGTGCTGTATAATTTGTATTTACAAAGTATTACTTAATCACTCCTCCAAGGGGACAAGAATAAGTTCACTCTGCTAAAAGTTAATCCATATGATTAAATGAGAAATAAGAGATTTAGGTCTGAAATAGATAAATATGAAATATTTTCCGAATTTCTTCTTTTATTAAAGCTTGGCCAAAGACATTCGCTGTTCTCCTAACTCCTTTCTTTATCTTTGATACCTGAAGCTTTGACACTTTTGTAAGCAAAAAATTCAAAGCACAAAGAAAACACCATAGGTATTTGGCTAAATATCTAAGGATCAAACTTACAGAAAACGAATGAGAACAGCCCTTGCTGATAGATGCAGAGACCAAAACGTCTTCCATGTTCTACTTCATGATCTAAATCTAACACAAGAGATTTAGATGAGTGGTATAGTCTCCATACCAGCAGCATGTCAGGTAAATTCTCAGGCCTCATTCCAGATCTACTGAATGAGAAAGCCTACGGTAGGCTCAGCAGTCCTTAGTTTAATAAGACTTCCAGGTGATTCTGATGATGGTAAAGTTTGAGAAGCGTTAGTTTAGAACAGATTTTGAAAAACAGAAGGACAGAACCTTCAGAGTGTCACTGTTATAAAATTTTTATTCCGTGCTTGAAGAGAAACAAAATAGTAAGTCTGTATAGGCCTTCGATAAACGTACCTTTAGGCTAAAGAGCTTTCTGAAAGCCAATACCACTATAGAATGACAGTGTTTGGAAGACTCTCAAAAGTCGCTTTTTGTCGCCTACCACATTAATTGAGAAATGTTTTGACTGCCAGAGTTGGGTTATAATCTACAAATGTTCTGTGGAACCAATTCCATGAAAATAGTTTCGCGCAGAAGACGTTTGATGCCCAGATATTTTTAGGTTACTCTGGGTTACACAGAATGAAAAAGGTTTCCTTGTTGAGAAGTCTTACAAGCAGAGAACATGTTTAATTTTGTGTACTCTAGTGCTCTGCAGGACTTCTCAGAGCTTTTAGTATGTGAAAATGTAATTATGAATTTCCAAAAGAGGATATTCTCTTTTGTGTATGGTGGTTCTCTTCATTTATGGTGTTTTTCAGACTTGTTTGACCACGGAAACCTTCCTCTGTGGAACGTCCTTTATGGCCAGAATTCTGCAGAATCTATCTTGGGACATGCTGATCTGAATTATAGAATGATAGAATTTCTGTCTTGGAGCTATTTTTAGAAATCAATCAGTTGAATTCCTTAGTTCTGAGCACCTGGCTTGTCAAAAGTCAGGGAGCTAATTATTCCAGAGCCACTTGTAACCTCCAGTTTGTGCTGTTACTAACCCTTGCAGATATGAAAATTTTTTAAATATCAAATTTCACGGATAAACACCCACTTCCCACACACACATACATGAATGTAAATAGGTTAAATGTTTTATACCTGTCAATTAGGAAGTAGCCTAACAATGGGCAATACCACAAACTTTGGAGTCAGATTCTGGCTCCATAATCTCCTGCCAGTAAAACCAAAGGGTGAGTTAACTAAATTCTACAAATCTCAGTTTCTTATGTGTAAAATGGGGGTAACAATTACACCTACCTTCTGGGTGCTAATAAGAGATAAACAAAATAATATTGATAACATAGTTAGCACTGTGCTTGCCCCACTGTAAATGCTCAATAAATGTTAGCCACTACTTTATTGATTGAACTAAAAATACGTAGTGGACAAAAATTACAACCAAATCCACAATGTGTTTAAAGAATTTGTATTTTATTAAATCAAAATAGACTGCACATGCATTTTGAGAAAAAGGAGTATTGTATATAGGTGCAAGACATTATTTATTCATTCTGTAATGTTTAATGTACAAATCAATTTGGAGATCCTTTGCAGTAACTCTGCAACAGTTGGGGTTTACTGACTACAGGTTAGGAACCAATGGCCTATGTCAATGCATTTTTATCTAAAAACTGTTTATTTGAAAAAATTTACACGAGGAGAGAGACATCTGCCTTCTTTGTTCCATTATTTCTGTGTTTAAATTCCCTTGCAGTTGATTTTTTTTTTTTTTTTTTTTTTGCGGTACGCGGGCCTCTCACTGCTGTGGCCTCTCCCACTGTGGAGCGCAGGCTCCGGACGCGCAGGCCCAGCGGCCATGGCTCACTGGCCCAGCCTCTCCGCGGCATGTGGGATCTTCCCGGACCGGGGCACGAACCCGTGTCCCCTGCATCGGCAGGCGGACTCTCAACCACTGCGCCACCAGGGAAGCCCCGTGCAGTTGATTTTTTTATAGGTCTCTTTGGGCATGTTCAAAACCCATTTCCTCTGATCTAATCTTCTGCAGACCTGCACAGCTGGTAGGCATCTTCCTCACGGCAACATCTTATTCTGAGTAAAACCTCTTCCTAGAAAAACCACTCTATCAATCACTTAATAATATTATGTGCCTGGCATTTGAATAGACACTTGTGGATAGACAGAAGACACTTGAAACCTCTTTTATAACTTCAAGGAAATTATAATGTAGTTGAGGGAACAAATTTATCATTTGAGAGTATCCAAGTGCTATACTGATGGTACTAGTTGAAAATCGTACTTTCTGAAAATGTTCAGAAAAGGGCAAAATCAACGTGGGAGAACGTTTACAAAGCTCCATGGAGGCAGAAGCACATTTAGTGCAAAAATACAGAATTAGGAATCAGGATTTATGTTCTAGTCCAGGCTTTGAAACTAACTGTATAACCTTGGGCTAGATTTTAACTTCTCTAGATCTTAGCTTTCTTACCTATAAAATGAACAGTTGGATTGGGCTCTGCCTCCTGGTACTTAAGATGGGAGACCTTTCTCCCCACTGTGCATCTTCACATTGACTGCTTGCACAGCCCTCTGAGATAGATACTACTCAGGGGTGGTTGCCTCCATTTCTCAGATAAGGACACTGAGGCTAGCAAGGTTGTGTCATCTATTACCACCTAGCTAATAAGCGGTCGTTCCAGTACTCCCACGCGGGTTTTCCCTGCTCTGGCCTCTTTTCTCTTAACCACAAGGCCAATTTTCTCCTTTGAGTGGATGGGAAAGGGTTTAAGCTGGACCTTCGATGGGTAAGGGCAGAGATAGAGTTACACTGTGGGTCTAACTCAATCCCCAGAGTACATAGTAATTTATAGTGCAACTCCCTCCCTGAATCCCAGAAAGCCTGTAATATGAGGTTATTTCTGTCCCTGAACACTAGCATTATTATGGAGATCAGCTGAGCATGAAGTGAATTTCTTGCTTATTCATTAGCCTTTTCTTTTTTAAGCATTTCTCTTTTTCTTTTTTTAATTCTTCATTTTAAAATTTCTTTTCTCTAGGGCTTCCCTGGTGGCACAGTGGTTGAGAATCTGCCTGCCAATGCAGGGGACACGGGTTCGAGCCTTGGTCTGGGAAGATCCCACATGCCACGGAGCAAGAAGGCCCGTGAGCCACAACTACTGAGCCTGCGCGTCTGGAGCCTGTGCTCCGCAACAAGAAAGGCCACAATAGTGAGAGGCCCACGCACCACGATGAAGAGTGGCCCCCGCTTGCCGCAACTAGAGAAAGCCCTCGCACAGAAACAAAGACCCAACACAGCCAAAAATAAATAAATACATTAATTAATTAAAACTGTCCTCGCGTGGTCTGCTTGAATCTGTCTAGAGATGGAAAAGCCTGTGATAGTAATCATGGACTTTACTGAGTGCTTACTTTGCTTGGGGTACTAGGATGCTGCCGCCATCAAGCCATCACATTACAGCCACCCGGATGGTGAGCCCTGAGGGAATTTAGGATAGAAACGTAATGCCTGCCACCAAATCATCAGACTATGTAGCACCCGCTCCCCCCATCCCCGCCCACCTTGCACCCTGAGGAAACTCAGAATGAGAAAACACAGGATACGCACCCCAGATAGTGCATATCAAAGGAATGATTTCAGTGAGCCCAGACTCCTGCGTCTTCCCATACACAGAAAAGCGCTAAATTCCTTAACTTGAGATCTCTGATTTTCTTAAGTAACAGTAATCTGATGTTCTGATTACCTGGTCTTTGTTGCAGAAACTCCTCTATATCCTGGCTCTCCACCTCACCTCTTTGGAACAGTCTTGCAGAGTTATCTGAGATGCTGTGTCCCAGGCTTAAGTCCTTAGTTTTGTCCGCCAAATAAACCATAACTCTGAACTTTTAGGTTGTGTACTTTTTTTTGCGGTACGCGGGCCTTTCACTGTTGTGGCCTCTCCCATTGCAGAGCACAGGCTCCGGACGCGGAGGCCCAGCGGCCATGGCTCACGGGCCCAGCCGCTCCGCGGCATGCGGGATCTTCCCAGACCGGGGCGCAAACCCGTGTCCCCTGCATCGGCAGGCGGACTCTCAACCACTGCGCCACCAGGAAAGCCCAGTTGTGTACTTTTTTTCAGTCTACATATTCAAGGTGTGTTATGTTTAATCTTTACAACCACCCCAGTTAGGAACTACTGTTGTTCCCATTTTATAAATAAGGAAATTGATACAAATAAGAAAATTGAGATGAAAGTGATTTGTCCAGAGTTGCCGAGTCAATTTAGCAGAGTAAAGTCAAACTCATAGAGTTTGGCACCAAAACCTAGGCCCTTAACCTTGAGACTATTGCCTTCCTCAAAGGAAAGAAGTTGGACATATATGGGAGGATCAGTTACCTCATCTTCTTCTTCTTTTCAAGGTTGAGCTGATTTAGATGATGGAGTTTATTTGAGCAATGTAGGAAGGTTAATTATTTAGGCTAGGAGAAAATTAGCGGCAAGGGAAGGAAATTAAGAAAGGGAACATTTTGGATATACATTTGCATCTCATATACACCTGTCTCCTGAATGGAGAGCCATTTCCTGACCAATTTTTCTAGTGAAAGAGATTATTCACAGCTGGGAAAAGCAGACCCCACCACTGGCAAGATTGGACTGCCACTGACTGCTATCGCAGTTAGTAGTGAGAGCGGGAGGTTACGGACATTTCTAATGTATTTTAATAATTGACAGAAAAAAATTGATCCTTATCTTTAAAAAATCAAGAATAGCTTCAGAAAATTACTTCCTCTAGCTTATCACCTCTGCTGTGTCTTATTGTCATGGTAAAATCATGTGTCTCACGTTTTCTTTCCCTCTGCTAATAGCAAGGCTTTAAATTATTATTATTTTTTAACATCTTTATTGGAGTATAATTGCTTTACAATGGTGTGTTAGTTTCTGCTTTATAACAAAGTGAATCAGTTATACATATACATATATCCCCATATCTCCTCCCTCTTGCATCTCCCTCCCTCCCACCCTCCCTATCCCACCCCTCTAGGTGGTCACAAAGCACCCAGCTGATCTCCCTGTGCTATGCAACTGCTTCCCACCAGCTAGCTATTTTACGTTTGGTAGTGTATATATGTCCATGCCACTCTCTCACTTTGTCACAGCTTACCCTTCCCCCTCCCCATATCCTCAAGTCCATGCTCTAGTAGGTCTGTGTCTTTATTCCTGTCTTACCCCTAGGTTCTTCATGACATTTTTTTTTCCTTAGATTCCATATATATGTGTTAGCATACGATATTTGTTTTTCTCTTTCTGACTTACTTCACTCTGTATGACAGACTCTAGGTCCATCCACCTCACTACAAATAACTCAATTTTGTTTCTTTTTATGGCTGAGTAATATTCCATTGTATATATGTGCCACATCTTCTTTATCCATTCACCTGTTGATGGACACTTAGGTTACTTCCATGTCCTGGCTATTGTAAATAGAGCTGCAGTGAACATTGTGGTACATGACTGTTTTTGAATTATGGTTTTCTCTGGGTATATGCCCAGTAGTGGGATTGCTGGGTCGTATGGTAGTTCTATTTGTAGTTTTTTAAGGAACCTCCATACTGTTCTCCATAGTGGCTGTATCAGTTTACATTCCCACCAACAGTGCAAGAGGGTTCTCTTTTCACCACACCCTCTCCAGCATTTATTGTTTCTAGATTTTTTGATGATGGCCATTCTGACCGGTGTGAGATGATATCTCATTGTAGTTTTGATTTGCATTTCTCTAATGATTAATGATGTTGAGCATTCTTTCATGTGCTGGTTGGCAATCTGTAGATCTTCTTTGGAGAAATGTCTATTTAGATTATTAAAAGAGGGGAATGTTAAGGCTTCTACTTTGCTGTTTCTCTCCTCTCTGCTTTGAGAGTTGGTTGACTCTTCGGGTTTCCCTCTCTCTGCCTTGGAAAGGTTCCTTTTCTGTTGAGAGTCACGTCCCAGCCGTGTTTCGTGTCTGCAAACACGAAGGGCAGAGTTTAGGCTGCTGAATGAGACCAAGGAATGTTTGAGTGGCAGGGGCAGGGGGTTGTTGGCTTTACCTAAAATATTTTCTGAAAATATCTCATATAATGTTATGTTTTGTAGCTCCCCCAGCTCTTCTCTGACCCCCACTTTTAAATAAACGTGTAGAATTATAATGTGTACAGAGGAAGTTAGAAAATGAACCCCACTGTTCCTATCTCCACAGGCATCTGTACGGTTGGGACAGGGTGAATGGGCTCTTTGGGAATTCTAAGGGGAATCCACCAGAGTCAAATTCCTCAACCAGGGCAAACCTGCATCAGCTGTGTAAATAGTGTGGCACCGTGAGGGGGCCACAGGCAGCTACTGCGATAGTCAGCTGAGAGTCAGCTACTGTGCCCAGGTAGTTAAAAGGATTCACGTTTCATCCTGAGCTTGCAGGATGTAGACTCTTGTAGTCCCTGATGAGTGGGTGGGTAGAAATTTCCTTCACACTTTTTATTTAGGAGGGAAGGCAAGTCTGATTACGATAGGTAGGGCTGGCTGATAAAACCATAACGAAAAGAGGGCTTCTGAGGGAAGGAAAAAAACTCTGAAAGCTGGGGACAGAATTGGGCACTCACTGGCAGACGTTTATCTCAGCTCAAGAAATTCCTGGGAGCAGGCGTTGGACATTGTGCTCTGACATGATTTATTTAGCTGTTCTTTAGAACGGGAACTTAAATGCGATTCATGTATCTAGTTTCTTTTCCCCTCAACATTTGAAAGAAGGCAGCAACCCTGAAGGCTTTCTGTCCATCAGGCAGTGCCGCCTGCCTGTGCCTGTGCCTCTTTTGGGTGTTGGTTTGAAGCTTCATTAACCTCGGCTCTTCCCCAGGCACAAATCTGAATGCTCGCCCCAGCTCCTGGATCTGCAGTTGTTTTAGTGTTCTTATGCTTCTTCTGCCGGCTTCATCACGCTGACATCCAGTTTGTTTGTTTAGCTTAAATGCCCGGCACTGCCAAAAAAAAAAAAAAAAAAAAAAGGTTATCTGTTTAGCTTAAATGAATGGACATGGAAACAAAACAACTAGGTACAAGCAGCCTTCTATGTACATCTGTACATAATACACTCCTGAAAATATGAACAAATCCGCACGACTCAAATAATAGACTTAACCTGTTGTAAACAGCATTCTAGGACCAAAGAACTAAAAGTGCCATAAAGTCCCTGAATATATCTGGTTTTCAGAGATAGTTTTTAACTTGTATTTCTAGCATTTTGTCTGAGCTCTTTCATTTAATTCTTTCCCTTCACCACTGGATACATGGAGTGCTGGCTGAAGTCCAACCATCCAGCAACTGAGACAAAGGTTTGACAAAGGTTTTCTGCTTTTAGCTTGGCTACTGTTTTCTATCTTCACTGTAGTTGTATTAAATTTATAAGCTCTATCCTTATCAATAGGATCAGTATTTGTTTTTTCATTTTCAGTCCCACCTTTATAGATGTATATGGATAAAATCCATAATATCAGAGGATTTTATATTAATAAAATATTAAGATATTCAAATAATTACTTAAACAAGTATTCTTTTTTATTGAAGTATAGTTGTTTACAATTTTGCATTAGTTTCAGGTGTACAGCATAGGGATTCAGTATTTTTTTGCAGATTATATTTCATTATATGTTATTACAAATATCAGGTATTATTCCCTGTGCTATACGGTAAATCCTTGTTGCTTATCTACTTTATGTATAGTATAAACAAGTACTGTTGTACAAAGATGGCACCATACGCCCACACAGAACAACTATACCTGCCATTATCCATTTTCTCCATGCCAGTTTAAGTGCTATGTTTCTCCTTTCTTAAGAGTTTCCTTAACTTGCCTAAACCATTCCAGGAATTACCAGATACCAGAGAGCATGCAGCTGTGGGTATGTTTTCTTGAAGTGATCAACTTTCTGACATTGGTCAATGGCCCAGAACCACAGGAATTGATGGAAGACAGTTTTAGAAACAGTTGCTTCTTTTCTGTGTGCATGATGGACAAGTCTGCCTCATACTGGTCTGGGGGAAGCCTACCATCCAGGTAGATCTCAGAGTATCTTTTGTATACTGTAGTTGTTGTTTTCTTCAAAACAATAGAATGTTGGAACTGTTGCTGTTGTTTTCTTCTTGCTATTGTTTTTAAGGTTCAAATGTGTTAGACATGTATATAGATAGTTGTGACTAAGAATTTAATTAAGAGTAATTCCAGAGAGGAGGGTCGTCTTTTGTTAGCACATTTACTGGTTCCTTGTGAGGATAATCTGGTGATATATTATACTGGACTGCATCTACCTATTAATATCACACAAAAATAGATCTGAGAAGCAATGTGGTAGAATCAGTAACAGCATAGACTTTGAAGGAAGACATAGAGTTTGGATCCACCACTTTCTGACTGTATGACTTGGGTGAGTTATTTAACCGTGCTGAGCCTCAGTATCGTCATTTGTAAAGTGGGAATAATTATGCCTACCTCTCAAGGTCATGTCATCTGAAAAAAAGATGCACAACCTAAAAGTCGAGAATTCTGTTTTATTTGGTGGACTTTCTGAGGACTTCAAGCTCAGGAGGCAGCCTCTCAGAATAGCTCTGAGGGAGTGCTCTGCAGAGATAAGGGAAGAGCCAGGCTATATGGGAGTTTTTGCAACAAAGACCAGGTAGTTGGAACATCAAAAGATTACTGTTAAATAAAGAAAACCAGATATTTCAACTCAATGAATTTAGCACTCTTCTATGTGTGGGAAGATGCGAGAGTCTGGGCTCACTGAAAACATCCCTTTAATATGCACCTTAGCTGTCTAGGGCCAGTATCCTCTTTGTCTCCATCCTGAGTTCCCTCAGGGCTCACTGTTGGGGCAGCTGTAGTGGCTTGATGGCTGCAACACTCACTGATATGGCAGCAACATTTTTCATTCACAGTCATTATAAAGATTAAACATATATTTTATAAATTTTTGTGATTTCACCCTGTGTTAATCAACCAACATAGGTTTATTTCAAAGATCTCCTGCTGTGGTCTGAAAACCTGTGTTTCTCTATTTCATCTTTAACAATTATTGGCCAAATAACAATACCAACCATGGTGGAGAGGGAATGGAGGATGGCTGAGAGCACATGTGGGCAAGTGTATTTTGGTGTTAGACTTGGTGGGGGGCCTGAGTAGTGGTGCCGTCATTTTCCCCATGTTTGTGGGTGGCTTTTCATAAATGAGTATGTGAGCTGAGGGGATGGTTAGACAGAGGGCTGTTTCCTTAAAACGGTTGGAACACTTGATCTAGGTTCAGATCCTCACATATTATCACGATTTACCTGAATTTATGGTGTTGGAAGATTTTCAGAAATTGAGATATGAGGTGACATAAACCACCTGTTTTCTTGTGACAGAATTCCAAGTCAGATAGCTGGAAATAGAACTTAGGAGGATTGAGAGGGTAGAGGATTCTGATTTCCTCAGAATCTAAGCAGTAATGGGCCGAGGGAACATTTTAACACTTCTAAATGACACAGATTCTTTCATGTCCAATCTGTAAGCTTTTAGGATTATTCACTCTTGGTTTCTTTTCAAAGGTCATGACACAGTAGCAGTTTGTCAGACTTTTCCATGAATAGTCTCATTTGAAAACACCGGTTTCTTGTATGAGATTCCTTGTAGAATTATGAACAAAGTTCAGGTCCTGGAGTAAAGAGATCTGGATTCAAACCCAACCTCTGCCATTTATTAGCTATATGACCTTGGGTGAAAGGATTCTTTAGTGATTCTGAAAGGATTCTCGAAGGATTCTCTGTTGATTCATTCGTAAAATATGTATATCAATACCTACATCAATGAGTTGTTTTAAAAGCTAAATGAGAAAAAGTTTAAAATTTTTTTCAAGCTCTACCACTGTGATGAAGAGTTTTAGTAGCACAGTAGGTCATCACAGGATTCTGCTGTATCCTGTAAAGCATAAACAAAAGAACAAACAAACAAAGATCTGTACCACATCGTTTACTAATGTCTGAGACATAATGAGGAGTACAAACGAATGTCTGTGAAATACTTTTCTTTTTTTAAGGCAACACTTTCCTATGAAATACTAGGGCAAGGGCCAAGGCCAAGAAATATTTAGGTTTCCCCTCCAGGAAATACTAAGAACGAGATGATAAAAAATTTCCACTTTAGCAGACAGGGCGTTTCTTCTGTTTGTTGCTTAGAAGGATTTTATATTTTTAAAAGGAAGGTTGGCTTAGCCTAAGTTCTAAAGAGCCTCCTTCAAAAAGAGTTTTATTCTTGGAGAAATGAAAAGGCTATCACTGAGGAAAAGTGCAGGTGTGTAGTCCCATCTAATTGTGACTTGACTGTGGCAAGAGAATGAACTTTTCTTGAAGCCCTGCACCTCGATTCTTCGCCGAGCAGCGGCAACGTGCTTGGGGACCATCGGTCTTCATTTGATCATAATGAATGATAGAGGAAAATCACTAAATGAGTTCTAATTAGTCATCCAGTTGATAAGTAGGCTTAAGAGCTTATTATATGCAAGGAGTTGCTAAACTTTATAGTGGGGACAGGAGAAGGGCACTGGCGGTAGTTGTGCAAAGATGTATCGGTTACAGTTGCCTCTCAAAGAAACGTACCCTCTAGTGAAGAGATGGAATATACATAACCCTATCACAAGACACCAAGAGTAGTTTCATGTCAGAGTGCAAAATGTACGATAGTTCAGAGGAATAAGAGGTCATTTTCATTTGGGGAATCAGAAAAGAGTTAACAAAGGAGGGTGTGTTTGAGCCCGGTGTGGAGGTGTAGCTGTCTTTGAACAAGTGTAGTAAGGAGGACCAGGTACTCCTGGTATAGGAGAAATCAAGGCCAAGACGCAAGACTGGGTAAATGTGATGAGCACGAGGACAAGAGAGGAAAATAAGACAAAAAAAAGTGAACCCTAGGTCAAAGGAAAGATGAATATAGTATATTAGAAAGAATATTGACTTGGTTTAAAATGGAAAGTTATTGTATTCCCTTGTTTGTATGATTCACATTTTTCTTCCTTATTTTAATGTCTTTGAAATCAAGAAAAATCTTACAGTCAATATGTATATTTAGTGTAATATTTCTTTATTCCCTAAAAAAGGTTACTGAATCAGTGGTATTTCCACAAGTGATAGAAATAGTTTAATATTTTATATTTGTAATTATTTCACACACAAACTCCCACTTTATAGGCTTTTTTTTTTTTTTTTTTTGCGGTACACGGGCCTCTCACTGTCGTGGCCTCTCTCGCCGCAGAGCACAGGCTCCGGACGCGCAGGCTCAGCGGCCATGGCTCACGGGCCCAGCCGCTCCGCAGCATGTGGGATCTTCCCGGACCGGGGCATGAACCCGTGTCGCCTGCATCGGCAGTCGGACTCTCAACCACTGCGCCACCAGGGAAGCCCTATAGGCTTTTTAAAAAAAAATCTTTATTGGAGTCTAATTGCTTTACATTGTTGTGTTAGTTGCTGCTGTATAACAAAGTGAATCAGCTATACATATACATATATCCCCATATTCCCTCCCTCTTGCGTCTCACTCCCACACTCCCTATCCCACCCCTCTAGGTGGTCACAAAGCACTGAGCTGATCTCCCTGTGCTATGCAGCGCCTTCACACTAGCTATCTATTTTACATTTGGTAGTGTATATATGTTCATGCCACTCTCTCACTTCGTCTCAGCTTACCCTTCCCCCACCCCGTGTCCTCAAGTCCATTCTCTACATCTGCGTCTTTATTCCTGTCCTGCCCCTAGGTTCTTCAGAACCCTTTTTTTTTTAGATTCCACATATATGTGTTAGCATGTGGTATTTGTTTTTCTCTTTCTGACTTACTTCACTCTGTATGAGAGACTCTAGGTCCATCCACCTCACTACAAATAACTCAATTTCGTTTCCTTTTATGGCTGAGTAATATTCCATTGTATATATGTGCCACATCTTCTTTATCCATTCATCTGTCAATGGACACTTAGGTTGCTTTCATGTCCTGGTTAGTGTAAATAGAGCTGCAATGAACATTGTGGTACATGACTGTTTTTGAATTATGGTTTTCTCAGGGTATATGCCCAGTAGTGGGATTGCTGGGTCATATGGTAGTTCTATTTTTATGTATGATCCTTTTAATGTGCTGCTGGATTCTGTTTGCTAGTATTTTGTTGAGGATTTTTGCATGTATGTTCATCAGTGATATTGGCCTGTAGATTTCTTTTTTTGTAACATCTTTGTCTGATTTTGGTATCAGGGTGATGGTGCCCTCGTAGAATGAATTTGGGAGTGTTTCTCCCTCTGCTATATTTTGGAAGAGTTTGAGAAGGATAAGTGTTAGCTCTTCTTTAAATGTTTGATAGAATTCGCCTGTGAATCCATCTGGTCCTGGGCTTTTGTTTGTTGGAAGATTCTGAATCACAGTTTCAATTTCAGTGCTTGTGATTGGTCTGTTCATATTTTCTATTTCTTCCTGGTTCAGTCTCGGAAGGTTGTGCTTTTCTAAGAATTTGTCCATTTCTTCCAGGTTGTCCATTTTATTGGTATATATTTGCTTGTAGTAATCTCTCACAATCCTTTGTATTTCTGCATTGTCAGTTGTTACTTCTCCGTTTTCATTTCTAATTCTGTTGATTTGAGTCTTCTCCCTTTTTTTCTTGATGAGTCTGGCTAATGGTTTATCAATTTTGTTTATCTTCTCAAAGAACCAGCTTTTAGTTTTATTGAACTTTGCTGTCATTTCCTTCATTTCTTTTTCATTTATTTCTGATCTGATCTTTATGATTTCTTTCCTTCTGCTAATTTTGGGGTTATTTTGTTCTTCTTTCTCTAATTGCTTTAGGTGTAAGGTTAGGTTGTTTATTTGAGATTTTTCTTGTTTCTTGAGGTAGGATTGTATTGCTAAAAACTTCCCTCTTAGAACTGCTTTTGCTGCATCCCATAGGTTTTGGGCCGTTGTGTTTTCATTGTCATTTGTTTCTAGGTATTTTTTGATTTCCTCTTTGATTTCTTCAGTGGTCTCTTGGTTATTTAGTAGTGTATTGTTTAGCCTCCATGTGTTGGTATATTTTACAGTTTTTTTTCCTGTAATTGATATCTAGTCTCATAGCATTGTGGTCAGAAAAGATACTTGATACGATTTCAATTTTGTTAAATTTACCAAGGCTTGATTTGTGACCCAAGATATGATCTCTCCTGAAGAATGTTCCATGAGCACTTGAGAAGAAAGTATATCCTGTTGTTTTTGGATAGAATGTTCTATAAATATCAATTAAATCCATCTTGTTTAATGTGTCATTTAAAGCTTATGTTTCCCTATTTATTTTCATTTTGGTTGATCCGTCCATTGGTGAAAGTGTGGTGTTAAAGTCCCCTACTATTATTGTGTTACTGTCAGTTTCCCCTTTTATGGCTGTTAGCATTTGCCTTATGCATTGAGGTGCTCCTATGTTGGGTGCATAAATATTTACAATTGTTATACCTTTTTCTTGGATTGATTCCTTGATCATTATGTAGTGTCCTTCTTTGTCTCCTGTAACAGTCTTTATTTTAAAGTCTATTTTGTCTGATATGAAAATTGCTACTCTAGCTTTCTTTTGATATCCATTTGCATGGAATATCTTTTTCCATCCCCTCACTTTCAGTCTGTATGTGTTCCTAGGTCTCATGTGGGTCCCTTGTAGACAGCATATATATGGGTCTTGTTTTTGTATCCATTCAGCCAGTCTATGTCTTTTGGTTGGAGCATTTAATCCATTTACATTTAAGGTAATTATCGATATGTATGTTCCTATTACCGTTTTCTTAATTGTTTTGGGTTTGTTATTGTAGGTCTTTTCCTTCTCTTGTGTTTCCTGCCTAGAGAAGTTCCTTTAGCATTTGTTGTAAAGCGGGTTTGGTGGTGCTCAATTCTCTTAGCTTTTGCTTGTCTGTAAAGGTTTTAATTTCTCCATCGAATCTGAATGAGATCCTTGCTGGGTAGAGTAATCTTGGCTGTAGGTTTTTCCCTTTCATCACTTTAAATATGTCCTGCCAGTCCCTTCTGGCTTGCAGAGTTTCTGCTGAAAGATCAGCTGTTAACTTTATGGGGATTCCCTTATATGTTATTTGTTGATTTTCCCTTACTGTTGTTAATATTTTTTCTTTGCATTTAATTTTTGATAGTTTGATTAATATTGCCTTGGTGTGTTTCTTGGATTTATCCTGTTTGGGACTCTGCACTTCCTGGACTTGATTGACTCTTTCCTTTCCTATATTAGGGAAGTTTTCAACTATAATCTCTTCAAATATTTTCTGAGTCCCTTTCTTTTTCTCTTCTTCTTCTGGGACCCCTATAATTCGAATGTTGGTACATTTAATGTTGTTCCAGACGTCTCTGAGACTGTCCTAACTTCTTTCCATTGTTTTTTCTTTATTCTGCTCTGCAGTAGTTATTTCCACTATTTTATCTTCCAGGTCACTTATCCGTTCTTCTGCCTCAGTTATTCTGCTATTGATTCCTTCTAGACAATTTTTAATTTCATTTATTGTGTTGTTCATCATTGTTTGTTTGCTCTTCAGTTCTTCTAGGTCCTTGTTAAATGTTTCTTGTATTTTCTGCATTCTATTTCCAAGATTTTGAATCATCTTTACTATCATTACTCTGAATTCTTTTTCAGGTAGACTGCTTGTTTCCTCTTCATTTGTTTGGTCTGGTGGGTTTTTACCTTGCTCCTTCATCTGCTGTGTGTTTCTGTCTTCTCATTTTGCTTAACTTACTGTGTTAGGTGTCTCCTTTTCGCAGGCTGCAGGTTCATAGTTCCCGTTGTTTTTGGTGTCCGCCCCAAGTGGGTAAGGTTGGTTCAGTGATTTCTGTAGGCTTCCTGGTGGAGGGGACTTGGGCCTGTGTTCTGCTGGATGAGGCTGGATCTTGTCTTTCTGGTGGGCAGGACCACATCTTGTGGTGTGTTTTGGGGTGTCTGTGAACTTAGTATGATTTTAGGCAGTTTCTCTGCTAATGGGTGCCTAAAATCATCCATTTCAGCACCCATTTTAATGGGTGTGGTTGTTTTCCTGTCTTGCTAGTTGTTTAGCATGGGGTGTCCAGCACTGGAGCTTGCTGGTCATTGAGTGGAGCTGGTTCTTAACGTTGAGAAGGAGATCTCTGGGAGAGCTCTCAACAATTGACATTATGTGGGGCCAGGAAGTCTCTGGTGGTCCAGTGTCCTGAACTTGGCTCTCCCACCTCAGAAGCTCAGGCCTGACACCGGGCCAGAGCAACAAGACCCTGTCAGCCACACGGCTTCGAAGAAAAGGGAGAAAAGAAAGAAAGAAAGAAAGAAAAATAAAATAAAGTTATTAAAATAAAAAATTTAAAAAGTAATAAAAAAAGAGAAGAGAGCAAAGAAACCAATAAACAAATCCAGCAATGATAACAAGTGCTAAAATCTAAACTAAGATAAACGTATAAATCAGAAACTAGTCAGTCGCATACAGGAAACCCCAAGTCTACAGTTGCTCCCAAAGTCCACCGCTTCAATTTTGGGATGATTCCTTGTCTATTCATGTATTCCACAGATGCAGGGTACGTCAAGTTGATTGTGGAGATTTAATCCACTGCTTCTGAGGCTGCATGGAGAAATTTCCCTTTCTCTTCTTTGTTCATACAGCTCCTGGCGTTCAGCTTTGGATTTGGCCCCCTGTGTATGTAGGTCAGCCTCTGGCACCTATTCTTCGCCCAGACAGGAGGGGGTTAAAGGAGCGGCTGATTAGGGGGCTCTGGCTCACTCAGGCCGGGGGGAGGGAGGGCTATGGAATGTGGGGCGAGCCTGCAGCGGCAGAGGCCAGCATGACATTGCAACAGCCTGAGGTGCACCGTGTATTCTCGCGGGGAAGTTGCCCCTGGATCACGGGACCCTGGCAGTGACGGACTGCACAGGCTCCCGGGAGGGGAGGTGTGGATAGTGATCTGTGCTTGCACACAGGCTTCTTGGTGGCTGCAGCAGCAGCCTTAGCATCTCATGCCCGTCTCTGGGGTCTGTGCTGATAGCCATGGCTTGTGACCGTCTCTGGAGCTCGTTTAGGTGGTGCCCTGAATCCCTTCTCCTCGTGTACCCCAAAACAATGGTCTCTTGCCTCTTAGGCAGGTCCAGACATTTTCCCGGACTCCCTCCCAGCTAGCTGTGGCGCACTAGCCCCCTTCAGGCTGTGTTCACACAGCCAACCCCAGTCCTCTCCCTGGGATCTTACCTCTGAAGCCCGAGCCTCAGCTCCCAGCCCACACCCGCCCCGGCGGGTGAGCAGACAAGCCTCTCAGGCTGGTAAGTGTTGGTCAGCACCGATCCTCCACGCAGGAATCTCTCCACTTTGCCCTCTGCACCCCTGTTGCTGCACTCTCCTCCATGGCTCTGAAGCTCCCCCACCCCGCTGCCCACCCCCATCTCTGCCAGTGAAGGGGCTTCCTAGTGTGTGGAAACTTTTCCTCCTTCACAGCTCCCTTCCAAAGGTGTGGGTCCTGTCCCTATTCTTTTGTCTCTGTTTTTTCTTTTATCTTTTGCCCTACCCAGGTATGTGGAGAGTTTCTTGCCTTTTGGGAAGTCTGAGGTCTTCTGCCAGTGTTCAATAGGTGTTCTGTAGGAGTTGTTCCACATGTAGATGTATTTTTGATGTATTTGTGGGGAGGAAGGTGATCTCCACATCTTACTCCTCTACCATCTTGAAGGTCCTCTCCTATAGGCTTCTTGGGGAAATAAGTAAAATGATATGTGTGTACCACTGGTCACATAGTGTGCTCAACAAATTTTACTATTTTTTAAAAATAGGGTTGAACTAACTTTGATAGGCAATGGAGAAGAACAGAAGGATTTCTAAAAGGAGAGAGGAGATCAATCAAATTGTGGCATCCAAATCACCTGCCAATAATTTTAAGAATCAGTTTAGAGAGGAACCCATCTGGGACACTATTATAATAGTCTAGACAAGCGTTAGTGAAGGGCTAATCTAGGGGAGAACTAGTGAGAGTGAATGTGACCTGTGCCTTGTCTTGGAGATGCCATCAGTAGGACTTGCTAAGCAATGGTGTGCAGCAAAGGGAGAAGCAGATGTGATGGGAGAGGATGGTACTATTAGCAGAAATAGAAGATACGGGATGTGACATTGTGATTTATAAGAAAAATATGTATTTGTTCATTCAGATAGTCAAAACCTATTTCTCATATATATTTGATCTTCATCCACAGTTCCTGACTCACTGCTCCACAAACCCTTGGAATTTTCTGTGTTGAGAGTGACAAAGGTGTCTCATGTTATGATAATGAAGTGACTTTTGGGTCTTACTAAGGTTGAGGCCCAGTTGCCAGGAGAACCAACCATGTGATTAGAAGGTTGGAACTTTCAGTCCCACCCCTGACCTCCAAAGAGGGGAAAGGGCCTGGAGGTTGAATCAATCACCCGTAGCCAATAATTTAATTAATCACGATTACGTACTGATGCCTCCATAAGAACCCAAGAGGACAGGGTTCAGAGAGCTTCTGGGATGGAAATTAGGGAAAGTGGTGCACTAAGAGAAGGCATGGAAGCTCCATGCCCTCTCTCCATACCTATGCAGCTCTTCTAACTGACTACTCCTGAGTTACCTCCTTTTATAATATATTGGTAATCTAGTAAGTAAAATGTTGCTCTGAGTTCTGTTAGCCAATCTAGAAAATTAATTGAGCTCAAGGAGGAGGTCGTAGGAAACTCTGATATATAGCTGGATGGTCAGAACTACAGGTAAAAACACGGGCTTGTAACTGGTGTCTGGAGTCCAAGGAGAGGGTCACCGGAACCGCTAATCTATAGTGTGGACTTGTGACTTGAGACTGAAGTGACAGGGGTGGGGGTGGGCAATCTTGTAGGACTGAACCCTTCACCTGTGGAATCTGATGTTTAGGGTCATTTTCATAAGTGATACTTGAAGCCATGGATGCACATAAGATTTTTAAATAAAGGGAATATAGAGGGAAAAGAGAAAAGAATTAAGGATGGAAACTCTAGAGAAAAACAACATGTAGACAATTCATGGAAAATAAAACAGAGAAACCAGAGAAAGAAGTTTGGAGAAGAACTAGAAAAGGACTATGTTGAGGTATGTTCCCTCTATGCCCACTACAGATCCAATGCAATCCCTATCAAATTACCGATAGCATTTTTCACAAAACCAAAACAAAAAATTTCACAATTTGTGTGGAAACACAAAAGACCCTGAATAGCCAAAGCAATCTTAAGAAAGAAAAATGGAGCTGGAGGAATCAGGCTCCCTGACTTCAGACTATACTCCAAAGCTACAGTAATCAAAAGAGTATGGTACTGACACAAAAACAGAAATATAGATCAATGGAACAGGATAGAAAGTCCAGAGATAAACCCATGCACCTATGGTCACCTAATCTATGACAAAGGAGGCAAGAATGTACAATGGGGAAAAGACAGTCTCTTCAATAAGTGGTGCTGGGAAAACTGGACAGCTACATGTAAAAGAATGAAATTAGAACATTCTCTAACACCATACACAAAAATAAGCTCAAAATGCATTAAAGACCTAAACAGAAGACTGGATACTATAAAACTCTTAGAGGAAAACATAGGTTTATGGTTACCAAGCAGGAAAGCAGGGAGAGGGATAAATTGGGAAATTGAGATTGACATATACACACCACTATATATAAAATAGATAACTAATAAGAACATACTGTATAGCACAGGGAACTCTACTCAATACTCTGTAATGACCTATATGGGAATAGAATCTGAAAAAGTGTGGATATGTGTATATGTATAACTGATTCACTTTGCTGTACAGCAGAAAACTAACACAACATTACAAATCCACTATACTCCAATAAAAATTTAAAAAAAAATCAAAAAAAGGACTGTGATCCTGAATCCAAAGAGAAAAGTTAGTCAACAGTGCTAAGTATAATTGATCCCATGGGCACACATTCATGGACAAATTGGTACAAACAGATACCTCTTTATTTTTTAATTGAGATGTAACTGACATATAACATTATATTAGTTTCAGGTGTACAACATAATGATTAGACATTTGTGTGTATAAAGTACAGCGTGGTGACTATAGTTAATAATATTGTATTGTATATTTGGGAGTTGCCAAGAGAATAGATCTTAAAAGTTCTTATCACAGGAGATACCTCTTTCTTTGCACACCGGAGTTGTCTTTGAATATCTCAGCATTTGGCTGCCGTCTTTTGGCTACTTTCACTTCTTTCCTAGTGCAGCAATTTCTCAGCCCTTTCCTTTTCACCTGCATTTCTGTGGTTGCTTTAGTGTTTTTCTTTCCCCTCTTGCCTGTGTGCTTGTGGGGAAATGCAGAGCACAGACTATCTGAGGCAGCCCCTTTGGGTAATCCAACACTGATGCTTAAGAATATCAGAGAAAGAAATGAAACCAAGCCCACCTGGGCAAATCATTGAGGCAGGCCCCTGGTGTTCCCCTTTTGCAGCAATCCAACACTAATGATAACAATACCACATGGTTTAGGATCTAAGCACAGACCTACCCTCATTCACCTTAAAATTTCCTGGAAAAGATGCTCTTGCCTCTCACATAGAACCTTCCAACTCCTCCTCAGCTCTTGCACTGTATTGACATTTCTGTTTCTATGTCATTTTGTACAGTAATTAGTTCTTTCTTTACCTTGCCACTCAGGGTCCTTTGAATGGGCTTATATCCTCAGAAACCAGCTTAAATTTTGAAAGTTGCTGCATAACTTATGTTGAATGCATTACATACTTGCAGCAGTGGCAGTCTCGTATTTTTCATAATCACATTTTCATGTGATAATGTATTATACATCAAGAGCCTGTTGGCAGTGAATTAGTTCTAGTGTGGGAAACTTGTAGGCACGGATTAGGTTTGGTTTTGATTTTCCTGCTAATGGGGATTGTGATGTCGAACTTCAGTACAGCACCAAATACCTGATTCTGTTAATGTGTCAATTTTAAGTGCAAAAGCAGAACTGACTTTATCAAGGAAGAAGACAACACATTTTTTTAGTGTGTTTTTTTGTTTTTGTTTCCATTTTTAATAATGGGCTTGATAAATTTCTTGTTAACCAAATTAAGACTTTTGAATGAGAATAATTGAAGGATGTCAGGGCCTTAAAGATTATAATTTACTGAGTCTGGGTCAAGAGTTGGGCATCTTATTTTTAAGAAGCTTCATTAATTTTCTGAGGTACACCAAAGTTTGATGATCACTTCTTTTCTGAAATAAGTTTTAGAATGCTACAGAAAAATGAGCATAAGTAGGGAACTACCTGGTAAAAATAATTTTAACTAGCTATACTAAACTCTGCAATTACTTGTAGCTTAAAAACCTTTAAAATATGGATAGGTCTTCCTGAAAATTTGTAGACAGGAGAACTTTCAGAAAACTGAAAAAAGGCCAATATCATATCTAAATATTTTTGAAGAAATAGGAGAGATCCAGGCAACTGTGGGCTGAAAAAAAAAAAAAAAACACAGTATTGAGAATATTCTCATAATGTTGGCTCTTCAACCATGCTAAGGCTGAACAAAAGGAAATGGGCTGAAACTAGAGCGTGAGGGATTTAGGTTAGAATGTAAGAGTTTTAAGACTGGGAGGAATATTGGAACAACTTCCTAAGAAACATTGTGCAACCTCTTCCTCTAGAGGTTGTTAAAAATAGGATAGATTTTCATGTCTGGTTTAAATCTGGTGCTGCCCAAAGGTGAAGGAAAGCCAAAGTGCTTTATTTTATGCCTCATATATACTTTGAAGACTTTTTAAAGTCGATTTCCTCATTTCAAATATTGGAAACCAAGGATTCGTGTTATAATATGGCATCGTTAATTTTTAAAATATTCTTTCACCTTAAGTGAATTTTGCTTTATAAGCTATGTGTATATATATATTGCTTTGCCTTAAGACTTTCATCTCATTTCCGTGGAAAATAAGAATTGCTAAGCACATCCACTCCCACCCACCTCCTTTTTTTCTTCTGCTTTGGTACACTGTGTTTTTGGTCACATGTATATACAACAAAGTTCAAAAAAGTAGTCACAGGAAGCTTTTCTGGAAGGCTTTGGCAAATCAAGTATATGCTATATAATGTATAATAATTATACGTGGAGAAAAGAGGCAGAGGGCCCAGAAGCTTTTTGGCAGCAGTGCTGTCTGGTTAGAAAAGGAAGCAAGTTACAGAGTTTGGACATTCAGTTCTGAGACGTTATTCCTGAGTCAACAGGATTTTAATTATGTATGTGGCCTAGAAGAGACATTTACGCAAGAGGAACATATTGTTGTCGAATGTGTTTGTGATTCTGGTCCCGTTTCAGAAGTGAAAAGAAGCCAAAAGTAATTTCTGAAGGTAAATAACTGGATTGAAGGAACATAGAATAATGATCCGTCTCCCAGTGGGAGGGAAATAAGCAGTATCCCTGGCTTTCCTTTCTCACTCTCTTGTTCAGCACACTCCCTTTTCGTTTATTGTTATCTTTTTGTAAAAAAAAAAAAAAACAAAAAACTATATATCTAAATATAGATACTTATATAACTTCTTTTTCCACACAACATTCATTCATTTTAAATCACACTATTTAGACAGAAATAAAGGGTGTGTTAAATATAACTTCATCTTTGAACATCTTTTTCTCCTGTCATGATGTTAAGGTCCCTTAGAGTTTTTACTTATAAATTTGGTGTGTTCTAGCATATATGTTAGTGTGGTTTTGGAAAAAGTTTAAAATTTACTGCACTGAACTGAGTTACTGCATGAGCAATAGAAAGACTATTCTGAATTAGGGTGGATAACTTCTCTCTTATGGATGGATTAGGAGGGATCAAAAGGCCCGCAGAAGGCAAAGAATTAGCTTTTTTGAAAGCAAACTTTTCTTCCCGAGACTCCATTCCTTGGTTCATTCACTGATTGATAGATTGAGTCAATCATTCACTATTGACTGAGCACCCACGATGTGTCAGTTCTACCATGAGGTCTCAGCAGTAAACCTAGGCTTATTCTTGTTTTGTTTTAATTTACCTTTTCACTTAACTTCTCCACACCCCTTCCTGTGTTCTGCAGTGATCGAGACAACTGCTTTAATAGCTGGCAGTTGTTGAGCACTTATCAGATATTGTCCTTAGGGCTTTTATAAATTATCTTATTGAATTTTCACAGCAAGCAACCTTACGAAGTAGGTCTTGTGAACAACCTCATTTAGGGACGAAGGAACTTAGTACAGGGAGAATGGGTATCTTGCACAAGGTCACATACCTAATGAGTGAACCCAGGCCGTGGGACTCTGAGCTTTTTCTTAACCTCATTCTGTACTGCCTCCCGGGATTATTTATTCTATGGTTTTTTGATTTAGAGATTTTCTTTAAGTGTAAATTCCCAAGACCACCTCTATGCCTCATTAAATGATCTTTTTTTTTTTTTTTTTTTTTTTTTTTTTGCGGCACGCGGGCCTCTCACTGTTGTGGCCTCTCCCGCTGCGGAGCACAGGCTCCGGACGCGCAGGCTCAGTGGCCATGGCTCATGGGCCCAGCCGCTCCACGGCACGTGGGATCTTCTCGGACCGGGGCACGAACCCGTGTCCCCTGCATCGGCAGGCGGGCTCTCAAGCACTGCGCCACCAGGGAAGCCCCTCATTTTTTTAAAAAATAATAAATTTATTTATTTTTTTTGGGCTATGTTGGGTCTTTGTTGCTGTGCGAGCTTTCTCCAGTTGCGGCGAGCAGGAGCTACTCTTGGTTATGGTGCGCGGACTTCTCATTGCAGTGGCTTCTCTTGTTGCGAAGCACAAGCTCTAGGCGCGCGGGCTTCAGTAGTTGAGGCACGCAGGTCCAGTAGTTATGGCTCACCGGCTCTAGAGCACAGGCTCAGTAGTTATGGCACACAGGCCTAGTTGCTCCGTGGCATGTGGGATCCTCCCAGACCAGGGCTTGAACCCGTGTCCCTTGCATTGGCAGGCGGATTCTTAACCACTGCGCCACCAGGGAAGCCCAAATGATCATTTTTACCTTCCGTTTTCATCTCTTGTACCTCCTTGAAATCCATCTATAGTTGTTTTTAAAGAAAACAATAAACTGCCTGAGTCTCCAGTTGTTTTAGGTTTTTCAACACTTTCTTAATGCAGTCTTGATTGTCTTAAACCTTTAAAAATAACCAAATCAATGCAGCACATTTGCAAAAGTTAATGTAAAATAAATTATTTTAGAACATAAAATGACTTTTTCCTCTAATGTCCATACAGAGAAAAACAATCCTTGTTTTGAGTGCTTTGAGTCACTAAAAATACTAAAAACCCTATGAAGTTCTTTGGTGAAGGGAAGAAAAGGGCAGATGTACCTAAGTGTGTACAGTATTGGTTTTCGCCAACTTAGTAAGAGATTGCAAAACAGTCTTCAGCAAACCTAGAAATGACAACTATGATTTTGTAAGCATGAGAACTCGAATCATGTTTCTTTAATGCCATATTATTCAGTTATACCTTCAAAAAAACCCTTCCTTTTAAGACGAGCCAGACCTGCCAAACCAACATATCATCTTGGAGCAATTAAAGGTTTTAGGGTTTCCCCCTCTGGAATCTTATTTCCAGTTGACAGTTTTGAAGGTTCCCCAAGGGTAACCATTTAGTAGATGTCATGTACCTTTTAATGTGGGGCTTGCAAAAAGTAAATGATCCCTTTGTTAGAACCTGGGGGCTCATATTTGGCTTTGCTCTGTGCAGCCAGAGTTAGTATCTACAATGGCTGGGGACGTGTAAAATCCAGGTTCCCCTCTTCACCTCTTGGTCCCACCATTGGCTAGATAGCTGTGTGATCTTGGGCAACTTAACTCCTAGTGCCTTGGGTTTTGCTCCAGGGAGTAGGAGGGGAATAACAACAGCATCTATATCTCAGAGAGTTGTTGTGAAATAAGACAGTCTATGAAAAGCATGTGGCAGAGTGCCTGGCCCATAATAAACACCCAATAAACGTTAGATTTTATCCATCCCAACGGTGGTGAGACTGAAGGTGACTTATATTGAACTCAGTTCTTTTACATTGCCTTAATAGAATGATTTGATGTTCACACTGCAATTTGTGGCTTCATAGCATTAGAGACTTCGAGGATGTTGAGTATTCTTAGTTACTCAAAACACAAAAGATTGTTTTTCTCTATAGGGACATTGGAGATAAAAGTCACTTTATATTCTAAAATAATTTATTTTATATTAACCTTTACAAATGTGCTATATTGATTTGGTTACATTATAAGGGTTTTAGAGAGAATTAAGAGAGTAAATGGACAGTTTTTGACATCTAGCCTCTACAGCCAGGAGACTTAGTGAGATATGTAAGTGGAGACTCTGGGATCTCTAAGAGGCCGAGAGAGTGTAATGGTAAAGGGCATGGACCCTGGGTTTGGAGAGGCTAGAGGTGCCTGGATCAAGGGGAGAGGGGTGGTCCTGTGATTCCCAAACTGTGTTCTCTCAAAGTGTTAACTGTAGTAGTAGGCATGACCTGCAAAAAATGATTCCCTAGTCAAACAAGTTTGGAAAGTCCTGGGTTAAACATAGTTAAATGGATTTCCTTATCGTAGAACCAAACAATAATCAGCCTTAGTCTGAATTCCAGCCCTGCCTCTTTTTAGCCATAAGACTTTAGGCGGATTGGTTAACTTCTTCTGTTTCCCCAGTTGTCAAATGGGGATAGTAATAGTACCTTCATTGGTTTATAATGATTTAAATGAGTTAAAACTTGGTGGCTGGCTTGGAGTAAGCACTATATACGTGTCAACTCTTATTAATGTGGTAGAGGGAGCATAGGAAGTGGTGTTATTAAATCGCAGCTGTGGACTTTAGGCCACAAAATATCTTTGACACTAAAGATTGTCTATAGAGTGGGAACAAAAATACCTACTTCCTCAGCTCATTGTGAGCAATGTAATGTACGTGACAGGTATGGAAAACACGAAGCATAGTACAGTGTGAAAAGTACATGGCAGATATACCATGGCAGGTATGATTATTCCCTAAGTCTCTATTAATATTATTCACTAAAATACATAAATGCTAGGTTGATGGCATGGTGAGACTTGCGCAAACTGAATATAAAATCAGTAGAAAGCAACTTGTGTATTGACATGGAGTATCCTGAGCTTCTGCCTTTTTCTGGCTGTTTGGGAACAGTGGGGAGAAGTGGAAATAAACCGCTGTCAGGGGCCTCTGTCTAGTTCAGGGTAAATATGAACCTGAACTGATTCAGGCCTAAGGAGCCAGGGTTGGGAGAGGCGAGACGTGCCTGGATCATGGGCAGAAGTCCGGCTAATCCCAAACTGTTAACTGTGATAGTAGGCGTCACCTTTATGTATGGTTTCACTCGACAAATAAATTTGGAATGTCCTGAATTCAACATGGTTAAGTGATGTTTTGATTGTAGAACCCTTCAGATTCTCTGATCTGTGAATGTGATACTTTAATATGAATTTTGAAACTTTAGGAAAGGAATATCATTTGCAGCATTTCATAAATCAGTCCTTTTCTTCTTTCTTCATAAGCGTCCTGTGGAACTGGGGTGCCCTAGAATACACTTTAGAACAACTGACCTAGGGCAATTGTGCATCCTTCGTGTTCACGTCAGTCCTTAGTTCTCCCAAAAGGCTGCTAGCGGCCCGATACACCAACCAGGCTTTCTTAGTATCAGCAGGATTCAGCCTGGACTTGTTTCTAGCAGTGAAGTGGTGCATTTAAACCTGTGATGGGTTGAACTATATGAAACTGCTGCTATTTGACCACCTTTGACCTATCAAAATGACAGTTTCATCTGGTTGCAACTAATAGGATAGTGACTGCAAATGCCATGCATGTCCACCTGGTTCAGGTGTTCCTTCCTAATAATACCCGGACTAAGTGTTTAGAGACTGGATTATCCCACTTTGTACCTACATTGAACAAATGTATGGAAAGCATATTATATACCTCAAACAACGCTGTCCATAGCAATTTACCTGTAAGCTACTACCTTCCTGCCTCTCATTTTAGCAGTGAAATACTCGCTGCAAACAGTTTGGAGGAAGATGAGGCAAAAATGACATCTGAATTTTTCTTTCAGCCCCTGAGTGCCACCACTTCTGCTGCTTCTGGACTTCCCAGATGCTTGGGTCAGTGGTTTCCACCTGCTCTGAGACTTCCAGGGTGACTCTCATGGAGCTGTAACTGTAATTTAGATGCTGGCTGCAGGCCCCCTGGAAGCGGGTTCCCTGCTGGCCTCGGTGGAGGGAGCTTGGCACTTGCCTCCTACTGGGCCAGGTGTATCGAGAAGGTTGACTCTTGAAGGGGGCTACAAGTTAAATGGGTGATTAATTAAAAATTTGTTCACTTATCTGTTCTTTCCCTCAACACATGATTGTGGGTGCTCCCCAAATGTGCCCAGTTCACTGTGCTAGTTTGAGGAGGCAGTGGTGGACAAGGTCGACTCCCTGCCTTCCCTCAGCAACTTGGAATCTAGCAAGGGAGGCGGAAGTCGGCAGGCAGGTGCAGCCAGGCGTGGTGAGCATGGTGGTGGATGAGCCAGGGAAGCTGGGAAGGAAGTGGGTGGGGACGGGGGCCAGGAGGACATGCTGAGCACTGTGTAGTCAAAATTCCCTGCTCTGGTGGGGAAGAAGTTGTACAGTGTTTCCACCCCACCTGTCACTGAGAAGAGGTCCTGTCCTGTAGGCAGTTCTCAAAGGGTCACTCTTATCCAAACATTCTATCTGTCCTGCTGTCCAGGGAATCCACACTGTGGTCTTTGGGGCTTTAAAATACCTATCGTTCAGCACCAATTTGTGAACTCTGTAGGCAGCATCGAGAAAAAGGACAAGTCAGGCCCATTTTAATTCATTCAATATGCAAAAAATAATTTTACAAATCAGATACGTCAAGGTGAAATACACAGTCGTTTCAAAAATAGACTTCTTGGGCTTCCCTGGTGGCGCAGTGGTTGAGTCCGCCTGCCGATGCAGGGGACACGGGTTCGTGCCCCGGTCCGGGAAGATCCCACATGCCGCGGAGCGGCTGGGCCCGTGAGCCATGGCCACTGAGCCTGCGCGTCCGGAGCCTGTGCTCCGCAACGGAAGAGGCCACAACAGTGAGAGGCCCGCGTACCGCAAAAAAAAAAAAAAAAATAGACTTCTTGATGTCTTCAGCTTACAGCGTTCCGACCAGCCCATCAATACAGAGCTCTGTATTGGGGAATCATTCACACGACAGAGTGATTCTCCATTTTCACAGATGGAGTCACCACAAAGTTTCTCTAATAATTACTCTTTTTTGGTAATTCATGTCTGATCTTATCTTCAGAGGTTAAATTTACCATCAGTTCTAAGGAGCCATCGAGTGCCCAGAACCTGATTCTGCATTTATCCTCATGCTGCATATGACCTTTTGATCATTCTGAAGTGAGCTAGTGGAAGTCTGCTATGGTAAAACCTAGAATTTTACTGTTAATTTTTGTATTCTATTAAATATCCTTGTCTTTCCCTTAAAAAATTTGGGGGTCTTGGAGATGGGATGGCTAAAGAAAGGAAATGGCTTAATTAAGTTTGAAAGGTTGTGTAAATGTTATTTTAAATGAAGAAAGAGATTACATGACTATTCTCAGTTTTTAAAAGTTAATATTCTCCAGAATATGATAACATAACAATAATGATCATAATTAGCTTAAGTCAAAGATAGAGTTCTTTCATTAGCACTCATGTATTTCCTTGAATCATGTCAAATGGATATCCACATTATTTCATTATAACATTTTATTTTCCTTAATAGCATTATGAAATTACTTAAAAGGCCAGGTAAAAATGTTTCTCAAATTCCAGGTCATGACCCATTAGTGCATAGGAAAATTAATAAAATGAGTCATGATGATATTTTATACAAATGAAAAAGTAGAACAGAAAATATCAGAGTGCATCACACTTTGAAAGGGTAGGTTTTGTTTCATATACATACTTTTATATATATATGTATATATAGCATAATAAACATATGTGAGTGTGCTGAATCAAAAATTTTAAATGTACTTCTTACTGTAGAATGCAGACAGAAAGTTTGAGAAATCTTAAGATAGAGAATGTCCAAAATAAAACGTAAAAAAAAGACCATGTTACTCTACACACTAAATATTATTTTAAATGCTAAATATCTTTACTGAAGCAGTGTCCTCAGCTCAGCCTTAGCAGATTTACAGTTCTAATAAAAAAAGAGGTATTCAGGCAAAATATATTCATATACATGTATGTGTATGTGCATACAAACACTTACCTATATATAAAAAATTTAAAACCTTTAAATATATTTAAAACCTTTAAAATATAATTAGAAGTAGAACTTCCCATCCTATGAATAACCATTGTTAATAGTGTAAATCAAGGGTACAGTTATGCTGGTGTTTTAACAGTGTTCACTCACTCATGTACTAAGCTAAATGGTATGAAAAAATTTACATGTAGTTGCTACATTTTTAGTTTAAAATTTAAAGCCTATTTAGCACCTACCCTCTCATTAGCCTGGGACTATAGTAGATGGTCTGTGTGATGCAGCTGCAATTCAGAAAGAAATTCTGAAACTGCATTTAATGGTTGAGAAGAGTCAATCTTACGCCTCATCTTAATGGGTTTTTTTCCCTGATCGCTCTCTGATCTGAATCGGTCTTGCTGAACATTGTAACACTGCTTTGCTCATTCTTCATTGTGGACCATATAGGCTACCTGGGAACTCTCGGGACTAAAAACATTCCAGACATTCCTTAACACAATGTTCCTCAAAAGGTTGGTTTCTTAGGATCCGGCAGGAGCACTGCCTGCATGGTTCACAGAGACTGCTGCATAAGCCTTTCATTAGCAGCCGGCCAGACAGCAGCAGCTGCCTCTTTGCTCTGAAAGACTTGCTTCACTCAACTGCAAGTCCATCAAACCAGCTTTTAGAGGGGTAAACGAGGACACTGTGATTCTCGGTAAAGAAGAATCAATCCGTGGGGCCGAGTTTCCAGCAGCACAGTGAAGCTACACATAGATTGTATATCTTGGTAAGATGTGTGTTTTCTTTGGAAAGAGGCATTTAAATGAAGTCTCCTACAGAAAAGTCTTGGTCCCCCAGATCCAAGAGTCTCAATCACTTTGAACGAATTGAAGAAATAGAAATTCTACCCTGGAACTCTTATTAGCTGCCTTTCTTATAAAAATAATTACAGGATGCACCATTTCCCTCCTTTTCCCTATTAATATTTCCAAATCTGCCTCCCTCCCTCCCTCCCTTCTCTCCTCTTGCTTCTGAAATACTTCCTTTGAAGTTCTCTACTTCTCTTTTTAGACCAGAACACATTGATATCAAACATTCCAGCGATGAAGGTTTTCAAGGAGAACACAAAAACCAAGAAATTTTTCACATAGAACTGGGTCCCTTCACATTCTTTCTGACCGTTGGGCTATTCACTGCCAACCTCAGGGGTTTGGTTTGCCTAGAATTCTCTTTAACTCAGCCCCTCCTCTTGGTTTCCACATTCCTTGATAAACACAGTCAAGCTCAGCATCTTTCTCAAAAACACAAAACCCTAGTGTAAGGGCTTATGCACAATTCTCACTCCATGACATATGAGTTCTTGGCCAAGTGTTATAGCCTGTGATCACGCAGCTGGACCTGGGTGATCGGACCAGTGGAGTTTGTCCTCAGGCCCTATTCTTTCTCAGTGACCCGTGAGGTACTGAACAATCTAGAGGTACTCTGTATTCAGCCTGTGACTGACTGCCAATGAAATGTGACTCAGCACCCAGGGGCTCATCACAGAACGAGATGATTGAGAAGCTAAGGGATCATTTCACACTCCTAATATACAGTACGATAGCTGGGAGGAAAGCGGTTAGCCTCAGGGATGAACGTTTTTCTCTCCCCATCTCTCCCTCCAGGTAGTTGTCGGCTGGGGTTCACAGAAAGTGCTGTTAAAATGAGAGTAAGGTGGGCAGTGCTTTTCCTGTAGCACATATAGGACACGTGCATTTCCACGTCCTTTGTTGCCTTATTTGTTAGTCACTTTTCTGGTGACATTTAACCAGAGGCCTTTTGACTTTGGAATCTGTGACAGAATTTTCTTTCTTTCTTTCTTTCTTTTTTTTTTTTTTAGTTGAAGTACAGTTGCTGTACAATATTATATGTTACAGATGTACAATACAGTGGCTCACAATTTTTAAAGTTATATTCCATTTATAGTTATTATAAACTATAGGCTGTATTCCCCGTGCTGTACAATATATCCTAGTAGCTTATTTTATACCTAATAGTTTGTACCTCTTACTCTCCTACCTTTATATAGCCCCTCCCCCTGCCCTCTCCCCGCTGGTAACCACTAGTTTGTTCTCTATATCTGTGAGTCTGTTGCTTTTTCGCTATATTCACTAGTTTGTTGTAATTTTTAGATTCCACATGTAAGTGATATCATTCAGTGTTACATCTTTCTCTGTCTGACTTATTCCACTTAGCATAATGTATGGCAGAATTTTCAAATGCTGGCTTTGAAATAGAGAAGCTCACCTAGACGAGTCCTGTAAGATGTCATCACCTAAAAATACCCCCAGTGGATCACTGGGGGCAGGAAATGAAGCCGAGATCATAAGTTCATACTGACTTTTAAAAGAGTCACTGTGGAGTGTTTACAAAGATCCCACAGATGACTAAAATTAGTTTATTCTGTACAGCATTAGCCATTTCTGACTCAAGATGGTGATACAAGCAGTGTTAAGCTGTGAGCTCACCAGGAAACTCATTCGCTAAAATTATTCTCTGGCAAGGAAAGACCCCTAGTTCACATCAATGGATGGAAGATGAGGTATAAATAGTAACTTGTTATGCCATCACTCAGAAGCTGTGTTTTCCGCTTATCTCCAGATTTCTGTTTCTTGGGGTGTGTGTGTGTGTGTGTGTGTCTGTGTGTGCATCATCCTTTTAGTAGTGCAATACAGTAATTGGAAAACAGAGGCTAAGTGATCTGGTTAGTATCATTCAGCAACTCACTGACACTTAAAACTGAGTTTTGGGCCCTATAAAGGTCCTATGAGCTGATAAGTGTAAATGGTCAATTGATTAGAAACATGTTCAAATAGGTGTAGGCAGAGAAGGCTATGTAGTCACGTGTGCTGCTGGGATGGCTTCTCTGTTACGAAAAACGTTTTCCTGTGTATAGCTGACCCTTGAACAACATGGGTGTTAGTGACGCCGATCTTCCTTGCAGTCAAAAATCCACATATAATTTATCGTGAGCCCTCAGTATCTGAGGTTCTTCCATATTCTCAGTTTCAACCAGCTGCAGACTCTGTAGTACTGTGGTATTTATTATTGCAAAAAATCCACGTATAAGTGGACCTTCACAGTGCAAACCCACGTTGTTCAAGGGTCAACTGTGTTTAAAGGTCAGCTTATCAGAATAAAGCTGCGTCCGCACTCTACTGAAGTTACTGCTCTGGTTGATTCCCTCAAGCAGTCAATTCCGTAAAGAAAAAAATCATACAAATCAACCATGTAACTAAATGGGCTAATCAACCCAGTAAAACAGTGGCTCTAGCATTTCTGTACCAGCCCATAATCTGTTATGTGCGCTCTTCATGGCTGACTTTATATTTCTTTTCATACAGATTTTCTATAGCATTCATTTCAGGACACAACTAAATATTCTTTAGTGTGTGCCAGAGGCATTTTTGTCCTAAACCATTCTATTTCTCTGTAGGTGCCCATTCTCTGCCACTGATAACTTTCCCCCATCTGCTAAATCCATTTTCTGACTTATTAAGTACTGGGATTATTTCTTTTGTGACAAAGCCCTCAAACTATGCATCACTGATTTTCTATTTTTGAAGCCCTGGAATTTTCCTTGTTGGGACACTGAGTGCTTTATTTCTAATTAGGCTTTCCTTCTTACTCATATTTGGCGTTATCAATAAATTACACAACCAATAATTAGGAACAGGATCCCAGCGTGTGCTGCAAACATGATTCCCAGTCAGTCACTGGCGGGAAAGAAGGGGCATTCAGGGAGAGATGGAATGCGGACTGCAATGCAGGCAAGATGACTCTCTAGTTTGATAATGGAATGAGAAGTGGTTCATTTTTAAGCAACTTACTCAGGTTGGTGGGAGTTCTCTTTTGTAGTCAGAGGAAAGTTTTTAGTAGAAACCATCCCCTTTTATTGGCTATTTTCTTTAAAATAGCCTTTATACCAAGAGGCAGCTTTAGAAAAAGGCATTGGACCTGTCTGCTGGAAAACCAGGGTTGAGCAAAATGCTCCAGAAGTGAAGTATTCTCTAAGATTCTCTTGTAATACCTCCACTTCCATGAAGTCTTTCCTAATCTCCTCCGCTGGGAACCGTATCTCCATCCTATCAACGCCCACCGCACTTTGAGATAATTCAGGTAAGGTACTCAGCACAGAGCCTGGTGTAAAGCAAGCACTGATTATTATTGTCCCTGTCTCTTTGTAGTATGTATCACCTTCTGCTGGAGGGTCTAATGAATCATTGTATCCTCAGCAGTGACTCACACTTTCCGGTACCTCTAAGCATGTGTTGAATGAATAATAGATTGTCAGTCCATCTCAGGTATATTTGACCCTCAGTCTTGACATTCAGTAGACACTCGATAAGTACAGGGCTAATGAATATTCAATGAATGGATATAAACAAAAAATCCACCACCGAAGGTCAGCTTTTATGTTCACAGGGTTAACTTTCCTAGTCTCCTGTTAGTGCTAAAGACATTGAACAACAATAGCTTTACTCCTGAGCCCAGTTCCTATAAATGACCTACCAGTTATTTAAATAACTGGCCAACTAGCTTCATCGGCATGTCCCATATGCAGAGTAAAATAATTATGGCTAATACTTATTGGGCGTTTGCTTTGTGCCAGGCTCTGTTCTGAGCACTTTACATGCACTCACTTACTAAATTCTCGCTGCAATCTGTTCTAAAGACAAGGCACTGAGGCACAATGATGTTAAATCCTTTGCCCCAGGTCAGGCTCTTGCCAAATACTGCATGGCAGCCAGAACTGGGCTGGAGTTGCAGATGAGTTATGGTTTGATGGCATATATCTCCCTGCTTTGTGCAAAATGTAAAACAAGAGCAAATGCCGGAAGCAGTCCAGCCAAGATGCTGCTGCCCAGAGGCTTTGTCTCTCTCAAATACCTCCCCACTTTCCTTTTCATTGAAAGTGTCCCAGGTAGAGAGGGAGAGGAGGGCCACAGAAGCTGTTGCTTGGCTTGTGAGCACAGAAAATGTTCACTTCATGACTCAGACTCCGTACCTTTGTAAAGGTCTGCTCCATCAGTAAGCACCACCCTGCCTCACCTTCTCCCACTTTCTTTCTCATACTCTGATATCTCCCTGCTCTTCCCTTAGCTTTGAATTTTCCTCTTCCCTACCCTCCTTCAATTGTCTGGGCCCTACAGGTCAGTCAAGATGCAACTTAAATGACACCTCTTGCTGGAAGCCCTCCCTGACCATCTCAGACAGGTGTCAGATCCCTACAACTCCTTGTGTACCCTCCTATCCTGGCTTATCATTCTACATTGTAATTGTTGGTTTAATCATCTCTGCTTCTAGCCTGTGAACTCATCAAGGGTGGAGACCCTGTCTTGTCCACTGGTATCTGGAGATCCCAGTGTCAATTCTGGGCACAGAGGTGCGTCATAAATATTTGTTGAGTGAACAAATAGGTGAATAAATAAAAGTGTTCCCTTGCAAGTTTATTCCACTCTGAAAGCATTACATAAACCAAATGCAGGGACTCTGCATATCCATATTCAGATGCCTGAGATTGGCCAGAAGGACACAGGCAAGAATAACAGGTTAGAGATATTATTTCTTTGTCCCTATGTATCAGAAAGAAAATATCCCACTATCCAACCCGAAACCATAGGCGTAAATAACGTTTGATGAGGAGAAAAAAGTAAGCCTGAAAAATGTGTGGCTGGAAAAAAATGTTTCAAACAGCATTTTATTTTTCCCTTCTGTGGGCTTGTTGTATAAATTATGTGTGAGACAAATATGTGATAGAGAGATTCAGTGGCAATTACTTGTTCTCAAATGTCTGGTTAACCATGCCTCTTAATCCCACATACAGTAGTTTAGCACAGAATTAAATTCTGCCCTTTAGGCAGGATTGGCATCTGGAATTTCGTGTTTCTGTAGTTTAAATGTTTTTTCCCACTATTTGTACTTTTCCATTTAGAATAAATGCACTGAGTGTGTGTGGGGAAATATAAATAGAATGGGATTTTTATGATTCAACTCATCATCCTTATTGGTTTGTGGTCGATTTTTGTAGATACTAATTTTTAAAATTACCTATCTCTAATTAGTTACAGGAACATAGTAAGAATTGCTGGGCCTCTGTCCTCTAATGAATCGAGGATCTTCTCTTTGCCAATAATCAAAGTCTTTAATTTTATAAAGGAAAATCATTTCCTTCAACCTTTACTCCCAAAACACAGAGACTTCATGGGACAGCGTTGTTTGACGTAATTAGGGAGAAAGATTTTTCCTTGCTGCCATACATAGCAGGAATGCGGGAGGGGAAGAGGCATTGATCTAATTAACTGGGGACTCTCTTGCCCCCATATCAGTGGTAGCACTTATTTATTCATTCAACATCCATTAATGTTCACTGTGCGCCTAGAATGTCCTGGAAGCTGCTATTTACTGACGATATAGAAAGAACCAAGGCATGGTCTCTGTCCTCAAGGAGCTTACAATGGAGTGGGAGACAGTTGTATAAGTAACTGCTATCAAACAAGGCACGTCTCACGTGGGAGTCTGTACAAAGTGCAGCAAGGCTTTAGGAGAATCTGAGCTGGCTGGGGAAGTCAGGGATGTGGGTTCAACGGGAGGAGAGCATCTGAGCTGAGACGTGCAGGAGCAACACTTTGCCAGGCAGCAGAGCTGGTGAATGAGTGATGGCGGAAGGTGCTCTAGACACAGGGCTGAGAAAAGTGGGTCCTTGGAATCTTTGGGGCTTTATTATCAGTGACATGTGGCCTGTGACCCACCTCATAACTCACAGAGACACATCAGTGTGAGGCTACCTGGGGAAGACACTAAGGTTGGCGAGGATCTGTTCAGATTGGCCTGGAAGCGGGTGGGGGGCGACAGAGAGAGTGGGAGAAAGAGGGAGAGAGAGACAGACAGAAAGTGTGTGTTAGTTCACTCTGGCAACCATATCGGAATGAGGAGGCAGAGGCAGCAGGACCTGTGCTGTAAGCCACAAGATCTGGACTGACTCAAGTTTCCAGTGCGTGGTCATGGCCACCTACATCCTCCCAGTACAACTTAGGTTGAGCCTTTCACACAAATTAATTTGAAGGCAGAAAGAGGAATTTAGCCCAACATTAGACTATTCTGATGGCGTGAGGTGGGATATTTTCAAAATAGAGTTTACTTTTTGAGGGGAGGATATTTGTGTGTGTTAATCTACTAAATAATGTATTTAACCTTAGAGAGGTAATTCCAACACTTGCAACAGAAAACCAACCGAGGCTCCTTCATCGTTCTCCATCAGCATTTCCCCCTTTTCTTTTCTTTTTTTTTAAAGAATATCAGTCAACCCTTTTGGTTTTTTAAATTAATTAATTTATTTAATTTTGGCTGTGTTGGGTCTTCGTTGCTGCGCGCGGGCTTTCTCTAGTGGCGGCGAGTGGGGGCTACCTTCCTTGCGGTGCGAGGGCTTCTCTCTTCTCACTGCGGTGGTTTCTCTTGTTGTGAAGCGCGGGCTCTAGGCGCACAGGCTTTAGGAGTTGTGACACGCGGGCTCAATAGTTGTGGCTTGCGGGCTCTAGAGCTCAGGCTCAGTAGTTGTGGCACAGAGGCTTAGTTGCTCCGCGGCATGTGGGGTCTTCCTGGACCAGGGCTCAAACCTGTGTTCCCTGCATTTGCAGGCGGATTCTTAACCACTGCGCCACCAGGGAAGTCCTCTCCTTTCTCTTGAAAAGCAGTTCATAAATACCTTCTTTATGCTTTACACAAAGTAAAAAATTATGGCTCCATTGGAGCCAGCAAAAATATAGGGAAGAAGGTGATTTTTACAGTCCATGTAAAATCTGTGATGTCAGATCTATTCTTCCAGTAGCTAAATCTTCTATTTAATTGTATATTGACATTTTTCTGTGCTTATGTCCATGTAAGTACTTATGTCTGTTTCCATAGCTCTTCAGAATTTCGGGAAGGAAATTCTGCTCCAACCACCCTAATCTACTACTGTTCCCTGTGTTCTGTTGACGAGGTCCCTTTATGCCATGGCACAGTCCGTTTTCCTATCTGAATTGTTCCGTCTTAGAAATCCATGAATCTCTCCTCCTTCAGAATCTGGCTCAAAATTAAATTTCTCTGATAAATTTAATCACTATTCCAATTGTTTCTTGACAATATTTATGAACTATTAAAACTTGCATACAAGTTTCTGTTTAAGCCATCTTGAACATTTTAATGTACATATTTTGGGCATTTTCAAACAGTATCATCCTTAACCTAGTGTAAGTGTTCAATAGGTGGTGACCCAAACTGATGGACAGAAAGTGGAAACACATTTTCATCTGTCTGTCCTAATTTTATGTTTACCTCTAAAATTTCAGAATTTTTTTCTAGAACCCAAAGTACTTGTTGCATCAGGACATAATCTCTAACTTCTCAGTACAGTTCTATAAAAATTAAAAAATATATGTTTTATATGCACAGAAAAGTACAGAATATAAAAAAACAGAATTTTAAAAGGCAAATACCCTGTCATATATGTTCTAGATGTTTTATTTTTGTTAGAAAGAAATAAAATATTAAAGATATAATTGATATCCCTTTTGTAACCCTCTCTTACACTGTTTCCTTTCTTTTCTTCCTAGAGGCAACCATAGTCCTGAAATTGGTGCTTTTACTTCCCAGCTCTATTCCTATACTTTTGCTAAATATGTATTTTTCCATACTTAATATATTTATTAATGTTTGTGTTTTAAAATTTTACCTAAAAGATATCTTCACATATCTGGATTTTGTTATTTTTTCCAATCTAAGAATCTCCGTATTTTATTAAACAGATGTAATCTATTCATATTTATTGTGATTATTGACATGTTTGGGATTGGAATTTTTTACTTACCAACATTTTTCAATGCTTTTTTTCTTCTTTCTTGTTATTTTATAAGTATTCATTTCTGTATTGTTTGTTTGTTTGTTTCCACACTGTTTTGGACAATAAACACTCTATCTTCCTAATGTGGTTACCCCTGTAAATTTTAAAATGTGCATCATTAGAAAAATTCCAAGTCTGTATTCACCTTCTCAACCTTAGTCTCTAGGTATTCATCCAGATATTTTATTCCCTATACAAATACAAATATCCTTTTTCCTTTTTCTTTCTAAGAAAAATGGTTATATTATACACACTCTTCTATAGCTTACTTTTCTCAAATATATCTTTTGAACATTTTTCTATGTCAGTAATATGGTTCTGTCTCTTTTTCTTAATGGCTGCATAGTAATGATGATGATGACCAACATTTGCTGAGTGATTACTCTGTGCCAAGAGTTTCTCTCATCTATAGTTTACAAGAACCATATGTGGAAGAAGCTCCATTTTGAAAATAAGGAAGCTGAGGCTTAGAGGGGAGTGGTAGGTAAAATAATGCCCCCCAAAGATGTCCTCGTTTGAATCCCTGGAACCTGTGAATGTAATACCGTACAGGGCAAAAGGGATTTTGCAGATGGGTTAAAGGTTAAGACCTTGAGATAGGGAGATTATTCTGAATCATCTAGGTAGGCCCAATCTAATCACTTGAGTCCTTAAAAGTAGAACCTTTTTTGTCTGGGTTAGAGAGAGAGACAACAGTAGAAGCAGGGTCAGAGAGATGACAGTGTGAGAGGGATTCAGTACTCTGTTGTCGTTTTTGAGACATAGGGGTCTACATGCAGGGACCAGCAAGAGGACTTTAGGAGCTAAGGGCTGACCTCAGCTAACATCCAGCAAGGAAACAGGGCCCTCAGTCCTACAACCATGTGGAACTGAAGTCTGTCATCACCTGAAAGAGCAAGGAAAGGGGTTCTCTCCTGGACTCTGAAAGAAGGACCTGAGCACTGCCAACACATTGGTTTCAGTCCAGTGAGACCCATACCAGACTTCTGACCTACCAAACTACAAGATTATAAATTTGGGTTGTTTTACACTTCTAAAATTGTGGTAATTTGTTATGATGGCAGTAATAGAAAACAAATACAAGGAACCACAATGAGAAATTTACAGTGAAATGGGAATTCAGACTCAGGTGGTCTGACTCCAGCATGTGTGTACAGCTAAATCATTATTTATTAGCCAGTCCATATTGACGGGCATTTAGATTGCTTTCAATTTACAGTATGTCAGACAATGGGACAGTAGCTCTCCTGATATCTATATCTTCAAATACTTTAGCTAGAATTTCTACAGGAAAATTTCCTAAAAGTGAAATTATTGGGTCAGAGGAGAATCACATTAAGTATTTTTATAAATACTGCCAAATTGCCTGGCAAAATGTTCCCAATGAAGCTCTTAGACTAGAATTGAAATCATCAGGGAAAGAATTAACAAAAAGTATGGATGGATCTGTGTTATTGGTGACCATTTCAGCAAAGAAAAGAACTGAAATGATCACATAACTGAAAGTGCCTTTCTCCTTCATTTTAACTGGAGGACTTGCAGACATCTGTTCCAGAAGAGTTCCTCTGGCTTTGTCTTCTCTTTGTGCATTGTGAACAGATTCACTTTGTGCTTTTACTTGTGAGTCTTGCTTTTTGGCCTTTTAGGCAATAATGACTGGCAAAAATAAATAGCCTTTTCAGTAAGGATCCCTTGTGCTACACATACATTCTAAAATACTCTATTACTTCAACTGAGGCTAGATTTTCTCACGTGCACAATAGGTACTTTAAAATACTAATAGCATTTCATTAATTTTGAATGATAGTCTTCTCAGCAGGGCCCTGGAACTCAACTTATGGAAGAAATCACTGGTTAAAGAAAACTAACATAGCAACCAGCTCACGTGTACGGGCTCTGTGACTAGCTGGCATTTTATGGGAGTCACCAAAGCAGGCCCGATAAGATTTAATGGCCCATTCCTCATGTGACTCTACATCAAAACAACCTCCACATTGCTGGAAACAACTTTTACTTTCTTTGGGCATCTTAACCCCCCTCATTTATCTGGAAAGTGCTCTCCTTCACTCCTGGCTTACACCAATGCTTCTGTTGTGCTTGTAGATCTGATAGCATCCTTTTTTCCCAGGCTCTTTCTTTGTTCTAGAACTTCTTTATCTCTCACTCTACTGCCTCAGAGATTTTGGTTCTCTCCTTATGCTGTGATTTTTCCGTCTTTAGAGTTATGACAACTTTGACTCAATTGTTCTGCTTGTTTTTCTCTCTTTTGCTCAACTGCTAGATCCTGGGACATTGTAATGAACATCCTCATGGCTGTGAAATGGAAAGATGTCTAACTAATGATGTTTGTTTGTTTACTTATTTATTTATTTTTGCTTCATTTTACCTAGGAAACCAGACTGGAAAATTTGAATTCTGATTAAATTTTGGATATTATAATGCATAATAATACCTCCTATTTATTGAACATTTACCATGTGCCTGATACTATTAATTTTTTTAAAAAATGCTTTAACTTAAAAGTCTTCAGGGCCATTCTGTGAGGTAGGTGCTACTATTATCCCCATTCCACTGTTGAGGAAATCGAGGCTTTAAGAAGTTAGGCAATCTGATCCAGGCTGTGTAGTAGTAAATGATAAAGCTGAGATTGAAACACAAGCTTGTTTGACCAGTCTGTACTCTTAACCACTATACCAGAATGTTCTTTGACATTTCAAAATCATTTGTAAGCAATACTTCCAAGAACATTTTTAACAGAAAAAAGTTAAACACAGAGCTACTTAGTTGTGATGAAGTAGAAAGAATACTGGAATAGGAGTCAAAAGAGGGAGTCTCAGCTGTGTCCTTAACTAACTGAGCAAGTCCTCAGGCAAGTCAGTTCACCAGCCCCTCCCTTATCTTTTTTTTTCCCCCGTCTGTAAAAGTGCCAGTCTTCTAGCATTCTTAAAAAAAAAACTTGATTTCCTCTTCTTGATTTCCTCTTCTTTAATTTTTCCTATACTAAGATAGATGAAATCTGCTGCTCCCATATCATTTGTGACGGTTAAGGCTGGTATCAAATGAGTCAGTTGGCAGAGGGCTACTTGTTCTGAAAAAAGAAGAAAAAAGCAATGATTAAATGCCACCCCCACCCCCACCCCCAGGCAGAGAGCAAGCTGAACATAATGACTCAAGTTCAAACCCTAGAAAATCTAGGCGGAAATGGGGTGGATGTATTCTTCTGTCTCTAATTTTCTCTGTGTATATTCATCTTTGATCGTAACGATGTGGATGAATGTGTGGCTCATCAGTTAATCATCATCTCAAATTTGCTCAAGCCATTGTATAGCAATAATGCTACCAAACTGTCTTTGTCCAGTTGGAAATGAGACCCAGCCGAGAAGACTTGCTAACTTTCTTAAGCATGTATCTTCATTCTATCACATAGCTTTTTCCTATCTCATGTGTTTTTGGCTGAATTGTGTCCCCATAAAACTCATATGTTGAAGTCCTAACCCTAATACCTCACCATGTAACTGTATTTGGAGATGGGGCCTTTAAAGGGGGTAATTGAGATAAAATGAGGTCATATTGGTGGGCCCTAATCCAATATAACAGGTGTCCTAATAAGAAGAGGAGATTAGGACACAGAAACACAGTTGGAAGGATGGCCATGTGAGGGCTTAGAGAGAAGGTGGCCATCAGCAAGCCAAGAAGAGAGGCCTCAGGAGAAAACAAACCTGTTAACACCTTGATCTTGGACTTCCAGACTCCAGAACTGTGAGAAAATAAAATTCTGTTGCTTAAGTCAACCTATCTTTGGTATTTTGTTATGGCAGCCCTCGCAAATTAATATACCATGTTTTAAATCCAGGGTTGTTTTTAGGTTTTTCCATTACTTCTCAGAAGATCTTTACCTTGATTTTTAATTTTCTTTCCTCCCTTGCCTGAGCTAGATTTTCTTGCCCTAGGAAGTCATACTCAGGTATCAAGCTTCATCCACATACTGGAGTACAGGTATTTCACAGATGTTAACAGTGTTTGAAGAGTACCCAGTGTTAGTGAATCTTGACTGGTATTTTGAATACAGCTTACATTTCTACACCTACGTGAAATCCTTGTCCCTGCCTCACCTGTGGGTGTCAGTTCTTAAATAATTTAATTTTATAGCTAATAAAATAAAAAACTGAACCATATATAATTGATTTCTCACCCCTCACCAATACCCCATGAATTTTTCTTCTTTTTCTTACTTCCTCTCTTGGTAAAATGCAGAAGCATGCCCATTCATCTAAGTTCAAGTTCTCAAGCTAAGGACTTAGGAGTCGTACTTGATCTTTTCCTTGCCTCATACATCCAACTCATTACCCACTTCTGTTCATTCTTCCTTTAAAACATCTAATAGGAAAAGACTTGTAATATTAATCTATAATATTAAATTTGAATTACAAATATCAGTATGGACTAATGAAGTACAAATATCAATATGGACTAATGTATTAAAAATATCTATGTATTTATGTATCTACCTATCTATCTATTCTAGCTCTGTCCACTGAAAGAACATAGAAGCTATGATATCCCCCTAGCAATAAGCACATCCAGAATCCAGATTTTGGTTTCTATTCATCATTAGCTACAAAAAGAATAATGGTCTTTGGAGAAATAGCTGATTCTAGGTGTTGGGCAGTGAAACTACAAGGTGAGTTTAGGATATCTTGTATCAGAAACCAAGGAAGTGCTCAGTGATCTATGCGGGCATGTTAAAAGGACCCAGGAACTAGTTTGAAAGGATTTCCACTACACAAATTTTGAACAATTTGAAGTATAATTGATTGTAAAACATTGAATACATAAAAATCTATTAGTCCATAGTGATACCCCAAAAAAGTGAAGGAAAGGAGAAAAAAATCCTTTGGATCATTAGAGATGACTACTCAATAAATCCTTACTCTGAAATCGGTAGTAAAATGGAAAGAAATAAACATTTACTGTACCTTTTTATGAGGAATTTTATATTATCCTAGTTAATGAGGGAAAACTCATCTTTAGAAAAGAATGAAAAAAAGGAGCGATACTATTTGAAAGTCATTATTTTGCAACTCCCCATGAAATAATTGATTCAGGCAAGGATCATCAGTGGTGAAAGTTTATTGCAGAACAGGATAGTCACACAGTGACAAACATCACCACACATATTACTTACTAATTGTAAAGAGCAGAAGGGAGAGATCTGGTAGTCACCACTTCGACCAAGTGATTGACCTAAAAGCATTGATAATACGCTATAATCTTGCATTATGTTTCTCCTGATGTGATGCAGATGAAATCCACAGAACTGTTTATGAACTACTCTTGCCAAAAGTGTTCAACCTGAATCTAATTAAGCCTTTGGACCTAACTTCAAATATATAGGAATTATAGGACACCAGAGAACAATCAAATTACAAGGAAACCTATGGAGGAATCCAAAATGTGAAATATTATATACAACTTTTTGGATTCTTCCAAAAGTCACTATCATCAGTGAAGAAAGAGTAGGGGGCAACTGCTCTAGATGAAAAGAGATAAAGAGACATAACAACCAAATACAGTACATGAACCTTGATTGACTCTTGGCCTGATAAAAGCAGCTAAAAACCATTTTGGGAACAAGTGGAGAAAATGTGAATATGAGCCATATATTAAATGATATGACATACGATATTAAGAAACTAATATCAACGTGCTTAGATATGATAATGAATTGTGTGATACAGAAGAAAATTCTTATTTTTAGCAGATGTGTATTTGGGTGTGACTAGGAAGCAGGATCCTCCTCTCAAGGGGCAATATTACTCAGGATCAGTTGAATGTGGGCCCAGTGTTGCTAAATCTTTGTCTTGGACAATAAGTCAAAAATAAAGGTTTGTATACAAATTCTCGTTTTAAACACTGACAAGTAATTTTCTTTAAAACACCGCAGGCTGAAAAAAATTTGGGCTACAGTGTACGACTCCTCCACACTCACTGTTTCATATTGGTCTCTGTATCATTCTTTATTCTCTCTTCTTGATCTAGAATACTTTCTCCATCCTTTTGCCATTGAAGTCCTGTGAGTCTTTCAAAACCCAGCAAGCAAGGCCATTCACCTTCTCAAACTCCCGTAGGCAGAGTCAGCGCTCCCTCTTTGGAGTGTCTGGCCGTTTATACAAACCTCCATCCTAGGACTTGCAATGGAATGACATATTTGGTTGTCCGTCTCCTCCCACTGGGTTCTGAGCCCTCATGATCAAAAGCCACAGTTTATTCATTCTCGTCTACCCCGTAATGCTCACAGTGTCTAATATAAAGTCAGCCCTCGATGAACATCTGTTGATTGAGTTGCAGCCTGTTAAAAGAAATGCTGCAGAAAAATTTAGGACATGGTTTCTGTGGCATCCAGTTGGAAATGTACTTAAGAATGTCTGTGAATCAGTAAAAGAAATTTTCCTATTATTATATTCCAAGTAAGGCTGTCTCCTGGGAACATTTGTCTCTTATAGGAAGTCAGGTAAACAAGTTCAGTTTTAAAAAGAAAAAAATGGTCAAAATAAGATTCTTTCTGACCTTTTAGTCCAAGAGAATGGGTAATAGAGAACTGTTTCAAGGATGGATTTTCTAGGACAATTTTGGCCAAGATCAGGCCAAGGATCTAGGCAGCTTCAGTAACCTACAAATACTCTAAACCTACTTGAACCTATACAAGAACTGAATGGTAGAGTGTGTACTAAATCAAGTCACCTCCTCCCTTTTGGGACATCAATTCCTATACACCCTACACACCCAGTTCTCTCCTTCCTGTCTCTTTCATGCATTTTTTTTTTCTGCAATGCTTCCTTTCTTCCTTTCTTTCTCTCTTCCTTCCTTCCTTCCTTCCTTCCTTCCTTCCTCTCTCCTTCTTTCTGCATTCCTTTCAAAATCTAGCTCAAAACCTACTTCTTCCAGGGAGTCTCTGATAAATGCCACATGCCTTGATTTTTCCTTTATATTGTATTCTCCATTTATCCGTATTCTTTTATGCTAGGTATGGTCTATTCCTGTGTAGGCTATATAATTAGAACGATTATGTTATTAAGAATAAGATAATAATAATTTGGAGGGATAATAAGATTGTTAAAAATTCAGCAGGAATGTAAATTGATACAGCCACTATGGAGAACAGTATGGAGGTTCCTTAAAAAACTAAAAATAGAACTACCATACGACCCAGCAATCCCCCTACTGGGCATATACCCTGAGAAAACCATAATTCAAAAAGAGTCATGTACCACAATGTTCATTGCAGCTCTATTTGCAATAACCAGGACATGGAAGCAACCTAAGTGTCCATCGACAGATGAATGGATAAAGAAGATGTGACACATGTATACAATGGAATATTACTCAGCCATAAAGAGAAACAAAATTGAGTTACTTGTAGTGAGGTGGATGGACCTAGAGTGTTTCATACAGAGTGAAGTAAGTCAGAAAGAGAAAAAAAAATACCATATGCTAACACATATATATGGAATCTAAAAAAAAAAAAGGTTCTGAAGAACCTAGGGGCAGGACAGGAATAAAGACGCAGACATAGAGAATGGACTTGAGGACACAGGGAGGGGGAAGGGTAAGCTGGGACGAAGTGAGAGAGTGGCATGGACAAATATACACTATCAAATGTAAAGTAGATAACTAGTAGGAAGCAGCTGCATAGCACAGGGAGGTCAGCTTGGTGTTTTGTGACCACCTAGAAGGGTGGGATAAGGAGGGTGGGAGGGAGATGCAAGAGGGAGGAGATATAGGGATATATGTATATTTATGTATATTTATAGCTGATTCACTTGTTATACAGCAGAAACTAACACATCATTGTAAAGCAATTATACTCCAATAAAGATGTTAAAAAAAAAAACTCCAGACCCCTTCCTGGAGATTCTGATTCTGTTAGCATGGGATGGGGGATGGGTACAGGTATTTTGTGTGTGTGTGTGTGTGTGTGTGTGTGTGGTACGCGGGCCTCTCACTGTTGTGGCCTCTCCCGTGGTGGAGCACAGGCTCTGGATGCGCAGGCTCAGAGGCCATGGCTCACGGGCCCAGCTGCTCCATGGCATGCGGGATCCTCCCGGACTGGGGCACGAACACGTGTCCCCTGCATCGGCAGGCGGACTCTCAACCACTGCGCCACCAGGGAAGCCCAGGTATTTATATTTTTAACAAGCTAATTCTTAATTTTTGTGTGTGTGGCTGTGCCGAGCAGCTTGCAGAATCTCATTTCCCTGACCAGGGATTGAACCCCAGCCACGGCAGTGAAAGCCCAGAATCCTAACCATTAGGCCACCAGGGAACTCCCGCAAGCTAATTTCTATCATCAGGCAACTGGGAAACACTAGCCTTATCCTTATGAAGTTTGGATTTTGGGTCAGATTAATTAGGATTTGAGGCTGGGCTTTAGAGGTTGTTAGCTGTGTGAAGCATTAGACAAGTTACCGTGTCCACAGACACGGCTTTTTATCTAGAAAATGTGGATGATAATCACTATTCCCCATTTTCCTGGGGAATTAAATGATTCATGTAGAGCATTAGTACAGTTCCCGGAATATTCTAAGTTCTCAGTAAATATTGAAAATTATGTTTATATTTGCTTGTAATTTGTTTGGTTATTTACTATGATTCAAGGTCTGGGTGATGGGTTTTTGGTTCTTCTGTAACACTGGTGATTCAGGGTTGGGTGACCCATAAAATTTTGCCCCAGCCGAAGACTATTGTTGAGAGCCTGTTAACCTTTGCCAAGTTTTTATTGCCTCAACAAGGGATCTCTTTTCTTTGTCCTCTTTAATTTTACCTGTCACTTCCATTAAATTATAAAAAGATCTTTGAGGCCAGTGACCCAGACAGATACTTTTGTTACACAGTAAGTAGATCCAATACCTTGTATAGTGGGCTATCAGCAGAGGGCATTATCTAATAGAACCCACATTTATTTCATAGAGTTGTAGAACCATAATTTCTTATTTAGGTTACAACAGCTCCTAATGGGTCTTAGAGTCTTACACTCTTGCTCCCCTACAATCCAGTGTCTACACAGTAGCCAGTGTGATCTTTTTAAAATGTAATCACAGAAAATCATTCCCTTTTGATCTTCCAATGCTTTTCACTGTATTTAGAATAAAATTGAAATTCCTTACCATGGTTTTGTAAGCCCTACCTGATCTGGGCTGGTCTGTCTGACCTCATCTCCTGTCATTAACTTCCTGTATTATTACATTCCTGTAACTTTGCTGTTCCTCCTGTCTGGGTTTTTTTCCCCTAGATATTCCCATGATTAAGCCCGGATGTCACCTTCTCAAGACCTTCCTTCTGCTCCCTATTCAAAGTTTTCCTCCCATTAGTTTCTATCCTATTAGTCTGCTTTATTTTCTTCTGATCACTTACTCACTGTCTGATATTGTATTTATCAGTAACTGTTGTTAACTTACTTGTTCATTGGAAGCTCCATGAGAGCAGGCATCTTGCCCATCTTGTATTCCTAGCACTGGGGACAGAACGTGGCACATTGCATGCGCTCCATATATGTTTGTCAAATTGATAAATGAACTTTACAGATAGGCTGAAGTACATCTACAGAATCCAGTAGATTTCAACTTTTTTTTAAAAAGCAGAAGACTCATCAAACAAAATATTTGGTTTTAAATTTGTATGTTTGTTCAGTTCTTTTCACTCATTTCTTGACAATTAATAAGATTCTATACACAGAACAAGTTCTTAGCAAATACTTGGCAATTTAATGACTCCTTGTTCAACAAAAACTACCACCAGGGGGAAATCAATCCTCTGACCAGTAGCTGCAGACAGTGAGAAAATCTGGCTAGAGGAGAAGCAGACCTGACCCCAGGGGACAAGGGCAGGTGAGAGGCACTTAGTGTTCTGGCAGCACAGCTCCTCCAGGGTTTCTCTGCAGCTCTATAGAGAGAGCAGTAGGAAGCAGAAGAAGCAGGGCCATCATTGAAGCACCCAGAGGAGAAACAGCAAGAGAGGGCTCTTCAATGCTGCCAGAGCTGCAGTGAGAAGCTGTCTGGCCTGGAGTGGCCTTGGGCCAGTGGCTGCAGCACTGCAGAAAGGACGGCAGTGGTGGTGCTGGCAGCAGTGGTGGTGACACAAGGACAGTATCTCAGGGAGGTAGGGACATGGGAAGCAGGCTCCCTCAAGGTGCAAGCCAGAAGGGACTTGGGAAGGAGCAATAACTGAGAGATTACACTTTTATAATCTTAATTTTTTTAACGTTTTAAAAACTAATTTCATAGAACATCTACATAGGAACAGTTACTGATACATTCTGTTACACTAACATTGTACGGTTTCAGTTCAGTAATTTTCCATTAACAAATATTTTTTCTACCTACTACAATTCCCTCCTTTTTCCTTAAGACGAGACAACTAAGGCTCAAGAAACTACTCATTAGGTTATAACCATTCTTCTCTCTCTTTAAAGTTGCTATACATTTATAGAATTTGTGTTTCCATTAATGCTTCAATTTTTTGATGCCACTTTGTATACAGCACTTAATTATGGAGAAAAGAAAAAGCAAAACTAAAACAAGGAAGGATATATGCTATATCTTTAACAATATATTTTCTGGTTCCCTTTAGATGCCCAGTCAACCAGGATCACATACAGGTTTCACGCTTTATTGCAGATATGTGAAAGACTTACTGGTCTCACACATTTTATGTATGTTGACTTCTATGTTTTGACTCATCTAAATAAACACAGCAAGACTCATTTACAAGGGTACATATGCTTTCTATTCAACCAGAAAAAAATCTAAAGCTAGATGTAGAAAAACAATGATACTAAAAAACTCTTTAACTTCAGATTGTATTAGACTGAGATTTTCCGCAGTAAAGTTCTTTACAGTTAGAAGAGTACCTGAAAAGTTTGCCATGGATGTGGAAAGTGCATGAAGTACTGCTCCAGGAGACATTATACAGATGAAATACTTTCACCCACTAGCATAAATGCTCTCTTAATTCTTTCCCAGTGGTCCTTTGGAATGTGTTTTATTTGCTCTTGGTAAAGTCTGGATGCCAAGATGCAGGAAATATATTCTCTACAGAACAGGTGTCTGTTTAACCCCCACGTACGATTTTATAAATGAGTTTAGCTAGAAACAGCCTGGTGGGAGCCTATATAATGTTTATGCTGTAATTTCAGGTCCCATAATAGGTCTGGAATAGTGTAGGCTACTACTACACTACTGCACTCCCACCCCCCAAAATAGGAACTCCTAAAGGGTGCTATATGTAGGCCTATCAATATAAAAGCTGGGAGATAAATCCATATTCCCACCATTTTTTTTGTCTAATTATTCAATTTAATTCAACTACTTCCCTAGAAATGAATATCAGAGAAAAGTATGCTCAGAAAGGTGATTTTGGGAGTAGCTGACTTACCACTTTCCACAATGGTTATTCTGAAGTTAGGGTAACAAATGGGGTAGTGGCCTCCTTTTCCTTCCCACTAAAAATTAGGTATCTAGTTAAGTCCATTAGACAGGCAGAGTAAATTACGGGGAGAACTGAGTGTGGAGAGTGTTCACTTATCTTTTGTAATAAGGTCCCTTTTGACTAATTCTCTACTGAAGTTCTCACTTTATCCACAGGGTTCTTCAAAGGGAACGCTCACAATGCGCATCTTCTGTAGTCGAGTTACAGGACTCTTGGGTATATATTCAGTACTTGATTGTATTTTGGCATATCAGGACAGGACATAGTTGGGTTGAGAAGACTTTAGTTTCTCAACTGTGAGCTGTGTAACTGTATTCCTTTCTCAACTGCAACACGAGAGATATGAGAAGGAATGGTGGATCTTTATAGTGATGAAGTTAGGGGTTTGTTAAACTGCCTTTTGGAAGTCAGAGTAGGAGTAAGTAGTGCTGATGGGTTCAGTGCGGGTTGTTTCCTTAACTGTTTTAGTTAACCAGCCACAGCAACAACCAGAAACACATGAATTAGGAATTTATTTTAGGTACTCAAGTATGGGAGTGGCTCTACTCAATGTTGGGCTTAACTCTTTGGTGGCAAATTGCAGTGCTCCATTTAGAGTGGCATAATCTCTAGAAAGCCGGCTGGGACTCATGAGGGGCTTTTGAAAAGGTGGGACTCGAGAAGCAAAAAGAACAACAATCCTGCATCCTGTGGAAAAAAAACACATTCATAGAAAGATAGACAAGATGAAAAGGCAGAGGGCTAAGTACCAGATGAAGGAACAAGATAAAACAATTAAATGAAGTGGAGATAGGCAACCTTCCAGAAAAAGAATTCAGAATAATGATAGTGAAGATGATCCAGGACCTCGGAAACAGAATGGAGGCAAAGATCGAGAAGATGCAAGAAATGTTTAACAAAGATCTAGAAGAATTAAAGAACAAACAAACAGAGATGAACACTACAATAACTGAAGTGAAAAATACACTAGAAGGAATCAATAGCAGAATACCTGAAGCAGAGGAACGGATAAGTGACCTGGAAGACAGAATGGTGGAATTCATTGCTGCGGAACAGAATAAAGATAAAAGAATGAAAAGAAATGAAGACAGCCTAAGAGACCTCTGGGACAACATTAAATGCAACAATATTTGCGTTATAGGGGTCCCAGAAGGAGAAGAGAGAGAGAAAGGACCCAAGAAAATATTTGAAGAGATTATAGTCGAAAACTTCCCTAACATGGGAAAGGAAATAGCCACCCAAGTCCAGGAAGCTCAGAAAATCCCATACAGGATAAACCCACGGAGAAACATGCCTAGACACACAGTAATCAAATTGGAAAAAGTTAAAGACAAAGAAAAGTTATTGAAAGCAGCAAGGGAAAAAATGACAACATACAAGGGAACTCCCATAAGGTTAACAGCTGATTTCTCAGCAGAAACTCTACAAGCTAGAAGGGAGTGGCATGGTATACTTGAAGTGATGAAAGGGAAGAACCTACAACCAAGATTACTCTACCCAGCAAGGATCTCATTCAGATTCGATGGAGAAATCAAAAGCTTTACAGACAAGCAAAAGCTAAGAGAATTCAGCACCACAAAACCAGCTCCACAACAAATGCTAAAGGAACTTCTCTAAGTGGGAAACACAAGAGAAGGAAAGGACCTACAGAAACAAACCCAAAATGATTAAGAAAATGGTAATAGGAACATACATATTGATAATTACCTTAAATGTGAATGGATTAAATGCTCCAACACAGGCTTGCTGAATGGACACAAAAACACAGGCTTGCTGAATGGACACAAAAACATGACCTATATATACGCTGTCTACAAGAGACCCACTTCAGACCTAGGGACACATACAGACTGAAAGTGAGGGGATGGAAAAAGATATTCTGTGCAAATGGAAATCAAAAGAAAGCTGGAGTAGCTATACTCATATCACATAAAATAGACTTTAAAAAAAAATAGACCTTGGAACAAAGAATGTTACAAGAGACAAGGAAGGACACTACATAATGATCAAGGGATCAATCCAAGAAGAAGATATAACAATTATAAATATATATGCATCCAGCATAGGAGCACCTCAATACATAAGGCAACTGCTAACAGCTATAAAAGAGGAAATCGACAGTGACACAATCATAGTGGGGGCCTTTAACACCTCACTTACACCAATGGACAGATCATCCAGACAGAAAATTAATAAGGAAACACAAGCTTTAAATTACACAATAGACCAGATAGATGTAATTGATACTTATAGGACATTCCATCCAAAAACAGCAGATTACACTTTCTTCTCAAGTGTGCACGGAACATTCTCCAGGATAGATCACATCTTGGGTCACAAATCAAGCCTCAGTAAATTTAAGAAAATTGAAATCATCTCAAGCATCTTTTCTGACCACAACGCTATGAGATTAGAAATCAATTACAGGGAAAAAAAACGTAAAAAACACAAACACATGGAGGTTAAACAATACGTTACTAAATAACCGAGCGATCACTGAAGAAATCAAAGAGGAAATCAAAAAATACCTAGAGACAAATGACAATGAAAACATGACGATCCAAAACCTATGGGATGCAGCAAAAGCAGTTCTAAGAGGGAAGTTTATTGCTATACAAGCCTACCTCAAGAAACAAGAAAAATCTCAAAGAAACAATCTAACCTTACACCCAAAGTAACTAGAGAAAGAAGAACAAACTAAACCCAAAGTTAGCAGAAGGAAAGAAATCATAAAGATCAGAGCAGAAATAAATGAAAGAGAAACAAAGAAAACAATAGCAAAGATCAATAAAACTAAAAGCTGGTTCTTTGAGTGGATAAACACAGTTGATAAACCATTAGCCAGACTCATCAAGAAAAAGAGGGAGAGGACTGAAATCAATAAAATTACAAATGAAAAAGGAGAAGTTACAACAGTCAACACAGAAATACAAAGCATCCTAAGAGACTACTACAAGCAACTCTATGCCAATAAAATGGACAACCTGAAAGAAATGGACAAATTCTTAGAAAGTTATAACCTCCCAAGACTGAACCAGGAAGAAATAGAACATATGAACAGACCAATCACAAGTAATGAAATTGAAACTGTGATTAAAAATCTTCCAACAACAAAAGTCCAGGACCAGATGGCTTCACAGGTGAATTCTATCAAACATTTAGAGAAGAGCTAAAACCCATCCTTCTCAAAGTCTTCCCAAAAATTGCAGAGGAAGGAACACTCCCAAACTCATTCTATGAGGCCACCATCACCCTGATACCAAAACCAGACAAAGATACTACAAAATAAGAAAATTACAGACCAATATCACTGATGAATATAGATGCAAAAATCCTCAACAAAATACTAGCAAACAGAATCCAACAGCACATTAAAAGGATCATACACCATGATCAAGCGGGATTTATCCCAGGGATGCAAGGATTCTTCAATATATGCAAATCAATCAATGTGATACACCATATTAAAAAACTGAAGAATAAAAACCATGTGATCATCTCAATAGATGCAGAAAAAGCTTTTGAAAAAATTCAACACCCATTTATGATAAAAACTCTCCAGAAAGTGGGCATAGAGGTTAACCTACTCAAAATAATAAAGGCCATATACAACAAACTCACAGCAAACATCATTCTCAATGGTGAAAAACTGAAAGCATTTTCTCTCAGATCAGGAACAAGACAAGGATGTCCACTCTCACCACTATTATTCAACAGTTTTGGAAGTCCTAACCACAGCAATCACAGAAGAAAAAGAAATAAAAGGAATACAAATTGGAAAAGAAGAAGTAAAACTGTCACTGTTTGCAGATGACATGATACTACACATAGAGAATCCTAAAGATGCCACCAGAAAACTACTAGAGCTGATCAATGAATTTGGTAAAGTAGCAGGATACAAAATTAATGCACAGAAATCTCTTGCATTCGTATACACTAATGATGAAAAATCTGAAAGAGAAATTAAGGAAACACTTCCATTTACCACTGCAACAAAAAGAATAAAATACCTCAGAATAAACCTACCTAAGAGACAAAAGACCTGTATGCAGAAAACTATAAGACACTGATGAAAGAAATTAAAGATGATACCAACAGACGGAGAGATATACCATGTTCTTGGATTGGAAGAATCAATATTGTGAAAATGACTATACTACCCAAAGCAATCTACAGAGTCAATGCAATCCCTATCAAGTTACCAGTGGCATTTTTTACAGAACTAGAACAAAAAATCTTAAAATTTGTATGGAGACAAAAAAGACCCTGAATAGCCTAAGCGGTCTTGAGGGAAGAAAACGGAGCTGAAGGATTCAGATTCCCTGGCTTCATACTATACTACAAAGCTATAGTAATCAAGACAATGTGGTACTGGCACAAAAACAGAAACACAGATCAATGGAACAAGATAGAAAGCCCAGAGGTAAACCCACGCACCTATGGTCAACTAACCTATGACAAAGGAGGCAAGGATATACAATGGAGAAAAGACAGTCTCTTCAATAAGTGGTGCTGGGAAAACTGGACAGCTACATGTAAAAGAATGAAATTAGAACACTCCCTAACACCATACACAAAAATAAACTCAAAATGGATTTGAGACCTAAATGTAAGACCGGACACCTTTACACTCTTAGAGGAAAACATAGGAAGAACACTCTTTGAGATAAATCACAGCAAGATCTGTTTTGATCCACCTCCTAGAGTAATGGAAATAAAAACAAAAATAAACAAATGGGACCTAATGAAACTTAAAAGCTTTTGCACAGCAAAGGAAACCATAAACAAGACGAAAAGACAACCCTCAAAATGGGAGAAAATATTTGCAAATGAATCAACGGAGAAAGGATTAATCTCCAAAATTATAAACAGCCCATGCAGCTCAATATTAAAGAAACAAACAACCCAATCCAAAAATGGGCAGAAGACCTAAATAGACATTTCTCAAAGGAAGACATACAAATGGGCAAGAAGTACAAGCAAAGCTGCTCAGCATCCCTAATTATTAGAGAAATGCAAATCAAAACTACAATGAGGTATCACCTCACACCAATTAGAATGGGCATCATAAGAAAATCTACAAACAACAAATGCTGGAGAGGGTGTGGAGAAAAGGGAGCCCTGTTGCACTGTTGGTGGGAATGTAAATTGATACAGCCACTATGGAGAACAGTATGGAGGTTCCTTAAAAAACTAAAAATAGTATTACCATATGACCCAGCAATCCCACTACCGGGCATATACGCAGAGAAAACCGTAATTCAAAAAGACACATGCACCGCAATGTTCATTGCAGCACTATTTACAATAGCCAGGTCATGGAAGCAACCTAAATGTCCATTGACAGATTAATGGATAAAGAAGATGTGGTAAAAAAAAAGAAGATGTGGTACATATATACACTGGAATATTACTCAGCCATAAAAAGGAACAAAATTGGGTCATGTGTAGAGACGTGGATGGATCTAGAGACTGTCATACAGAGTGAAGTAAGTCAGAAAGAGAAAAAAATATATCGTATATTAATGCATATATGTGGAAACTAGAAAAATGGTACAGATGAACAGGTTTTCAGGACAGAAATTGAGACACAGTTGTAGAGAACAAACGTGTGGTCACGAAGGGGGGAAAGTGGCGGGGTGGTGGTGGTGGTGGTGTGATGAATTGGGAGGTTGGGACTGACATGTATACACTGATGTGTATAAAATAGATGACTACTAAGAGCCTGCTGTATGAAAAAATAAATAAAATTAAATTTAAAAAAAAAGAAAAAAGTTAAATTACATGCTTACACTGAATTAAAAAAAAAGAAAAGAAAAGAAAAGGTGGGACTCCACAAGAAGCTAGAGGAGGCCATTCAGGAATTGGTTCCAGTTTGGGTACACAATGGGAGAAATGAGAGAGTCTTAGAACTAACTCTTGAAGTATTCGGACCTGTGTGCTAGCATCCAAGAGTTTAGCATGATATAACCAGGAATTAGGATTTAAATGTTTCCAAGTTGTAGAATATTTTAAAAGGCACTTAACCTGCCGGGCAAGACTCTCAAGAGGTGTTAGGCTGGGCACCACAGGGTCCTCTTCTTCAGAGGAATCCTACTCTTCCCCAGAACTCTCATTTAGGTAGTTAGCGTTTTCTTTTTCCTCACTACTGATTCTGATTAGGGATCAGGAGAGGGATTTCTAGGACACATTAGAATAGAACAACAGTATAGGAAAAAAGGTACCAGAGAAAGGTAATAATCTAAGCCCATAAAACACTAACATTGGCAGATAGATGCAGAAGATGAAAAATCCTTTTAGTAGGATTCATTTGTCCATTTCTCAGTCTGTTACACACACAGTATGCCTCTGGCTCGTACCACTGTGCAGTCCTTCAAGATTATGTTGTATATTTTTCACTTACAAAGAAGACAGCTCAGTTCTCAGGACCAGTTCAGTGTGTAAAAGTTAGTCACTTACCAGTGGCACAGGTCAGAGTCTCTCCTTCAAATCCTGGCTACCCAAGAAGAGAAGGAGTCCTCATCTAGGCAAGCTGATTTTCTTAGTGTGATCTCAACTGGTCGTGATATTATGGAGAGACACTTTGTGTGCTCTTTTTTGTTGGCAGGGATATTATATCTATCTGGTAATGAAAAGAAACTCAGTGGTCACCTTCTTTGTCCACTGGTAGAGCAACTTTTGTGCGGGGGGTGGTGGGATGAGTTGTCAAGGATCTGTCTGGTGTGTACGGATCCAGTGTTTTCATAGGTGGTGCAAATTCCCTTGGAAACTAGTGACTTAGTTGTTGGACTATCTGGAAAGGTAGCCTTAACCCATGGAGGATCGTTTCTTCTTCCTTGCATCACCTCCAGCCGCAAGACCCAACTAGGCCTAGTGCTACCAGCTTTGTTCCCTATAATCTTAATTTTTTTGCATGTAAAACTGAGATTACCTTAAATTTGCAATGGACATATTTGGATTAAAATTGCTTTCAACAACATACTATACACTTCCAAATCATCTAAATGTTTGCAATCATGGTGTAGCGCCATTAAAATGTGCAATTACATTATACTTTAAATCGGTATTTCCTTGGGATGTTCTCATATTTTTTAAGAATAGAAAGCTTATCTAAGGCTTCTTCTGTAATGGAAATGGAAACCTTGCTAATATCTGAATCATGCTTAGTGTAAAAGAGAAAAATTGGACCATCTGAACACTCAGTATCCTTTCTTGGCATAGAATGGTAGAGTATTGGTGTAAAAAGAACTGCTTTTTTTTTTTTTTTTTGCAGTACGCGGGCCTCTCACTGTTGTGGCCTCTCCCATTGCTGAGCACAGGTTCCAGACGCGCAGGCTCAGAGGCCATGGCTCACGGGCCCAGCCGCTCCGCGGCATGTGGGATCTTCCCGGACCGGGGCACGAACCTGTGCCGCCTGCATCGGCAGGCGGACTCTCAACCACTGCGCCACCAGGGAAGCCCAAGAACTGCTTTTTAAAAAAAAAATTCAAAGTGTTACTAAGTACCATAGTCCTTTGTCTTTGGAAATACTGTGGCTTTCGGGGTCACTGGCTGTTTGTCATATACCAATCGAGGACACGATTCATCAGCTGTGGACATTCTTTGCATTCTTAGTGTTGTTCATGGTTGTTTCTTTACCTCATGGGCTCTATGACACCTTTCACTAAGATAAGCCCTCGAGTTTGTGATTACTGTGCATCAGGTCATTGGGTTGGTGGCTGGCCTTCCAGCTGTCCTCCAGCCTGAGCTCATGAGAAAGCAGTCACAGTTGTCAGTGTCACAGTGCTGTTCTGTTAGATTAAATCCAAAAAAACTGGTTGTATCCAGAAAACTTCTGGTATAAGATTTACATTTTTTTCTGTTTTGAATTAATGAAGCAGAAGCACAAGCTGTGAGCAATGTCTATAAACAGCCTTGGTTCTTCTATGAGGAATGTCCTCAATGTTAGCACCTGCAAGAAGATAGCGTGTGTCAGATTAATTTTATAACATTAGCGTTTGTACAGAATAATGGCAGGAAGACAAACTGGGTTGTACTCCTTATTGGTTATTATTAGCTGATGATATTCCTATGAAGCCTTGAGTATTGGGTTAAATCACATGAAATTGCTATTTGTGTAGGCAATTTTATATGGCTCTAGGAGATAAGATATATTTTAATTAGTTCTCTCTACATAATTGTGAGTCTGCCACAAATATTTTAAATTAATACGTATAATTTAAAAATTAGAACATGAAAGGCAAGATTTGTTTGTTCTCATTCTTGCTGTTTTTACTCTGTCATTGCTCTCTTGCTCTCAAGGAAATGGAGTGGCTGCCTAAAAGAGTATCCTGACGTTTGCCATTCTGTAGCCCCTTGAGAGGTAAACAAGTAAAAACCCAAATACTATATACTCAGTTGCAGGTTAAATTCATCTTTAGATTCTTCTAATAATAATTTAAACTCATAGCTGTCTCTTTATGAATTTTTATCAAGTCTTTATGAATTTTTATCAAGTCTTTTCTTTAACAGAGAAGACAATTCCATCACAAGAATGTATTAGACGTATTGAAATGCCTTACTCCTCCCCCTTCTTCTGTATTTCTCCATTTGCAGTTTCATCGGTGCAGAAAAGGAGCTCTGGCAACTTCTGCTGAGACTTTTCCATAGGAAATCCTTCCCAAAAAAAAGCAACAGCTATTTTGAAGACCAACTTTCCAAAAATTATATTCAGGTAAGTTAAATTTTAGATGTCATCCCTTATAGCTAAAAGTGAACACATTTGACTTAATCATGTTAATCAAAAATGTATTTGCATTCAAGTGTTCTTATATATCAGTACTCTCGGATGAATTTAAATTATATTGACAGAAAACATCCATTTTCTCACATTTTCAAGTACCAAGAAAGTTTTAGAACCTGGCCTATAGCTTGGTTGTTTTGGGGAAAAAAGTATGATTCAGCCAAGGCTGATCTTGTTTTTCCTTTATTCTTTAAGCCAGAAGCAATTACTTTTCATTTCAGGATTAAGCGGCTGTAACATTGCCATTCGTCGCCGAGGCTCCTGGTTTCAGCATGTCTGCTTGGTTCCCAGCCAGTCCTGGGTGTTCAGGTAGCAGCTGTGGCTGGGAGTGCCTCTCCAGCCCGCATTCCTTGGCTGTGAATTTTGCAGCCCTGTTTATCTAATGAAGATCTCCCCATAGTGAGTTGCTCATGACGTTGTCACACAGATGTTAATGAATGGTATGGAAAGATACTGATTCTTTTTCCTCGTGGAATGCCAGCCAATCCTGAATCTCCCAGTCCTTTCACTCTGACTGATCACCACAAAGCCCTGGTGCTAAGATCTGATGAGATCTGTCCTACATAAACCAAACTCCAACAGGATGCCTATACATCCTCTCTGTGAGGCTATCATCCAAACCTGTTCAGAGAATTTTTCTACAAGTACGTTCACCCAAACACTGACCCTCACTACTCTGCCCTGATCATACTTTTAATCTATAAATGCTGTCACTGACTTCAGTGCCCAAAGACTTTCTTCCTTCTCTTGAAACTCCTGAATTTACTTAGGATAGCTTGGGATGGCTTTAGAGTCTGGCTTTCTCACTATTTCACGTATCTTCATTTTGCCTTCCCAAGCCGGACTGTGAATTCCTTGAGAGAGGAGCTCCTGAAAACTGGTAACACCTTATATAGACAGATAGGCAGGAAAAAAAATTTTGGACAGAAAAACATTTGTTGTTCTTAGTCATCCAGAAAATTTGCCTTAATATGTTCAGAACACTCTAGATGATGTGCTGTAGTATAGGACTCCTCTCCTTTCCCCTGCCTGCCCTCTGCTGGAACGGCTCACGAGCAATAAGATGGCCAGAGCAGGATATCGTATGGGGAATGTGGGAAAACAAGGGGCTTGTCTGGCTGAAAGGCTAGCGGAATAACTGTGATTTGTGAGTCTACAACCTAGATCTTTGACGCTCCCCATTATGTGCCTTGGGATAACTAGCAGCCTCCTTACAAGACCCCTAACGGGTTCAACCTTGCACAGGGATGTGATTCTCCCTGCTGACATGAGATGGACCGAGTGACCTTGTGTGTCCTCCTCATCTGCTGTGCTTGTTTCATCTCCAGAACCACCCAATAGATGGCAGGTAGCTGAGCCAGGTAGTGCCCCCTCCCAAACACAGAGGCCCTCCCTGTTCACCAGCCCCTCAAAGCCTTTACCACCTTCACATTTAACAGGCATTTACAAGGATCTGGCAAGACTACCAGTTTGGTAATGCAATTCAGGAGGTGAGTTTGAAATTCTAGACTGGTTTCCTGTTTCGAAGGGCAGCAGGATATGACAGCTGCTGAGGCAGCCCATTTGCCCTTTGGAGAGGAGAAGCGAGAGTGTCTGATCACTAGGCGACCTCTTCCTCCTGCTGGCCCAGGCGAGGTGTGGGCAGTCCCCTTCCCTCTCCCGCCATTACTCAGGTGGCTAGATGTTATGAAAAAAGAGAAGGAAAAACATGTTTTTTGCTTTTTAAAAATTATTATTAAAAGGGGGCACTTTCTGGGGGGGCAGAATCCATTAGCTGAATCCATTTCAGTATCAATGGTTAATCAATTTAGGCAGCTTTAATGCACTTTTATTATGTAGCCTTTAAAATCTGTTCTGGTCCGTCCCATAAATACTAGCACTACTTTATATGTATGATATCCCTTTTGGAAGGGTGAATCTGAATTGTCATCCAGATATTAATTTGCATACAATGCTGTCCAGGCAATGCAAAAATGCTTCCTCATAGTTTGAGCATTGTTCAATACATTTTGAAGTGGGGAAAAACTTTTCAGATATGACTCTACATTTTAAGTCAGTGGATAAATCAGTCCGGTTGCCTCCCAAAACATAATTTTGAAAATCAATTTTACCGTACTACGAACTGAATAATTGATTTCCGCATTTCATTCTGTAAATTAAACACTAGGTTTTGAATTACTAGAAGAAATAGTACAGTTAGCCAATAAACTTTTCTTATAAAATGACAGCGTTTTAATTTATTATATGCATTAACATTTATTCATGCCTAAGATTTCATCAATCAATTTTCTATTTAAAAAAGATGTCTCTGGAAACAGCAGTGGAGAAATGCTGAGTTCCAAAAGCAATGTTGTGAAAGGCAGCAGGGCCAGCGTTCTGGGCACACATTGAACTAAATTATAGTCAATAACTACGCGGCTCCAAGTATAAGCCCACATTTTTTTAAGTATCTACCTTATGAACTGACTCTCTTGGAATGTCAGAGTTTAAAAAAGAAAATATTTAATTTTCACTATTTAAGAGGTGGGCTGTATTTGTTCAAAATTATAGCAACCTCTGATATTATTTTAAAATATTTATTTTGACAGGCTTCTTATGCACTGCTCTTGAGTTTTACTTCTGTGTACAGTGGTGCATTTCAATAGTTGGCTTCAGATTAAATGAACATTAGTACTTTGTGATGATTTTATTAATTAGTTGTTTTTGAAAACTATTTTAAGCTGAGCATTACTCCAAAATAGAAGCTCTAAGAATCAGTACCATCAGATAGGTGTTAATTTAAAATCATTTATTCACTTCATTCACTTTAAAAAATTGTATTTAACACATATCAGGACTGAGCTGTCCACAGGCAAGATAGGCATAGCACCTGGCATAGCAATAGTTTTAGGGACCTGTGCAAATGTTTTAATTTCCTTTAAAACCAAAAGAAAAGATAAACTCTTAGGTCAAAGAAAATATTAAAATATATAATACTAATATAATCATCTTTATACCAAGGTATAAAGTACAATTTTTAATATTTTTATGGAGGAAGAGGTCCATGAAAACTAAAGTTCCTAGGACCCATGAAAATTATAATGTAACCTAGGCCATTTTTCACCTATGTTAGATTCTAGAGATAAAAAGATAAGTAAGACACAATTTCTGTTCCCAAAGCATTCACAGTCTAATGAAGAAAATGGACATAAAACAGGTAGTTCATAATGTGGTTTCCTTGAAGTTATTTGAAATAGTAATTATAGCTTGAAGAACACAAGAGTTTTACTACAAAATGTCATTCAATACATAGACTCGGTGTTTTCCTTCTTTCAGTTAAACTTTACAAAAATAGGACTTGCATATATTTTAGTGGTACATAGACAGCATTACTACATATTTTTTCCAGACACTACTGATGTTAGCATTCAGATCTGTGAGTCAAAATGTTCATATCTTATAAGCACACTTCATCAACAGGACCACAAAGGAATGCCAGGTCCTAGGTATTGATGGTTCCATGGGGAAAATGAGAAGAGGTTCGATTCTCCCTAGCTTAGCAAAGCTTGCTTACTTATGTCCTTCTGAGTTTTATTGAGCCTTCAGACATGGAACAGAATCTTGGCTGTACTTTCTCTCTTCATAAAATTTCTCATTTATATGAGATTCAGCACTCGTTTTCTTCAATTACTGTTTCTAAATGCCATAATTGAGGTAGTCAGAATGGTCTCCTTAACTTAAATCTTCCTTGCTAATATTTGGGCCTACTTCCACATTTTTTGTTATCAATTGGAGAATGATTTTTCACCATTTTCAATTTTACTTGCATTATCTTATTACACACATAAGCTTTTTGAATAAGCAAGGCATCATAGGACATTGGAAAGGATACAGGCTCAGACTAACCTGGGTAGGAATCAGAATTATGTCATTCAAGCTGTATGACCTTGGTCAATTCATTTAAACTCATTGCATCTCAGCATCCTCATCTATAAAATGGGGATCATTATGCATGTGGTAGAAAATTGCTGTAGGAATTAGAATAATATATGTTTAACATTAGGCCAGTATCTGGAATATAGGGGATGTTTAAAAAATAGCTGCGGTTATTATTTGCCATATTTTGCAAATTAAGAAACTGAAACACAGACGTATTAAATGACCTTTGCCAGTACTGTGGGGTTAGGGCACCCAATTATTACTGGAAAATTGCAGCCTTACTTTTGATCAAGCCTTATTAAGAATGAAGTTGTAGAACACAGAGAAAGTGCAGAAGCAAAAGGTACAGAAAAAGCACTGACATCAAAGCAACCAGATAATCAATATATATTTATTGAACACATTGTAAGTATAAGATATTCTGTGCACAAGTTGGGCCACTTTGGTTTGCCAATGACTGAATCCTAACTTGCTCAAACGAAAAGGAGAACTTGTTGGCTGGTATAATCCAAACACATGATGTAGGGAACTGGTCCTGGGGGTGTCTGGATTCTGTGGCAGGAACACTTTCAGAGCTCACACTCTATTTCTAACCAGGGTGTCTGGTGCTCTTTGCAGATGGCTTTCTCCATGCCATGGGGCACATGGCTCCTATCAACCTTGGTCTCTCATCTCATCCTAGCAGCTCTTCTATCAGCAAAGAAAGATTTTTTTCCTCTTTGGCTCCAGTCTGAAAACAATCCCAAGAATGACTTTCGTGGGGCTAACTTAGGTCATATATTCCTTCCCAAACCATTCACAACCAGGAAGATAGGGTAATATGATTGGTCCAATTGAGGGCACATATCTGCCATTTTCATTAGAATTTTTTTCCTGTGGAAAAAGGTGCATTGGGCACACCAAAATAGTAACCTTTATCTTCTATCAGAGGTAATAGAGTAATTAATATTTTAATGGTAGAGTTGGTTCAAAGAGCCAAAAGACTACAATCTCAGGATGTCTAGCTAAGATATTGCAAGGCCTGAATGGACATGTCCATTCTTTTCAGCCAAGAAAGGAAGCCTATCATACTTTTGTCTCCCAGTATGTTGGCTCATAGAGTTAAAAACTTAAATTTATTTCTTAGTATACATACTTTTTAATGGAGAAAGTTATAAACACTTGGGTACTATCTTAGAAAAAGCAGAACCTCTAAAGAGGGTGATTGAAGGTGACATCGCTGTTGTTTGAAAAACTTCAGGATGTCATGTCCTGTGGGAATGCATTATTCTAACAATTTGCTTAATATTTTTGCTTCCTGTAGAGTTGGCTGTGGGTGGGAACTCAAAGCAGACTTGTAAATTGAATTCATAGTGGATGAGCTTGTCTTGAAGTCTTTGCTGGGTTGTTTAAGACACTGAGCTGTTTGTTCTTGGCTCCAGTACTTTCAATGTCCACTCACCATTGTGTTAGTGGGAGGACTATTGTATTGTATAAGAGATCTGGAGAGCTTGTGACTGAGTAGAGTCAGTGTTTTGACTTTTTATGCCAACATTATCATTTCCCCACTTGTTTCACATTTCTCCTGTCAGTTGGGCCCTCAATTCAAGGTTACCTTGATTACTTTCAGGTCTTGAGTCATGAATCTCTCTAAATTATTTTTACCTTGCAAATGTTCTTTCACCAACTCACTTTTTCTTCCTTCTGTTTCAAAATTAGAGGTATCCCTACCCTTTTCCAGCACTAAATTCTTCCCTCTTTCACCTCCTTAGAAAACTAACTCCATCCATTACTTCATCTTCTATTTGTATCTCCAATTATTCCTCTCTGATGCATCTCTCCCCACTTATCTACCTACAAGACTATCTCCTTGAGATATCATCAAAAGGGATAATGTATGTGGAATTACATGGTTGCCCTAAAGTGGAATATAAATATGATGCAATATCACTGCTATCCTATCTTTCTCCATTACCCCACAATCATCTAAAAAAAGTCAATATAAAGTATTTCTTGACTTTAATTTCTCACTATTCAATTCATTATTTAATATCTTAAAATCTGACCTCATTCTCCTAACTTACTGTCCCGGGGTTCATATCACTGCTTGTCTTTCCTCTAGCATGTGACACAGTTGACTAGGCCCTCCTCTTGGTTTCTATAACCTCACTACCTTGATTTACTTTCTCTCTCTCTGACCACTCATATTTTAACAATCATCTTTTTCCTTCTGTCTCTGAATGTGAGTGGTCTCCATCATTCTGTCCTTGCTTCTTCTCCCTCTGCCTCACCTCTCTCATTCTCACAAATACTTCTTGAAAGAACTTCCAGCTCTCTCTCTTCACATCAATGTCTTTGTTAAATGCCTGCTGATAACTTTAACCTACATATCTCACCAGCCCCCAAACATACGTATGCTAAAATAAACTTTTACCCCATCCTAGGTATCTTCTACCCTATCTCAGTCAACAGTATTACTTTTCTACCCAGTCATTTAGGCTTAAAGCCTTGTGTTTGATCTTTGGTTTCTCTCTCTCCCTTATCCCCGAATCCAATTTAAGCCATATTTTAAGGACACATTGCTCTATTCACCTGCTTTCACTTTGTCTCTCTTCCTTTAGGCATTATGTTCAGACTGCTGGAGTAGCACACAGTCTATTATTTTGATTTCAGTGAGGTTGTCCAGAAGCATTTTGTGGCCATACTTTTCTCTCTTCCTCATTCTTGATTCTTTCCCATTTCTGACAAGAATAACTATTTGAACTTTAATTATAGAGATCACTAAATCTTCTTCTACACAAGTACCCTTCTCATAACCAGTATACACTAATGTGTCAAGTGTACAGTCAAGTAACAGTCAAGTGTAAGCTGACTATTGTAAGCGGTGACATAGCAAAAATACATTTCATAGCTATATGTTTTATTAATATAATTTGCATCTTCAAATAAGTATCTTCATATTAGAACAACATTTCTAACATAATTGATTTAGAAAGCTGAGGTTTTGAGGATCTAGTGATGAGCTAATGAATGTATATTGAACATATTGCTTGAGTTTTGATACTTTTCTAGCAATCATCAGAATATAATAATTCCAGCCTTTGTGGACCTTCATCAGAAACATCACCTATCAATCCCTAACACTTTTTCTGCAGCTCCTATTAACAAAGAATGATTAAAGACAACTTCAGTTTTCCCAGTTCCAACCTTAAAGATGTATGATGTAACAATAGCATGCTGTGTAGCTGTAAAAAAAAAAAAGAATGTCTTATGTCTTATATGGAAAGATCTCTGTGTGGACTAAGTTGTTTGTGTCTCCCCAAAGTTCATATGTGGGTGCCTAATCCCCCAGTGTGATGATATTTGGTTATAGGGCCTTTGGGAGGTAATTAGGGTTAGATGAGGTCGTGCAAGTGGGGCGCTCATGGTGGGACTGCTGCCCTTATGCCCTTATAAGAGACACCGGTGAGCTTGCTGCCTTTCTCCACCATGTGAGGACACAGTGAGAAGACGGCTGTCCGTAAGCAGGAAAAGAGCTCTCCACAGAACCTGACCATACTGGCACCCTGGTCTATGATTTCCAGTCTCCAGAACTGTGAGAAAATAAATTTCTGTTATTTAAGCCACCCAGTGTAAGGGATTTTGTTATGGGAGCCTGAACTGACTAATACAATCTCCAAGATTTATTTATTTATTTATTTATTTATTTTTTATTATTTTTTTTTTGCGGTACGCGGGACTCTCACTGCTGTGGCCTCTCCCGTTGCGGAGCACAGGCTCCGGACGCACAGGCTCAGCGGCCATGGCTCACGGGCCCAGCCGCTCCGCCGCATGTGGGATCTTCCTGGACCGGGGCACGAACCCGCATCCCCTGCATCAGCAGGCAGACTCTCAACCACTGCGCCACCAGGGAAGCCCTCCAAGATTTATTTTTAAATGGGGAGAAAAGGGTGCCAAAATAGTGTACTATTGGGGTTAAAAAAAGAAGGGAACATAATCTATACTTGTACTGGCTTGTATATACAATTTAAAAATCCTGGGAAGTAAATGAGAAACTAATAATGTTGGTTACTTTTAAGGGGATAGGAACTTGGCAGATAGAAGACAGGGCTGGAAAAGAGACATTGCTGTACATCGTTTTATACTTTTGATGCTTGAAGTATGTGAATGTGCTACCACTTCAAGAAATTAAATAAATAAAATGTATTAAAAATAACATTTTCTTTGGAAAAACAAGATTACATTGATATAAGGAAAATAGTGTTTACATTGAAAGAGGATTGCCGATTAGCAGAGTAATTATAGCAGAAGCTGGCATCTGATGCGGGCACAATTTGAAGATGAAGGAATTTGAACTATTAATTATATTAAATTGCTTTCCCAGTCAGTTCTTTAATAATCCCCATGACAATATAGACCATTCTTATCATTTACTGCCCCTTTCTTGGATCTGCATTTGCTACTGCCTGTAGAGCTTGAAGTACCCCACATGCATGCATTTGATTGAAAGATGATAGCCACAGGTTCTCAAGTCCTCCCTCGGTAATGCCCAGATCGTCTCTGAGCATAATGCCTCCTCCTTCAACTTCCCTCAGTGGTTGATCCTATATTCAAGGATGCAACTTCTGAGAAAAGGACCTATCATTCATTTGAAAGAGGTCTATCTCCCTTCTGTGGACAAAGATATAACTTTTCTCACAACTGCTTTGGCCAATTAAGCATCCAGTTGTTCTAGAGACATTATATCATACTACCTCAAAGAGTTGTCCTTAAATGTAATTCTGGTCTTTTCATTTCTGTTTAGCATCTATCAAAGATTCCTTCTCCATTGGTCATCTAGCCTCCACCTATCTCTCTACACCAATTGACTCATTTTGAGTTGTTTTGCCATGACTCCAAAGTGCTTTTTTCCTGTCTCCATGCCTTTGTAAATGCCATGTCCATTGCCTGGACCACGCTTCTATTTGTTCTTTTTGATGAAGCCCCCCCAAATGGAGATAGTGTTTTTCCTGACATCATCCTGTATTTATTGAACCCCATTGAGATTTTCTATGTGCTTGTTCCTTCCTATTAGATTCAAGAAGTTCAGGAGCCATAGCATATTCATTTTGCATTCCCAATGCGGATATCCAGTAGGCACTTGATGGTTGAATGAATGAGTAAATATACAGTCTGGCTGAAATGTTAAAGACAAAAATATCATAGTACTCTCTAATAAAATCCTATCCAATGCTTAGGAGAAATGCTTCACAGGAGGATTCTAACTCTGCATTGTAAATGTGTTATTCAACCCCTGATTGATTTGTGAGAACTGAATTCTGTCAGGACAATTCTCCATGAGCCTTTTGATTTCTTGGAATGCATTCAGTTTTTTAGATTTTTTTGGTGTGTGGTTTGAAAAGTCTGCCGGACACCCCCAAACTAAGGTATCTCTATAAGGATCTCCTCTGTTTAACTGCATTTTATTTCTAACATTTTAAAGCAGAGATGACAGCTCTCAATCCAGTGGATTTTCATCCTTATCTCCAGAAAACCACATTTCTTATGCTTTGTGGTAAAGTAAGTTACATATGTATAGATACTGCCTTGTGGAAGTGAGCCTTCGGCTAGAACCTCAGATCCACATTTGCTTGCCAGGGAGCAAGAGTGACAGCAGGGTAATCTCTATCACTTTGTAAATTAGATATCTTTCTCATGTGTCTTTCTCAAAGATGCCTTTTTTTTTTTTTTTTGCGGTACGCGGGCCTCTCACTGTTGTGGCCTCTCCCGTTGCAGAGCACAGGCTCCGGACGCGCAGGCTCAGCGGCCATGGCTCACGGGCCCAGCCGCTTCGCGGCATGTGGGATCTTCCCGGACCGGGGCACGAACCCATGTCCCCTGCAACGGCAGGCGGACTCTCAACCACTGCGTCACCAAGGAAGCCCAAAGATGCCCTTTTAAAATGTGAAATTTGCAGAAAACAAATCATTAATATTTCCTAGCTGAAAGAATTCACTTTCCAAACTAAAGGAGCTGATTTTGGAGCGTTTCAGCTGTGTCAATAAGCCACTAGTGAGACAAATTTTAGAATGAGGCCTATTATCTTTTGTTAATTCAGTTTACCCTGAACAGAGTAGATAAAAATAAATGCTTGAACTTCCCCATATTAAGACATGTTTGTATAAATATGGCCTCATAATAACTTGTTTCCAGAGTTTATTGACTTTAATTGTCCTACTGATGCTGTGTCCATTGATATATCTGTTAGTATTCATTTTCTATAGTATCTTGAGATCTAATGTACAGCATGATGACTATAGTTAATAACACTGTATTGTATACTAGAAATTTGATAAGAGAGTAGACTTCATGTGCCTTCACCACACACACAAAAAAATGCTAAACGTGTTAGGAGGTGGATATGTTAATTAGCTTGACCGTAGTAATCATTTCACTATGTATATGTATATCAAAACATGGTGTTGTACTCCTTTAAAATATACAATTGTTATTTTTAAAAAAAACCAAGATTTGCAATAGATTAAATGCAGAAGGAGATAGGAGAATGCAACTATCCTCCATTTTGCAAAAATGTTAAATAATGCCACTGTAATACATGTAATAATGTATATGTTCTTTGTTTTGGAGACTGTTTTTTCATTAAAAAAATTATTTGTGTTCCCCTAAAAAAGAGGCAAAACAAAACATTTTCTATAGTAATAAGCACTGTCACAAGCCTAAGTCCAATATACATTTGAGCACAGTCCTGACACTTTTCTTAATATCAATAGCACGTTTGCTCTTAGCGACATGTGGTTGAAGGCAAAACTTAAATCCAACAGAATTTGCTGGATCTTAGTTCTAATGCCATTTATTATAAGTTTTGGAGATGAAAAGAATAGAAGTTCTGGAATATTTCTCCCACCCAAGAAGTTTAGTTATTTTGCAGTTACCAAATCTGCAAAATCTCTGGATGTGCCCTCCTCCAGGAAAGAGTGTCTTAATTAAATTATTAGGCCCTTTTAAAAATCAGTTCCCTGTGGGTTGCTTCTATAATTGCCTCGTCACTCATCAACTAAGAGTCTACCTAGGTTAACTGTCTTGTTTGTTCTCAACATAATGTTTTATCTATTTAATTCATGCAATTATTTATTGTATAGCTTATTTGTTTCTCTTCGTTTGTCATCATCATCTGTTCAAAATTGTAAGGTCCCAGAAGACCCAACTGTCCTTCATTTATTTTTATGGCCCTTACATAACATTATATGATATTCAACACCTAATAATTTTTCAGTTCGATGATTATGAAGACAGGAATCTATAGTAGGCTGATAAATGTGCATTTAACATGAAAAAAAACTCACCGAAGCTCTGGTTGTGCTATTCATAGCACACTGCAGCCTGTATCAGCTGCTAAGAAGAGTTTAGTATTATGTGAAAGCACTGATGAAAATGTTCAAAATCACCAATTCCCAATGACTCACAAAGTACATATGTCTCTTAAGTTGCTCACCTGCTTTTACCCTAGGGCCATATTTCTGCTTTTATGACTCCAGCCAGAGGCTGGAAAGACATACAGGAAGTCAAATCAATCAATTTTCTGAATACTGGTAGTTAGGTTACTCAAAGAGAAGGTGGTAATGATGCGAAATCATTATTTCGAGAGATTATTGTGGAATTTAGATTTTTTTTTTTTTTTTTTTTTTTTTTTTGCGGTACGCGGGCCTCTCACTGTTGTGGCCTCTCCTGTTGCGGAGCACAGGCTCCGGACGCGCAGGCTCAGCGGCCATGGCTCACGGGCCCAGCCGCTCCGCGGCATGTGGGATCTTCCCGGACCAGGGCGCAAACCTGTGTCCCCTGCATCGGCAGGCGCACTCTCAACCACTGCGCCACCAGGGAAGCCCTGGAATTTAGATCTTGATGGTCAACTTGCATTAATAAATCAACATTCACTGACTGCATGGTTTGTAGAACCATGGAGAAATTCCTTTTTCTGTCAAAAGCTCTGTATGGTTAGTCTGACTGTGGACCATCTTGTATCCACAGGAGAAAATTAAATGGTTTGTCTTGATGTACTAGCAGAGCTTGGAAGAGTAAGCCCTAAAGACAAAGCAGTTTCCTAGAACTGAAGAATTTAACCTTTGTCCTAATCCTCCCTTCTGTCAGCCTCGTCAGCAGGAAAACTTTCAAGGTTGATTTCAAATGAATCATCCTTGGCATTTTTTCCCCCTAAAACTGCTTCACAGTCACTTCATGGAAATTGCTACTTGTCCTCAGTGGCATGCAATATTAGCTCAGACATTGCACACATTATACTACAAAGGTTGAAAAAAAAACCCACATTATATATATATATATATATATATATATATATATATAATAAATTTTTTCTGAACTGTATATCAATAAACTCAGCGGTTTTAGAGTTAAGGACTGAAACCACAGCTTTTTGGTCACTTAGCTGCCTATGTTCATCCAAGAGTGATTAGGAAATGTTTGGCTTAGAGACAGCCTTTAAAAGAGTACTGAGAAATGCATTTTTGCCAGCTCTATTAATATTACTTCTACTTAGAAGATGTACATATTTTTAAAGCATATTTTTTGATGCTTTAAAATGTTTGTAAAGTGTGTTTATTTTTTTAAATTTTATTTATTTATTTTTGGCTGCATTGGGTCTTCATTGCTGTGTGCGGGCTTTCTCTAGTTGCAGTGAGCAGGGGCTGCTCTTCGTTGAGGTGTGCGGGCTCTAGGCACGCGGGCTTCAGTAGTTGTGGCATGCGGACTCAGTAGTTGTGGCACGTGGCTCTAGAGCTCAGGCTTAGTAGTTGTGGTGCATAGGCTTAGTTGCTCCGCAGCATATGGGATGTTCCTGGACCAGGGCTCGAACCCGTGTCCCTTGCATTGGCAGGTGGATTCTTAACCACTGTGCCACCAGGGAAGCCCTCACCACATTATTTCTAAAATCCAAAAAAGTCTAAGTTTTGAAACACATCTGCACCAAAGATTTTCGATATGGAATTGTGAACTGTATATTTCCTTACAATACTAAATATATTTACAAAATCAGTGGGGGCAGTATCATATTAAATATTCCATCGCCTATATGGGTGATTAAATGTTCTCATAACACCTTGTGCAAAATAACAACATTTACCATAATATAACATACATTATAGTTTTTAATTGAGTATTATCTGGACTAGACTGACAACTCTTCCAGAGAGAAATTTCTCTCTTCCAGAGAGAAATTGTCTATTGTCTTCTTGTTAAATTGTTTATTTTCTGATTATAACACAGTATATGCTCCTAGAAGAAAACTGGAAAGTACATAGAAGTTTGAAGAAAATTAAAATCATATATAATCCCATTTCTTTAAGATAACCAAAGTTACTATTATATTTCATTGTCTTTTTTTCCTATGCACATTTAAAAAATAAAACTGGGATCATACTAAAGCATTATTGCCTTTTTTCCAATATTATTGATATAATTGACATACTACATACTACACTGTATAAGTTAAGGTGTATATATTATGATTACCACAGTAAGTTTAGTTGACATCTATAATGAATGGAAGCAGTATTTTCAAAAGCATTCTTCTGAGTGGCTACAGAGTATCCCACAGGTGTGGATATAACATGATTTATTTAACTGCTTCAGTAGGGCTTCCCAGTTGTTCCCAATTTTTTAAATGAATAGAGAAACTGTTTCTTAAGCAGATTATTAACCACAGTGCCTAGCACACTTAGTCACTCAATAAAAGGTATTGAATTGATTAAAGTTATTTTCATCTAGTAAAATCCTAGCACAAATATGTTTATTAAGTTTAATTAGATGCTTAGGGAGAATCTGAAAGAATGAACTCCAGCGTGAATACATCTTGGTTTTGGAAGGGAGCATTTTAACCCTAGGCTGGGAGAGAGCCCACGGGGACTGGAGCGGCTGACTGACAGCATGAGGGGTGGGAGGGGGAGTGCTGAAGAACCTCTGTGTTGAATTGAGAGTATACCACAGCTTGAGGATAGAAGCGTTGAACTCTCCGCATTGGTTACATTCTCCCATTCTCCTGAAGAAGTTAGCTGTTTTGTTATGTGTTCTGTTTTCTCTTTTAATTGCTCGCAGTTGTTCCTCTGAGAGCAGATGTGCTCTTTGAATGTAATTGAATGTCTGCTTTAGAACAATGTGACAAGGAAATATTATCTTCTTAGATTCCAGTGTGTGTTAAGAAGGACATAGTCATTTCTGGAAATTTCCAAATCAGATCTATGTGAACTCTTCCAGGAAATGTGATTAGGCCAGCTCAACAGGACTCTCTCCCAAGCAGGGCCAAGCCCATGGGAGCTACAAGCACCATTTTCACCCTAAAGGGATGAGAACAAAGCCTATCAAACTGAACTAGCAATATTTAATTGTCTGGTATTTTGATGATACTCACATGGGCTCTACCTCCAGAATACCTGTTTCCATACCATGTAGAACTAAAACTGCCTGTTTTGATTCGTGGCCAAACCTGTTCTATGTTCAGACTGTGTGAACACTGTCGTAATACTCAATAAGCAATTAGTGGTGCAAACACTGGTCATGGTAATACTAGTGTTCAGTTAATTCGTTTGATTTAATTAAGCATTTAATTTCCTTCTTTTTTTTTTATAAAAGGAAAACAAGAGGGAGGAAAAATAATCTCAGGTTATTAATTACTTTAAGCTTTTCAGTTACTACCTCTTGGGCTATAACAAACAATGAATCTTTTAAAAGCAAAACACAAATTAAAGCAAAATAAAAATTACATTTAATTTTTCAAAGGGCAATGAAATTAGAATTCCTTTTAAAAGGTATATTATTTTCACTATTCCTTAGAATAAATATTATAAAGTAATATAAAATTATATAGAATGTGATATTGTAGGCCGATATAAAGTCCTGAGGACTATTCCCCAAAATGTTAACAGTTCATTCTTCATCAGTTGACATTCATCAGTCTTTCCTGACAGTGTCCAGCCTCTTCTCCTGATCTGCACCTTACCAGTGATGACCATTTGCGATGAGAATCGGAAACATATTGCAATGAGGCAGATATTGTAAAGCCCAAGAAACGTTAACAAAGTCACAAAAGGGAGAGTATACCTGAAAGGATAATTTCTAAAATTAATTAGGATATCAGAAAGTTCTTGGCAAAAAGCAAATTAGAGTTGAAATCTCTTTCCTTTCTTCTTAAAGTTGCATTGTGTGGTCTTTTTGTGGGGACCCATAGATTTTCCATAAAAGTGCGAGTCTGATTTTTCTATATAATATTCTTGTCCCGTTTCCCCCTAAAATGATGTAACTATTACAGCATTTCCACAAGAAAAATTGCTTTCCAAGGCAGTTTTCTTGCTTTTTTTTTCTTCTATATTTTTGAAAAAGTCTTCCTTTAAAAGCCTTTTAAATTTTTTTCCCACTTTTGAATTGGCAGATGGCATAGTTAATTTTTTCAAATATAAAAAAATACATTAAAAATAACTTAAGAACTGAACAGAAAATTGAAGCCCGTGTACTGGGGTATAAAAACATAAAATATCCTAGACCAGTAGCTTATAGATAATCTGTGCAACATTTTGTACTGATGCATATACTGATTTGCTGGGATGTTCAAATAAATTCTCTGTAAAATTTAGTAAGTGGCTACATATGTGGCCTGTATGAACACAAATTACCATTTTCTTCTAGCTTTTGCATAAAAGTTATATATATATACATATATAATTATTTATATATAGTGAGACTAATGGAGATAGTAGTATGAATCATGTTGTTTCTAAATTAGATAATCTTTGCATGAGTTAGTCTTGATTTACTTTTAAACTATACTCTTGTCTGTAATACTACCAGGATGTGTTATATTTTCTGCAGATAATGTTTTCTTAGGGTGATTTTTCATGCTGATTTCTCTGACTCTGGATAACTCTCAGGTAAGACATCACTAGGTTTGTAGGGGATACTCTTCTAGTTGTCATAGGCTGAAGGAGAGGCCTGAGGGCAAATTCCCCACCAAGGGGAAGCACACGTGGTGGAGCCTTCTCCTGGTATCATGCTCTCAGCCGGGCTCTGACCCTCAATTTCCTCACTTTTAAAACAGGGTTAACAATGTCACCCACATTCCAGCTGTAGCACATGGATTTTTTAAAAATTTCCTCAAACACATTAAGCTCCCTCTCACTTTTTAAAAATAATTTTATTGAGGTATAATTGATTTACAATGTTGTGTTAGTTTCAGGTGTACAGCAAAGTGAATTTGTTATATATATACATATATCCACTCTTTTTTTTTAGATTCTTTTCCCATATAGACCATCACAGAGTATTGAGTAGAGTTCCCTGTACTGTACAGCAGGTTCTTATTAGTTATTTACTTTATATACAGTAATATGTATATATACAGTACTGTGTATATGTCAATCCCAATCTCCCAATTTGTCCCTCCCCCGCCAGGCCCTGGTAACCATAAGTTTGTTTTCTACATCTGTAACTCTGCTTCTATTTTGTAAATAAGTTCATTTGTACCTTTTTTTAAGATTCCACATATAAGCGATATCATATGATATTCGTCTTTCTGTGTCTGACTTACTTCACTCAGTGTGACAATCTCTAGGTCCATCCTTGTTGCTGCAAATGGCATTATTTTGTTCATTTTTATGGCTGAGTAATATTCCATTGTATATATGTGCCACATCTTCTTTATCCATTCCTCTGCTGACGGACACTTATGTTGCTTCCATGTCCTAGCTATTGTAAATAGTGCTGCAGTGAACATTGGGATACATGTATCTTTTTGAATTATGGTTTTATCTGGGTATATGCTCAGGAGTGGGATTGCTGGGTCATATGGTAGTACTATTTTTAGTTTTTAAAGGAATCTCCATACTGTTCTCCATAGTGGCTATACCAATTTACATTCCCACCAACAGTGTAGGAGGGTTCCCTTTTCTCCACACCGTCTCCAGCAGTTATTGTGTGTAGATTTTTTGATGATGGCCATTCTGACCGGTGTGAGGTGATACCTCATTGTAGTTTTGATTTGCATTTCTGTAGTAATTAGTGATGTTGAGCATCTTTTCATGTGCTTTTTGGCCATCTGTATGTCTTCTTTGGAGAAATGTCTATTTAGATCCTCCACCCATTTTTCGATTGGGTTATTTGTTTATTTGTTTTTATATTGAGCTACATGAGCTGTTTGTATATTTTGGAGATTAATCCCTTGTCAGTTGCTTCATTTGCAAATATTTTCCCCCATTCTGTGGGTTGTCTTTTTGTTTTGTTTATGGTTTTCTTTCCTGTGCAAAACTTTTAAGTTTAATTAGATCCCATTTGTTTATTTTTGTTTTTATTTTCATTATTCTAGGAGGTGGACCAAAAAAGATCTTACTGCGATTTATGTCAGAGTATTCTGCCTATGTTTTCCTCTAAGAGTTTTATAGTGTCTAGCCTTACATTTAGGTCTTTAATCCGTTTTAAGTTTATTTTTGTGTATGGTGTTAGGAAGTATTCTAATTTCATTCTTTTACATGTAGCTGTCCAGTTTTTCCCAGCACCACTTATTGAAGAGACTGTGTTTTCTCCATTGTATATTCTTGCCTCCTTTGTCACAAATTCGGTGACCATCGGTGCATGGGATTATCTCTGGATTTTTTAGCCTGTTCCATTGATCTGTATTTCTGTTTTTTGCCAGTACCATACTGTTTTGATTGCTGTAGCTTTGTAGTATAGTCTGAAGTCAGAAAGCCTGATTCCTCCATCTCTGTTTTTTTTCCTCAAGATTTCTTTAGCTATTCATGGTCTTTTGTGTTTACATACAAATTGTAAAATATTTTGCTCTAATTCTGTGAAAAATGCTATTGGTAATTTGATAGGCATTGCACTGAATCTATAGATTGCTTTGGATAGTATAGTCATTTGCACAATATTGATTCTTCCAATCCAAGAATCACTCCATCTGTTTGTGTCATCTTTTATTTCTTTCATCAGTATCTTCTAGTTTTCTGAGTAGAGGTCTTTTGCCTCCTTAGGTAGGTTTATTTCTAGGTATTTTATTCTTTTCGATGGGATGGTAAATGGGATTGTTTCCTTGATTTCTTTTTCTGATCTTTCGTTGTTAGTGTATAGGAATGCAAGAGATTTCTGTGTATTAATTTTGTATCCTACATCTTTACCAAATTCATTGATGAGCTCCCTCTCAGTTTTTGTCTTTGCTCATATGCTCCCTTAGTTTGGAGTGTTCTCTCCAATCTTAATTAATACCTACCCAGACTTCAAGTCTCAGCTCAAAAGTCACCTCCTCAGGAAAACCTCTCTTGATACCCCAGACAGATGGGATTTTTGTTATTATACATGCCCAGGGTATCCAGTCCTTTCCCTTTTTAGTGCTTAGTTTGTAAGTATTGAATTATATGGTGTTTAATTAATAGCCATCTTCCATACAAGACAGTACTAGTGCCTAGCACTAGTCAGTAAATTGAGCTAGTTGTGTAAATAAATCTATAGTATGGACCCTGATTTTAATTCAAGAAAAGTTAGAAACTTCAGGAAATGGAAGGCAAATTCTTTGAAAAAGTTATAGAAATACTATACTGGAATAATAACAGAACTGGAGAATAAGAATGTGGTTCATTAATGATGGGCATTCCTACCATCAAGAAGTGGTGTCTAATTCCTCTCTGAATCTGGACAGGTCTGTGACTGCTTTGTCCAATACAGGATGGCAGACATGATGCCATACTAGTTCTGTGTGTAGCTCTTAAATGGCCTGGCAGCATCCACTTATCACCACTAGGAAGCCAACAGCTAATTAAGAAGGGAGACTACTTTGAGACCACCATGCTGTGAGTAGCCCAAGCCACATGGAGAGGCCCTGGAGGAAGAGATTTATTCCCATAGAGAGAGAGAGAGGCCAAGGAACAGGGAAGCAGCAGAGATGTGAGTGAGGGAGCCATCTTGGAAGTGGACCGTCCAGCTCCAGCTGCCCCGACAAAGTCCATGAGGATCTGAGATGAACCACCTGGATAAGCCTTTCCCAAATTCCTGATCCACAAATCATCAGCAAAATAAAAAGATTGTTTCCAGCCCCTAAGTTTGGGGGTGGTTTGTTATGTAGCAATAGATAACTGGAACGAAGAGTGAGAAAAGTGAATTCATGAAGAGGAGGAGCTGAGAAAAGATGATTCAGAGGAGAAAATTGGTGAAGGGTGAAATAAGAAATGCATAACAACCACCTCAGCAGTAAGTGTTCAAGGAACAGGGATGGTGAGACTATCCATAAAACCACTAGAGGCTTGCAAACTCCCCATTTATGCATTTACCACAACCAGATTGGGGCAGGGGAGGGGGTGAAGGCTTCTTGGAAGGGGTGGTGCCTTCACTGAGTCTTAAAGAAGGATTAAGAGTTGCTCAAGCAGGGATGGGGTCAAGCATGTTCCAGGTGATAGAATATGATGTGCAGAGGCCCACATAAGAGAAAAATGGAGAAGTGGCCAGAATGAGGTTGGGGAGGGGTATCTTGTGGGCCATGATAAGGCATTTGGACTTCATTCTGAGGGTACTGGGAAGCCTCTGGAGGATTTAGGCAAGAGAGTGGCATGGTCAGATTTGCAATCTAGAAAGACCACTCTGGATAGGAGGGCTGTGCAATAATCCAAGATACCAATGATTATATTCTGGACTTGGTGGTGGCAGAGTGGATGGGGAGACATGAACGGATTTGAGCCATTTTAAGGAGACTGATCTGTCAGACTTGATTGATTAAATTTGTAGACAAAGGAGAAACTGAAGCTAAGAATAAGCTCCAGTAAACTGGCTTGAGCAACAATCTGTGTGGATGGACAAGAGAATGGAAGGGGAGAAGGAGCAGACTGGACAGATCACGATGAACTCTGTCCTGGGCATGTTGACTTTGGAGTTCCTGTGGGACTAAACAGGGATGTCTCCCCGGCAGTTCTGAAGCTCAGGAGAGACCACAGCACCAGCAGTGATAGTTTGGGCACGGATGGCATTGAGGTGAGTTTGGAAGTCATGGGCCTAGATTAGTCCATCCATAGGAGGGAGCATTTAAAGTTGGAGGAAAGAAGAGTGAAGCTAGAGATCTAGCCTCTGGGAAACACCAACACTTAAAAGCAATGAAACAGAATCAGAGAGAGACAGAGGCAGAGAGACAGAGAGCTAGAGAAAAGAAGCCAGGAGAGAGCAGTATCACTGAGCAAAAGAGGAAAGCTGGAAGGAGAATTCCTGGGACATGTGTGATCTAATCCTATGTTAGTTAAAACAATTGTGGGTTGATACCAAATGAGCAAACATGACAATTCCCTGGTATTGCAAAACTAACATTTCATTGCTCTTCATAAGAAAATGAAGCAACTTCATTTCATAAGGAAATGAAGGGGGCTTATCAGAGCCTCAATCTATGTCATCCCTACAAACATATATTTGAGTATGATATAATCATGAAAATACTTCTGGAAAGATAATATTGCAAAAAGCTCTGAGAAACTGAAAAAAATAGATTAAATGGCAGGGTCACACTAATGTCTGCATATCATCATAATACATCACAAACTTGTTATTCAAACTCAATACATTTATGTAGTACTTTGGACTTTTCAGGATACTTTGATGATCTCATTAGCCCCTGATGTGGTTATAATGAACTAGATGACTCTGGCATCAATGGCTTATTACACTGCTAAGAGAACGTAATAAGCAGCATAAAAAGAAGAATATAGACAGAGTTACAGAAGTTCAGAAAAGGGAAATGTTGCTTGTGTGGGAGAGAGTAAGCTTTGAAAAGCCAAGAGCACTTACTGAGTGCTTACACTGTGCCCTGTTACTGAGGCAGGCACCGTATGTGTTATCTCATTTAAAGGACGTGGGTATGTTGAGTGGTAGAAATGGGCATTTTACACAGAGGTAGATGGCAACTTTGGTATTCATCATAGTGTCTGGCACAAAAGCGCAATAGCTACTAATATTAGTGGCTGTCATTCATTGAGTACTTCCTGGTGCCAGGTGCAACCCTTCGTACACGCTGTCACATTTCAGCTTCAATGCAACCCACTTTACACATAAACTCAAGTGACTCACACAAGTGAAGTCCCTGGTGAAAAACAAATCGCATACTCAGCTAAGAATTTTGAGGAGAATTTAATCATGGGCTGGCCAAAAACGTTCGTTTGGCTTTAAGTAAAAAATAAAAGACATTTTTCATTTTCATGAAGAACTTTATCGAACAATGTATTCACTAACCGAGCTAAGTTTTTGGCCACCCCAATATTTCCTTTAAAAGGAGAAAGTTTTTAGAGGTGTGGGCAGAGTAAAGAGAACCAGTAAGGGATGTTGAGGCACCCAGAGACTAGCAAAAACAGGAAGTCATTACCACCCTTAGATGGAGATCATTTAAGGAACGTCATTAAGCAGATCAAGCTCAGCTGCAGTAAATTGGCCACTTCTTTCCAGAGCATAGAAGTTAGCAATTCTCACTTTGCTGCTTTCATCGATATTTTTACGTCAAACATTATGTCACGGTTATGTTGGATCCCTTGATCCCTTCTGCAACTACTCTGACCAGCATTCACAGTGCCAGCAAATACTTTGAGAAGCTGGTGAGGGTGGATGGCCCCAAGCACAGCCTCATTATGCATTGAATATTGCCAAATGCTCTTTCTGAAAATGCTGAATTGCCTTTTCTTTACATCCTTTTTTTCTTTTTTTTTAAAAAAATTTATTTATTTTTGGCTGTGTTGGGTCTTCGTTGCGGTGCGCGGGCTTCTCATTGTGGTGGCTTCTTTTGTTGCAGAGCATGGGCTCTAAGTCCGCGGGCTTCCGTAGTTGTGGCTCGTGGTCTCTAGAGCGCAGGCTCAGTAGTTGTGGCTCACGGGCTTAGCTGCTCCACGGCATGTGGAATCTTCCCGGACCAGGGCTCCAACCCATGTCCCCTGCCTTCCCTGTGCCACCAGCGAAACCCCCTTATTTTCTTAATATTCATAATGTCGTGTGCTTAAAAGAGGACTTTAAAGTGTGCTGTTTACTACTTCCATGTAAGTAGTTACATAGGATTATCAGAACCCAGCCAGGAGCTAGAATCGCCAAAAAGAGGGACCACCAGACACAAGTTATGGTTATAGAAGGGTTGTTGCTAGAACCATGAAAAAGCAGGAAGGGAGTAAGAGGAATAAATATGTTAACCTTCCTTTCGTCTTGCCCTCCCATCTCCTGTAAGTGCCGCCCATTGGCCAAAGCCAACAATAACGGGATCCCAGGTGATACAGTCGATGAAGGTCAGTCCTCTCGGGCTCAGAGTAAGACAGAAAACAGTGAAGCATGGGTCTTGGGCACACCAAGATTACACAACTAGAATGCGGGAGGGACAGGAGTCAAAGTCAGGTTTATTATGCCTTATTGACTGCTTTTATGTATTTCTCTTCCATACATGTTGCAGGTGCTTGGTAAATATTTCTTTAAAGAATGAATTCCCAGGTGACAGCTGAAGAAACCAAGGTTAGGAGGGTATGCATCTTGACTTTAGGAACCAGAACCCTGGAACCATCTCCTAGTTTGTAAAATGCTGCCTGCCCATTTGACCAAACATAATTCACTGCTTGTATGTCAAAGGAAATCTGCAGCAGTCGGTTTCCTCCACAGTAAATCGTTTTGTGTCAAACATAATGATTCTTATCTGGCAGCACTGACTTAGTGTCAGAATGCAGACTTATGGAAGAAAAAAAAAAGAAGAATTCAGACTTATGGTATTTAACTTGATCTAGTATTTTTAGTACTTGGGATGGATGAGGACACTTGAGCCCTCATTCTCTTTAAGGACGCCAACCCCTACCCTCAAACACCGAACCCCAGTGAAAGCAAATCTTGTATTTGCTAAAAATGGAGTAAGAAAGGAGTAAGGCAGGAATGTCTCTTTTAATCCTGAAATAATTGCTATCTAAAATTGACTTCAAATGCAGGTCCAGAAATATTATCAATGGAAAAGAAAAATTGCCTCTGTATCAGTCAGTGTCTAGCTAGGAGAATATAAACAGCTCTAGGTATTTCAAATAGAGGGAATTTAAACAGGGAATTAGTTACAAAGATCTTGAAATGTGTGGAAGACAAAAAGGAGCAATTTGACCATAAGTCCCACAGTGTAATTCACAATTACATCCCCAGTACCTGGTATGTAGCAAAGGTTCAAAAATGTGTATTGAATCTATGATTACACTTGTGAGTGAGATTTGGTCTATCAACCTAGGAAGGCCATGGGTTCTGCTGGAAAGCATTAAGATACCTATATGACTCTGATGATTCAATGGATGTATGTGGTTTGGCCTTAGGTAGGAAATCATGTTCAAAGCCTTCTGAACCTGTCAATGCTACTGTACAGCACAGAGAATTCTATGTTCTGTGATAACCTGTATGAGAAAAGAATCTGAAAAAAAAAATGAATATAGGTATAAGTGAATCACTTTGCTGTATACCTGAAACTAACACAACATTGTAAATCAACTATAATCCAATAAAATTAAACAAAACCAAAAAAGCAAACAAAAAGAACCCAAAAGCTAAAACAAAAAACCCTCAAAACCTGTCAATGAATAATATTTAATGAGCAACTACTAGGTACGAGATACTATCCTAGACACTTTTCTAAGCATTTTGTATTATTAACTTTAACCGTCCTAATAACCCTATGATAATGGATTCACTGTTTCCAATTTCATAAATTAGGATGAAACGGAGGCAAAGAGCTTTCAAGTAACACAACTAAGATCATACAACAAGAAAATAGCAGAGCCAAGCTTCCACCCACAAAGTTTGGCTTCAGAAGCTACATCAGACTCCACACCATATGTCTGTCCACTGCTCAAGTGATGAAAGCTTAGCCTACCTTTCTACCATTATTTTCCATTTCCCCCATTGTACTCTGGGGCATAAACCAGATAGCTGTTTCCCCAACCTGTTTCCTCTCCTTTCTGGGCTCATAGAAGACTATTTCCCAGCTCTTCCCTTTGGTTACTAAAGCTGTGTGACTGAGTCCCAGCCAGTGGAAAGTGAGCAGAGGTGATATGTACCACTTCCTGGCCTGGCCCATTAAGCCTCTCACACATGGTGCTGAATGCTCTGTAACTTTCTTTCAGCTTGAGGAAGGTGAGCATGGTGAACTTGGATGCCATATTTGAAAGTGTTGGAGCCACAAAATGGAAGAAGGCTAGACCCCTGCATGTCACTTGGAGAAGAGTCAGGAACCAATCAAGACATTCTGCTAGCCTTTAAGTGAACAACAGATGAACTTCTATCAACTTTATTCCACTATATGTGTTGGGGTCATTTTGTTACAGCATCTAGAATTATCTTAACCAATACATACAGGATTTGAACTGATCTATCTATTGTTGCATGAACACGCATTTGGCTTTTGAACATACTTTTCCTTAGAATTCTCATTCTATCCTTCCAATTATTCACATCCTAAAAATTATTCAAGGCCTAAAAATTATTCAAGGCCTAAACCTTCAAGCAGCTCTCTTCCACTCCCACTAGGCACTGTGATTTCTTTTTCCCATAACTTCCTATAGCACTTTGTTGATTGTATCTCTCATGTGCCCTTAGCATAGCTCTCACTTTGGATGTCTTGTTTTCCCAGTAAGCTCTTCAAGGTCAAGGATCATGTTTCAATGCTGCTCATATGTCTCTGAAGTACATAACATGGTGTTGTGCCTTGAGAATTCTCGATATCTGTAGGGAAAATGAATTTATATATGTATTAGACTTAATAAAGCCCATTTTCCATTTGGGCTTTATTCCATTTCCATTTTCCCAAAAGTAGTCCTTTATCACTCAAGCAGGAAGGCATGTAAGAAGTGATTTACTGGAGTTCATGTCTTTATTATTCTTTTCACCAATATACATATTCTAACACTTTTGGACAACTGCTTAGAAGAGACAGAAGGCGTGCTTATCAAATTTCAGATGACACAAAACTAGAGGTAATAAATAATGCACAAGATGACAGAATCAAAATGAGGCAAGTTGGAATGAAGATAACATTTAATAGGGATAACTGAAAAATTAGATTAAAAAAAAAGTGGCCCAATTTCAGTATGGAAAGACAGGGCTAACACCAATTTATAGGAAAAATCTTTCAGGTTTTCATTGGCTGCTGGGCTGACATGAGCCCAGAGTGGATACACGGGACTTTGTTTATAATTAGACTCAGGGCACTTGGTGGCAAAGTATTCAGGCTCTAACAAGGCACGGGCATGAATTAAGGTTGCTAGGTGGAGACCAGCTGGAGGTGGATGAAACCTCAATGTTAGGTAATGGGGGAAAAAAGGTCCATATTTTGGCCTGGGCAAGCTCAGCACATAGGGCAACTTTCACCTGTAGCATTGGTGGGAATCCCCTGCTGAGAACACCATCAGGTGATTTCTGGACACTAATTTGGTGCCAATTTAGTATCAGCATGGATTCCCTGAGAGTTTTGCCTCAGAAGTAGAGCCCAGTAGGTCTCAAAGGTTTGTTATTTTACTTTTGGTCCCACTCCCCAGTGTCAGGGTGAGAGCTGTCCTTCACTTAAGACCCCTCACTTTCAAAGCTGAGAAATGCCATGTCATCTGGGTAAATTCAAGTCACCCTTGAGAGAGGGGAGAGAAGGCAGATCACATCTCCTCTGTTGCTTAGTTGGGACAACTGTTCCAGGATCCTTAGCTAGATCTCTCCTAGAAACCTACATTTCCTGAAAACTGGTATCAGAGTTCTGACAAAAAGGCTGTGGCCTTGACCTTGGCACTGGACCACCAAAAAAGCCAATACAATCTTAGGCAGTGTTAATAGAAGCCTAGCACCTGGAATAAGGGTGCTGCTGTAGTCTGTGCAGGTCAGACCACAGGAAGAATTGTTTCTATTCCAGATACCATGATTTAAAAGGGATACAGGCAAACCACTGTGTATCAGAAGGAAGATGACCAGAATGTTGAAGGGATTTAGAAACCAATCACTAGTTACTTTTTGGTGGTTCAGGATCAAGGCTTGGAGTGGGTCAGGATGGCGGGTGGGATGCGGTGTCAGGTAGCATAGATAGCAGAACTGTCTTCAGATATGTGAATGCTGTCCTGTGAAAGAATGTCAGGTAATGCCAGAAGGCAGAACTGGGACCAGTGGGATTTAAGCCCACAATGAAGAATTTTTAACTGTGATAACTCTTCAAAAGTGGAATACACTTTGCAAGTAAGTGAGGTTTAGAATGTTCAAGTAAAGATCTGGTCACTGTCAAAGATGTTTTAGCTGGAATTCCAGAACATTGAGTGGGAATTTAGATGAGAAGGTTTCTAAAGTCCTGTTCAAATCTAATGTTCTATGATCTCATCAATCTTAAAATTAGAAATATGCTACAGAACGTGAGGAAAGAAGATTATTACCTGAGATTATTTTGGAGTTACTACCTGAAGTGGATCTTCCCCTCAAAAAGAGCAGAACCCATGGATTATGTAATCTGCAATGCGTGAGAGGAGAAAAATAGAAGCTTAGTACCATTAAGAAGGGAAAGGAACTCCCTGAGGGGCATGAAAAAAGAAACATTCAACAAATATCTCGGGAATTCCACGGAGTCTATACAGGCCTGAGGGAAAGGCAAGGGAGGAGTTTGGAAACCCTCTTTCCCAGTGACAAAAGAGTTGTGATGCTCCACGTCTGAAACTGCTCAAGGTGAGCGCACATCTATCGTGGAGGAAAGCACACTTGGTCTTTGCCTCCCTACCTCTGCGGGCCCTGTAGGCAAACAGAATCACATTCTTAGTAAGAACGGATTGTGCTTGAAATACTGTGAGTTTCCAGATGTCTATGTCTCTCTCTCTATGTGTCTCTTGGGCTCCTCCTCTTTCTTTCAGACAGGAAGAAATAACATTCTTTTAATAATCTAGAGTCTCACGTGGGGTGAGGGGTCATCTGCAGAGAAAGTCAAGGTAAGGTGGACTTGGGTGCGAAGACAGATTCTCACACTAGGAAATGGGGGTGGAGGTGGGGCGTGGTACCACGTGCTGGGCAACCTGGGAGCAGGAGAGTAGGGAGAGAGGTCAAAGTATCTGTCCACAAAGGAATCCCATCCTTTCCTTCCCGACCACCAAGAAGACCCCACAGTCGTTCTGTCCAAAACATAGCCCGCTCTCCAAGTGCGCCTTGGGTCCACGTGAGGCGTGCACCTGCGACAGAACACAGGTAACGTCAAGTCCGGGTACAGCGCCTTTTGGCCGAGCTCCCCTCACCAGCGCGCACCTCTTGCGTTGCCGGCTTCCTCGGCCGCTGCCTCTGGCCCCACTCCTCGTGCGATGCTCGCCACTACAACTCCCGCCTCAGCTGCCGCAAACCCGAGAGCGCCAAGTGGGCGCGCGGGCTGCGCGCGGGCCGGCGCCCGGAGGTCTGGGCATGCTCAGTCACGCGGGCAGGGCTCCGGGCGCGAGCCGGGCTCCCGCTGCACCACATTCATCTGCTGCCAAGGGGAGCCGCCGGGCGCTCGCAAGCTCGGCGCGCGCTGCCCGCGGAAGACCCGGCTGCCGCGCCCCCCGCCGCCTCCCCGAGTCATGGCCTCGCTCGGCCATCCCGCCGCCTTCGGCCGGGCCACCCACGTCGTGGTGCGGGGACTGCCCGAGTCCCTCGGCCAGCACGCGCTGAGGAGCACCAAGGGCGACGAGGTGGATTTCGCCCGCGCCGAGCGGCAGCACCAGCTGTACGTGGGCGTGCTGGGCAGTAAGCTGGGGCTGCAGGTGGTGCAGCTGCCGGCCGACGAGAGCCTCCCGGACTGCGTGTTCGTGGAGGACGTGGCCGTGGTGTGCGAGGAGACGGCCCTCATCACCCGCCCCGGGGCGCCGAGCCGGAGGAAGGAGGTAACTGGCCGCCCGTAGACGCGAGGGGCGCGGCCGGGGACGCGCGCCGGGCCCTCCCGCGCCGCCCGAGCCGGACGTGCTGGGGGAAGCGCGGAAGTGGCCCCCGGGCTAGTTCCGAACTTCCCATTTAGGGGAGACGGTGTGTGTGCGAGAGAGAGAAGTTCATTGTTCACGCCTCCCGGCTGCCGGCGCAGCTTGGGTGCCTTCTAGAGGAGCCGACTGAGTGTGGTGGTGCGGACTCGGGCAGGTGGGTGGGGTGGGGAATCCGTCTCATAGGCATATTTATTTGTAAAGATTAAAAAGCAGCGAAGACAGTGCAACTCTGCTCGTTTCCCAGGGAGCGGGGGCAGGGAGGGGTGCCGTTCCAAGCGGGCGGGCGGAGCCTGGGCGAGGGCTCCGGGGGGGCCGGTTGATGACCCTAAACCCCCAAGTCCTGCCAGGAGCTGGGAGCAGGGAGGGCCAGATGAATTAACGGTCGATGCCCGCAGACGTGGGTCGTCCCGAGTTACTTTTCGGTGGTGGAGAGTGAGTCCCGCAAAGGGGACTGGCAAGTGAATGAATGTAAGAAGACTGGCCTGTTGCTGAGCCGCGGTGTCTGGGTTTGAAAAGCAGAACTCGGTGTAGGGTGTTGGGTGTGTGTATGTGTCTGTGTGTTTAATTGGAAATGGTGGTTTCACAAATTCAATAATTTTTATTCTCTGTATTTTTAAGCTCATAGCAATCAGAGCTTTTTGTGTTCTCAGAGGATGGTGACTACTTTAAAATATTGCAGTTTGTGAAAATGTCTGTGATTGCTTTAAACACAAGGTAGGTTAGTGGGGAGAGACAAATAAGAGTGAGATTGGATTTTAAAATGCTGTCCGGCCTGGGATTCTTCTCATTGCCTGCTGAGAGCCCAGGGTCAAGACTCTTGGTTGCTATTGGCATCAAGTGGCATTGCAAGAAGCTGGTGGTTTCTTTCATATCTGGAGGGTTAAGGATTTTCCCTCCCTATTTTTCCTTTATTCGATTCGCATTGGAAATGCCTCATAGAGCTTGTAGTTAAAATATGCTTCTTCTCCACATGCTTCACTACTTGGTTGATAGAACTTTGCTTGGTCTGAGAGAATAAGTATATTTGATTTATTTCCCACTAAGATAATCAGCTTTTTTTTTTTCACCCTGCCTTAGCAGAAAACCAAAAGAGTAACAGGTCTCATTCTCTTAGCTCTTTTATCTCCTTTGCCACCTCTCCATCTTTGAATCTGTGAGATGACCCACTCTATTTTAAACTGATAAGCATGTAACCCCATTTGAATACTTTCTAATGTGTCCTAGGCCATATGACAAAGCTGTGGTTTGTGCTTAAAAGAGTAACATAGATTTTAAAAACCCTTTCAAAATGATACTCATTTGATGTGGCTGGTCCAATTTCATGTTGAGACTGTCATATATTTAATCATCCATTTCATTTTATTCCTATAATAAAACCTTTCAAATTTTGGCCTTCCTGATACTAAAGTGGGCATTGATCTGTCTCCCTGTCAGATTCTGAGGCATACATTTTAAATGGGTTTCACTCTTCAGGCTGGTGGCCCACTGCCAGAGGCCACATAGTGTAATGGATAAGAACATCAGACTGGATCTAATTCTGTGACCTTAGCGAGTATCTCTTGCCTCAGTTTTCTCACCTGTAAAGTGGACATAATCATACCTATTTCATAGAATTGTGGTAATAAATTTATTAATCCATCAGAAATATAGAGGACAGGACATTTCATAAGTGTTGGTCGTTATTATTCACTTACCAATGGGTCGTGGAAGGTTTACTCCTTGAGCAGTAAGAAGTCTCCTGTACACTGATGCAGTTACAGTGACATTTCCCTTTCCAAGGGTGAAGGGGAGTCTTCTTCACGCCTTAGGTTCCAGCCTAATCTGCTCATTAGCACTGCCTTCCAGCTCAAGTTTTCTGCAGGTGTGTGGTCCCGCCCCAAAACACCTTTGCCATTGCACCTGATCTGGGTTCCCAGAGTAATGGGCCTTCCAGCCAGAGAGGGGAATGCGGGCAGTCATGTTGGGTGGGGTGCTTCAGAGATTTCTTTGAAATCTCTCACAGTTTGCTGCCTACATTGAAGTTAATAAATTCTTGTTAAATGAATGAACAAATGAATTAATGAAATGCTAATTAGCTAATACCAGCAAGCTGATAATAATTACTTCAAGGACTTCTTGGATTGTTTTATATATATATATGTATGTGACACCTAACTCCCTAACTGAAACTCCACAACAGCTGAGGCATTATATTAAAATTATTAACACTGATCTCCTGTCTTCTCCCTCTGCATTCCATTTTCCACACTGTAGCCAATTGGTCCTTCTAAAATTCAGATCTGATCCTGTTCCTCCTCTGATTAAAATTCTAGAGGGGCCTCCACTGAGCCTGATAAACCCGTTGAGCTGGGTTCTGCTTGCCTTTCCAGCTTCAGTTGCATCTCTGACCCCACCCGAGGTGCCTCCCAATTCTTGGCTCAAGCCAGGTTCTTTTTTCAAGCTCACCAGGCTGTTGCTTTTATGGGTGTACATTCCTCCTTTGCCCAGTCCATTCTTCCTCCTTCCTCTCCTGCATTTTACCTGGCTGTTTCTACTCATGCTTCAGTTCTCAGCTTACTCTTACCATTAATATTATTAGCTAATCTTTATTGGGTGCTTACCATTGGCCAGACATTGTGCCGGATTTATGACATGCGTTTCATTGAATGCTCACGTCAAATCTTTGAGCTCATTTCTATCATTATTCCTGTTTAAAAGTTGATGAAACTGAGTCTTAGAGAGATTAAATTGCCCAAGGTTATAGAGTGGAACTAGTGAAACCAGGATTTGAACTCAGATTTGCAGGACTCTAAAGCTCTAGTCCCAACTGTTGTGATATTAGATCTCACCTTCTCAAGCATTAGATTGGTTGTCCTTTTATGAGCACCTCTGTACTCCCTGTTATGGTATTTATCATACCATACGGTAATTGCCTGTTTATCTTTCTGTACCTCCCACTATTATGAAAACTGTGAGAGCAAGGATCATGTCTGCGTTGTTCAACATTTTATCCCCTGGGCCTTGAACACAATAATCATGTAGCAAATGTATTTTGTTGAACAAATTTGTTCATGATTTTAGGTCAACCTTCGTTCTCCCTCATTATGACATATTTGGTGTTTTGCAAGCATTTCTAGTCAGCAGAGTCCCACAAGTTTCATTACAACTATAGGTGATTTATAACTGTTTTTCTCTCCCTCTCCCTTTCCGTGCCTCTGTCTCTTGTTGTTGTTTTGTTTTAATTAAAATCCTGAGAAGTTTCTTCTTAATCAAAGCATCATGTTATATTTAATGACTTTTCTTCCTTGGAAGAAAGGACTGAGAACCAAACTAAAGAAAGTAACGCTTCTGTGAAAGCTCAGTGTTTGCGATAATGGGGCCTCCAAAGATTAATAAAACACAGACCCTGTCTGCAGCAAGCTTAAGTGAAGTTTTAGTGAAGAAAACTGCATATAGAAAAAGTCAGCGAATAATATTACATGTCTAAGAACTTTGTGTCTTCCGGAATATGAATGTCTTAATATGCTTAATTTTTTTTTTTTTTTTTTTTTTTTTTTTTGCGGTACGTAGGCCTCTCAGTGTTGTGGCCTCTCGCGTTGCGGAGCACAGGCTCCGGATTCGCAGGCTCAGCAGCCATGGCTCACGGGCCTAACCACTCTGCGGCATGTGGGATCCTCCCAGACCGGGGCACGAATCCGTGTCCCCTGCATTGGCAGGCGGACTCTCAACCACTGCGCCACCAGGGAAGCCCTATGCTTAATATTTTGAAGACAAATTAGCCTTAAGAAACCAATCATATTTTAAATGAATCCAGCTTACATTTTAGAGGGGAAAAAAAGAGAAAGTTAACTTCTAAATGTCAAAGTCCAGTAAGCAAATATCTAAAAGCTATGACAGTGTGTGAGAATTGGGTTTTTTAAAAAATAAAAATTTTGTTTCAATTGTACATGTCCGCAGTACCAAATTCAAAAGGTACAAGAGGATACACGGTGAAAGTAAGTCTTGGACTTCCCTGGTGGTGCAGTGGTTAAGAATCCGCCTGCCAATGCAGGGGACATGGGTTCAAGCCCTGGTCCGGGAAGATCCTACATGCTGCGGAGCAACTAAGCCCATGTGCCACAACTACGGAGCCTGCACTCTAGAGCCTGCGAGCCACAGCCACTGAAGCCCAAGCACCTAGAGCCCGTGCTCTGCAACAAGAGAAGCCACCACAAGGAGAAGTCTGCACACGCAATGAAGAGTAGTCCCCGCTCGCTGCAACTAGAGAAAGCCCATGCACAGCAACAAAGACCCAACTCAGCCCAAAATAAATAAATAAATAAATTTATTTAAACAAAGAAAGAAAGTAAGTCTTGCCACCCTTACCTCACCCTTGTACCTGACTACCCAGTTTCTTTCCTCAGAGGCAACTACTAATGCCATTTTCTTGAGTTTTTTCTTTTTTTCCAGAAAGTTTTTAGTACTTAATAAATGATTAACTGACAGAGTTTACTCAGGAAAATTGTGAAATATATCCTATGCCCTTTCACCCCTCTTTCAGGGCCATTCTGGGGTATTTGGTCTAAGAGAAAACCACACAAACTCATTCTCAAAAAGTGATAATGGCTTTAATTATCCTTGCCTGGAGCATTTGCACTGTTAGGGACCTCTTTAGGAAGAAGGCGATATGCTTAGCACAAAGTAATAAATCTCCAAAGTAAAAATAAACATTGAGGGGGGGAAAGGAGGGCATAAACGGAAGAGGTAAGCAATACATATTTGCATAGTAATTCCCCTTCTATTGGGGCACTTAACTATTTGGACTTACATATTTGGGTCCTGGTTTATTCTTTGGTTAGGAAAAAAGCATAATTATATTGATCCCAGAGGCAAGGTGAGCATTAAGACCATGTCTAATGACCAGCCAACTTATGTGTGTGTGTGAATCCCCAAAGATGGTGTTATTATTAGCTCTATTTAAAAGATAAGGAGACTGAGTCTCTGGTAACCAAGGTTAAGTAACTTGTCCAAAGTCACACACAGATAATAAGTGGCAGAACTGAGCTTCTCATGAAAGTATGAAGGTCTTTTCTGCTTGAAGTGCTTGTTGCCAGTTGTGCTTAATCGTAATAGATCATTAAATCAATATAAAACTGCCCCCTGAATATCATTTTACACACTAAGGATATACAATATAACTTGGATATTAACTAAGTGAATCATTTTACTTCCCTCCTCTCCTAAATGAGAGTGGATTATTTTCATTTTAGTTAAAAAAATAATTCAGGCATTTACATGAAACCCACAAATTGCCCGGGCACACTTTACACATAATTGTGCCTTATTTACCAGCCTACTGGATGATTGCTTTTTTAAATGCACACGTGTCCTCAAACTTCTGTTTAACTTCAGGTGAGTAAACTACCCTAAACCATAATTAGAAATTACCCTGATTCTCACCAAGCTGGAACGTGAAGGCGCTGGAGACTCTTCACATGGCGGCAGATTAAATGGTTCTTGATAAATTGTCACCTCCAACTGGTTAGAACAACTGCTCTCTTTCAGGGTGTTTCTTTTCCAACTCTTCTACATGGCCTTGGCAATAAAAGTTTGGAAATTGACGTGTGTCTTGGGAACTGGGACGCATCCCATAATGTAATCTACTCCCATGCAGCTGATCTTGAAAGCCTTGAAAAGAAAGAACATAATGATGAGTAGGGAGTGACTTCTATTAGATACTATCAGCTGAAAATGAACTTTCTGCAGAGATTCCTAGAACCATTATAAGACTAAGAAGGCAGCGATGGATCCCTTATAATTCACATATGCTGGGAAATTGCTTTTGCATGTTTTTGAATTCTTATTGAGCTCAGATTTCTTCAAAATTAGGTATCCAGTCCATTAATATAAACCACAACACAGAAAAATCTACTTAAGACTTTTGGAAAGATTTACCTTCTACTGTCTTTGCATCGTAAATAAATTATTCATGAACCTCAATATAAATTTGGAAATGCATGTTTAAAAAATGAGTGATGGTTATTATTTATTTTATGGCATTTGCTGTTAAAATCTGTAACCACTTCAGAAAGCCTAGTTTTCTGACTGGAGATCTGGACACGTGGTAGAGTTCATTCCCCTAATCAAGAGGTGCCATAATAAAGGATAAAATAGCTGAAACCTTAATGAGAAAAGGTTTCATTTCTATCTTATACAGAACACAGTGCATTGTTCACCCCGGGTAGTAGAAAAATATTTATTTACTGTAATGCAATCCCTGATGTTGCATCAAAATGCTCCCCTGACCTTTGAAGTTGGCTTTCACTGCTGTCCTTAAACTGATATTAGGTATTTAATCTGTCAGAGTCCTCAGGTGCATTTCATAAACAGGCACTTTTCATCCAAATGGACAAGCAAGAGTAATCTCAAACAACAAATCCCATTTAAAAATGTGTGCGTGTAATGCCATCCCAGTTTACTTTGTCATTGTCAAATAATGTAATAATATACATTGTTTTCTTGAAACTGAGTGCTGAGGGGTAGTAGCACGTAGAAAGGAATAAATCACCAGACTTTAGACTGCTGTCTCTAAATGTCTAGATCATCTAAGCAAGTATGACCAGAGAAGTAAGCACAGCAGACTACGAAGATAGAAGTACAAATTAGTATAGGGTTGGTTTAATTTTGCCCAACAAATCAAACTGAATTAGTTTAACATAGCAAATTAAAGGGAATATAACTTTTAGTCTGCTTTTGTAGCTAGATGGGCTTATGGGATAAGCCGTTATTCTAATGAAGATGAATATATCAGTATTTTGCTTGATTTGAATGTGAGTGAGTAAATCTTTGACTTCATTAAAAATATGTTTGCTTTGATTCCTTTGTTCTTTTGTTTAAGAAGTATTGATGTTTTCTAATCTGCTTCTGGCAGTAATGATGAGTGCCATGATTGTGTTAAAAATGACTGTGTTGGGCTTCCCTGGTGGCGCAGTGGTTGAGAGTCCGCCTGCCGATGCAGGGGACACGGGTTCGTGCCCCAGTCCGGGAAGATCCCACGTGCCGCGGAGCGGCTGGGCCCGTGAGCCATGGCCGCTGAGCCTGCGCGTCCGGAGCCTGTGTTCCGCAATGGGAGGGGCCACAGCAGTGAGAGGCCCGCGTACCGCAAAAAAAAAAAAGACTGTGTGTTTGAAGGCAAAGGCACAATAGTTGCGTCACTCATGTAGTATGTTTGTGCCTTCAGCAACTGTCTAGACCCAGTTGCTAGACAACTGGGTGGGGAGATGTAGTGGTGAGGAGATGTAGTGGTGGGGAGATGTAGGTGAATTAGATACCACCGTTGCCCATAAGGACCTCACAGTCCAGCTAGGAAGGCAGACCAGTGGCAGACACTTGCAGAACAAGAGGACAGGGTTTTATGCCAGAGCTCTGTCTGGTGCTGTGGAACCTCCAGGGGGTGGGTCTGACCCATACCAGGACTTCTCAGAAGAAGTGACAATTGAGTTAGAAGTAACCAGGGGAAGGCAGAGAGGGGCAGCCTTCAGAGATAGAGGGCACTGTGAGATCGGATGAGGGTGATTGATGGTACAGTGAAAATTAATTTCACTCATGTTGGGAAGGATGCAGGATTGAGAAAAGCCCACCTGTGGTCCCCTGATCTCTGAGATTTCAATTCCTAGTTCCAAGTTCACCAGGAGAACCACATCCTTAACCACGTTTCCTGGTTGGGGCCCAGAGGGAACTGGCTGCCTCGCACACTGCATTTCTAACTGCACTCCCATCTTTTCTCCTACCACGTGCTCCATCGAGGTCTGGCATTCCTTCCAGGATTCCTGAATAGCACAGTTTGGGAGCGATATAGTCTGCCCTGGAGTGGACTGAAGTCCACTCCAAATCTGAGATTAATTTCTTGAGGTTGCTAGAATGTCATTTGGCTGGGTAGTAATTTTTCCCCTTTGGCCCAAAATGTGCACATTAGGGTGTGTCAAGCAAACCCGGCATCTGCCATGTATAGGTATATAATATTATCCATGTCAGTGGCAGGTAAGAGAAAACTTTTCTGTTTGCTGTTGAAATGTGTTTTTATTCACAAATCTTTCCATCTTGGCAGTAGACACCATTGAGTCTCACATTAATATAAATCAAGTGCAGCTGAAACTGAGCATGCATTTATAATCATAGGCTGAATTTTGTACAAGCTACAGAAGGCTGCATGGTTGGGATACAGCACTATTCTAGATATTAGGAGACACTGGTTTTTATTTTTGCAGTGATAATGAGATCTAATATTCTTTCCAGCTTGGAAATGCTATACTTTCCTTTTGGAACTCAGGGTGTGTTAGGGTGGAAAGTGGAGGGTGGGAAAGTGATAGGGAGATGGGGACATTATAATAATTTACATTTGTGAGATGGGATTGGGGTTTGATGGATAAAAAAATACTGGATTTTATTCAACCCAAGTCATTATACTTGTTCTACTTAATTAACCAACCAATTAACCTTGCTAATGATAACCCATTATGAGATGAAGTTGAATTTGCTAACTCTATTTCAAAACCTCTGCTTACTCTGCCATTTATATAGCACATTTGATAAGAAATTTTTCCCATAGAAAATGTTAAAGGCCATTGAAAGAGCATAAGATTCCTAGACCCACATGATTTCTCCCATCACACATCACTGTCATCAGTGTCTACCAGCAGATGTTTCTGTGATGAGTGTGAATCAATGGCCCAAAGAAATGGATAGAAGTAGATACAAGATATGTGCTGTGAGTTGTAACTAAAAGTCTTGACATGCCCATAGCACTTCTTTCTTATAAACCCTCCATACATATGTACTGATTTCCATCTTGTGCTGAAAATTGACTTTTGTTTCCCAGATTTTGACTTCTGTCTTCCAAAAAATGCGTACAGTTATTTTTCTGAGTAAACATAAAAAAGTTAAAGATACTCATTTAAATGTAGCCTTTCTATAGTAAGCTGTGTACAGATTAAGACTGTGACACAGTAAGATATTGATGTAATTATTTTTTTTTAACTTGGAGATATGCTTGTTGGCAAACTGAGACATTTTTAGCCTGAAATGATTCAAAAATTGAAGTTAGTTAAATAATCTTGGTACAGTTACAAGATAAAAATAGAAGAAAAATACATCCATTTTATTCTTTGGATTGTTTTTGAATCATAAGGGAACTTTCATTTTACAAGGAAAGAGTAAGGTAACTAAAGCTTGGCTTTGGGTCATATTTTAGGACATTTGTGATATAGATGTATTATCCAATTCAAGAGTTTTATGTGGAGGAGTTTAAATCTAGTGCTGTATTTTGAGGTACTCAAATCATTTTTGCTCTTGCTTTTGGTATTTTCCTAACTTTCTGTGTGCCATCTTAGTCCTTTATCAAGGGTCCTGGTTTTCTGGCTCCCTTTTCTCTGAAAGATGCACTGTTGGGAGAGAGAGGGACCCTAGTCAAAAAGGGCACTGGGGGCTTCCCTTGTGGTGCAGTGGTTGGGGGGTCCGCCTGCCGATGCAGGGGACACCGGTTCGTGCCCCGGTCCCGGAGGATCCCACATGCCGCGGGGCGGCTGGGCCCGTGGGCCATGGCCATTGAGCCTGCGCGTCCGGAGCCTGTGCTCCACAACGGGAGAGGCCACAACAGTGAGAGGCCCGCGTACCACAAAAAAAAAAAAAGGGCACTGATTTCTTCACTTTTCTCTGTTACTCTCAAACTAAACATCTCTAAAGCTTTAGGCCTCCCCTAATCTCCAAGCTTCCCCAAGCCACCCCAAATATATAAGTAGTTTAACTTGGAATAGAGCACAGCTTCAAGACAAGGCTTTTAGTACAGTGTGTGTGTGTGTGTGTGTGTATCTTCAAATTGCTGCTCTCCACGCACTATCATGGGGTCATGAAATCAATTTAGTGAGTCATGTCCAGCTCTTTTATTTTTACTGTAATAGAATCAATAGAAAATGTCAAGAGTACATGACAACATAAGGTCAGTATTTTTTCATGAAACCTTTTACTTTATACATTTGTGTTTGTGTGTGTATTAATTAGGAATATAAAATATGTTTCTTACTCTGAGTCATGGTAAGAAAAAAGTATAAAAACCCACTGTATCTCCTTTCAACCAGACTGCACCACTCAGCCTTTTGTAAAATTTCTAGAGGGCTATGCCCATTGGCCCCAAGGTTCTCAGAATCATGGCCCAAATCCCAAATGCTTCTCTATGCATATCAAAGAATACCGATTTCCACTTGCTTGGGTTGACTTCTTACAGTGATGATGTCCTGGCTGTTTGGATCCCTGTCCATCCAACACCAACAACAAAAAGCATAATTGGGGAACATGAGGAGGAAGAAGACTGTCAACTTGACTATTTGCTGGGAGCTGATTCTACTTCCCCTTCTTTGGTGACATTCTAAACCAGTTAAGGTATAGTTACATTGACCAAGACGGGAAAGCATAGTTTCCATCTGAACTTGCATCTTTTTCATGTTTTGGAGAGTAGATTTGGTGGCAGCATCAGACCCTGATCCCCTTGCATCAGGAGGGGTTGTGCTCCTGCATCTTCCCACCTGCAGCCCCCAGGTGGAAGCTGAGATCTGCACAGATGCCAGGAGACATCAGGGACCAATGTCCGGATTTGTCCTCTTGGAATGAGGACAGAAACTCAGAACACTTTGTTGTTGTTGTTGCTCAAAGAACCCCAGAATGTGTCAAAACACAGAAGGTGCTAAAACAATTATAATGTTCAATTCATTCTCAGACCACTTCCTAAAAGGCCTAGAAGGGACCTTGAAAATCACTGCTTTCATCAATTTTTTCACACATCTGTGACACTAAATGGGTGTAAATCCAGCCCCTATGGAAGAATGCCCAAAGGAAATTTAGTTTTCTTCCCCAAGTAACTCATTTGGGGAGTTGGTGATGATGTCCATTAAATAGGAGACATCTGGATGGATGTATAGGTTGCAGTTCATTCTGAGAAAGTGTATTTGACTGGTGAGTAATGAGCTAGTTTGTGACTATAGGGAAACAGAGCATCAGTTTTTCAGTGGTAACCCCCTTTTCACAGCTGAGCAGCCTATTACTAAGGGTGGAGTGTGCTCCCTCACACATGTTCTTTCGTCCCTGCCCCACCCCCAAAAGGAGTGCTTTAAAATTTTTGATAAGAGACATTAATGATAGAGGCAAACAGCGTGTGGCTATGACTGGACAAATCGTGTGTTTGTAGCAAAAGGGCTTAGAAATGTGCATCTTGGAGCTGTAATAACATGAGAAAAAATGGGTAGTGCGATTGTCATGTTTGTGTCTGCATGTTTCTTTGTGAGCACTCAACTGGATAACTGAAGCCTCTGAGTGGTTTGCAAGAAAACTGAGGATTAATATTGCTTTTAAACTGGACCCCGGAGAGAAGCCTCTTGGTGAGGGGGAGGAATGATAGGGATTTAAGTTAGGACATTTTCTTGAAAGTAAATGCAGGAAAACATACAAGATATGAGGCCCACTGGCCTCAGTGCAGCTGAGGGCTCAATTACGATTTGATACACGCTCCCTGAAACACTCGCCTGTCCTGAGGTCAGCCTAATGACTGGAAATTCCGCAAATGTAACAGCTACTGTCCATTGGCCTGTTTAAAACACAAACACAAACGCGTGCGTGCGCGCGCACACACACGTTCTGAATCAGGTTTGGATAAAATCAGTTTTCTAACAGCGCCTTCCTTGTAAATAATGCTTCGTAGTGATGTGGGTCATCAAAAATGATTAGAGGGAATCTTGAGTCACATTATTCTGGTGGAACACTAGCCAGGAGAACTGTTTTTTTTTTTTTTTTTTTGCGGTATGCGGGCCTCTCACTGTTGTAGCCTCTCCCGTTGTGGAGCACAGGCTGCGGACGCACAGGCTCAGCGGCCATGGCTCATGGGCCCAGCCGCTCCGCGGCATGTGGGATCTTCCGGGACCGGGGCATGAACCCGTGTCCCCTGCGTTGGCAGGTGCACTCTCAACCACTGCGCCACCAGGGAAGCCCGAGAACTGTTTTTTAAATGAATTCTACTTTTTCCCTGGGCTCTTTCAGTCTATGATCACCTCCATGTTGCCCTCCTTTCTTCTTGGTTTTACCCTTTTCTGGAGCTGTCAATGGAGAAGAAAGAGCGTGTGCAGTTCCTGGAGCTTCCCCACCCTTCTTTACACCCCTCTGGTTGAGGAGTTCCTGCAACACCATGGATTTGTCCTCATATTCTGGGTCTGGCTAGTGACTGTCAAAGTACAAGTTTCAACTCATAAGTAGATCATAAAGTCAACCTAGTGCATCACTCTACTTTTTGTTTTTTGTAATGAACTGGAATCAATATTTCTGATAGAAATATCAGAGTGTGTGAATAAGACAGCCATGTATTGTTTCATGTAACTTTTGTCTCCTTTATTCACATAGACACATATACATGTTCCTTTGTTTGTTGTGGATCCCAATGTAAAGTGTATTTCAATGACTGTGGGTCATTGACATCGAAATCTACTTATCTAGCAGACCAACATGAAATGTAAATACTGTCATTTTAGTTTTTGTTGACATTCTTCGCTGTTTGCAGCAACAATAGGATTTTGGTGTGTGTCAAAGGCACTTGACTTTCATTGAGCAAATGGGTAGCTTGATCTCAGGCACTCCTTTCATTACCTAATAGGAAGGTAAGGACACTCATCTAAATGCAGCAAAGTGCTTGAGATGGAGAGGAAGAGAAGAAAAGCAAACGGTGGAAAGGTAGTGAAAAAAGAGTTGGAAAGTCTTGGGCTTTTCTCAGTGAATAAGCATTTTCAGATATCAAGGACTCCCTCACATAAATGCTATAGAGTATTTCTGTACACTTAGAAGTGATATGTTCATTTGTAAAACCAAGTATGATGTTATGCTGTTACAGCCCAGGATGGCAGGTGTTCAGAAAGCACACCTCTTATTAAAAGGGCCGCATTAGAGCCCTGTGCACGTTCATGTTTTGTGGACTCCAGCCTCGTTTCCACTTATCCTACTCCCCCCTGCTGCCCACTGATATGTCCACTTGCATCTCCAGCTTGCTCCACTCCCCAAATCCATCATCGCTTGAGGTGCCTAATTGTCTCGGGTACTTCAGTCATCATCCAGGCATGCTCACCGGTCACACAGAGCCCGGCGTGTAGAGACACATGCCTGTTTTTAAACTGACTCAAGAGGCAGACTGACTCCTGCGACATTCCTTGAACTGTGCTCTCTCCTCCTTTCCATTTGCCCTTAGAAGGGGTGGAAGAGGACAGCTGTGAATTCAAACTGTGGTTCTCCTGCTTAATAGCTGTGTGGCCTTGAGCAAGCTGAGCTTCAGTTTCATCATTTGTGAAAACTGGAGTAGTTTTGATGACCCTATAACTTTGTTATGATGATTAGATCCATTTACATGTTCAAGTGTCTAGCGGTACCATGCAAGAGTAGCTCTTCCATCAGTGATCAATCCCTCCTCTTTCCGTGGTTATCCGCTTTCTGTCTTTCTAGAGAGCAGTCGTTCAAGCCCCTAAGGATTGAGGCTGTGCTTTTCTCTTGCTACTTTCTCTCCCTGGAAATTGGAGACCTCTGTCCCTTTGGCTGTGGGCTTGCTGCCTGGGGCCTGCCCAGACGAGACTCTGCCTAGAGTTGAGATTCACGGCTCTTGTATTTTGGTCTCCTGTGCTGACTCCACCTAAAACCTGCCAGGAGGTTGCGAAAGCCATTAGAAATATTCACTTGAGCCTCAGTGGGGGGCTGGGCCAGTCCCCCAAAGCTGGTGCTACCAAAATAGGCAGGTGTAACGTGGGCCCTGGCTTTCTCTCCACCCCATGTTTTTAGGAGTAAGTCACCATATTCAACTGAATCAAAATATACTACCCTTTCTATGATTCCTCTTCATCCTCTGATCTTCTGAGTAAATGAATAGTTAGAGAATTTCTACCTTTAAGCTTACCATTTGAGCTGGTTGTGTATGGGTGTTTAGATTTGAATTCACATTTATAACTCCTTTACCCATTTAATATCTTTTTCATTTTTAAGAACTTTTAAAATTCTTCTTACATTACAAGGTGAAATTCCACCTGGAGTTGAGTCTTGGTTCCATTTCTCAGTTATATCATCTTGGGCAATTCACAAGTTTCAGTTTCCAGTAAAATATCTTTTTGCCCGTCTCCCAGGGATGTTGAAGATCAAAGTGTTCCGAATACTGTGATGCCCTCTACAAATGTGATTCCACTGGTAACACTGTTATGATGAGCGATAGATTGTATCTAATGGTAGTAGTAACATTATTATTTAGGAACTGGAGATGTCCAGCTTATTCTTGATGATGTCTCTGACTGAATAGATTTGACCAATATCGCTGTGACCACGATGCTCTGATAACCCTTTGAGAGGGGGCCTGATAAAAAAGAGACTACCCTTAGCAAGCTCCAGGCAGCTCTAAAGATCTACTACTTGTTAGCAAGGCCAACTTGGGCAGATAACATTTGGGCACAGTTTTGTCATCTGTCCAAAAGAGTACGTGACTTTTGTTAGTTCAACAAGCAATTACTGTCATTGAGTGCCTGCTGTATGTAAAACTGAAGAAGTAAACAAATATGACGCCTGCCCCGATGGAACCTGAAGTCTAACTGGGGAGATAAACGTAAAATAAATAATCACAAATATATGTGTACTTCACAACAGTGGTAAGGACCTACTGTATAGCACAGGGAACTATACTCAACATCTTGTAATAACCTATAATGGAAAAGAATCTGAAAAAGAATATATATATATGTATAACTGAATCACTTTGCTGTACACGTAAAACATTGTAAATTAACTATACTTCAATAAAAAATGATAAAAAATAAATTTTAAATTAAAATATTTTTTAAAAAGTGGTAGGTGCTGTAAAAGAAAAGGATGACTTTCCTCATAACGTTGTGAAATGTTCATAAGAGACCTCAGCTGGAAAGGGCCTGAATATCAGTTCTTAGGTAAGACCTCTTATTAAATAGTAGGCAATAAACGTTTGTTGGTCAAATGATAAATAGCTGGCTGAATATGGTGTTACCAGAGAACCTCCCCCAGGCAGTAGAGAGGTAGGTTGTCATTGAGCAGGACCTGGACTAGAAGTCTTCAGACGTCTCTGCTTAAAAGCTGTGTAGCTCTGGGCTCATGGGCGATTGCTGTGGACTTCAGGATTCCCCCCCCCAACCCCGTAAACTGGGGTGATGCTGCTGTCTGTCACCCTCTGTTGTGCTGAAGTGAAGAAACGAATGAAAGCACTATGTAAGGATCATGGTTGTGGGTATTACGTAGTGGCTGCCTCTGAACTCTAAACCCAGCACCTGTAGGAACGGGCCATGGCCTGCCCTGTCACATCACCCGAAGACGGGTCCCCAGTCCCACAGTCCTCTGCTGAAGCCTTAGGACCAGCTCTTGGGGTCCCAGCCTGCCTGAGATGGCTCTCAGACCTTTGATAGCAAGATCTACAGCAGTGGCATGGAGTGTATCTGGCTTTTTACCCCATGTTAAGGGACTAGCTAGCTTATGGGACTCCTGGGAGAGCCCTCTAGCTATGAGAGACCAAGGAGACCAATCGTATTAGAATATGCACCCTCTAAGTAAAGTTTGGGCTCTAGGTAGGCTCCAAGCACATGGGTGACTGCCACTTACCATGTGCTGTGCTTGCTGCCTTGTTTACCCCACTGCATCCCACCCTTATAAATCCCCCCCATTTTACAGATGGGAAAACTGAGGAGAGGTTACTTGACTTACTTGTGGTCACATGCTTACTAAATAGTGAGATAGGGAGCCAGGTCTTTCTGACTCCCAAGCCCAGGCATTAGGACCCCTGGTCCTAATACCAGAGAGACAGCAAACTACCATGCTGACCATTAGAGAATTTGGGTTAGCGAGACCCACAGCCATAGGCAGCTGCCCCATCCGTTAGTGAGGACATCGAGAAGAATGAGACAAAGGCTTCCTTTCTGAAGACAGAGTTTCCGCTCGGCAGCTGCTTCTGCCTCTATCCCTCATCCATGAGGCCAGCCCAGAAACCTTCCCCACCCAGCAGAATCACAGAGGGCCGGCCAGTGTCTCCAGCCATGCATTTAGTCTGGGCTTAATATTTGTTGACAGGGTTCCTCGCCAAATAATTAAGCAACCCATGGAGAACTCTGACCTTACCTTGTATGTGCGGGAGGGCATGCTGAGTAAGAGTCTGAACAGGAATCCTAGGAATGGCCCCAGCTCGAGGAAGGAACCCCCTCCACCCCCAGCTCTTTGGAGTAAAGAACAAGGGTTAATTTCATCCATACACCCTCACTGACTCTTGCTCAGTCTCCCCAGAGTCGATTCAAAGGGAAAATTTATATGAAAGGTAGGGGCACAGATTGTTACTATTCTGGAAATAGATGTTACCGTAACTCTGTGTGTCCCTGTTGGTAACACAGACCCCAGGTCAACAACACAAACAGTACAAGCCCCAGTGCAAGCGATAAGACAGGCAAGCTGCAACTTGTCTAATTCCTGTGCACCTGCGTTTTGGTTGAGGGAGCGGGGATGCACATAGAAGTACGCCAGGACGTTGTTCTCCCTGTATCTTAGGGGAGGGAGGGTAGGCTTGGCATGCCTGGCTTTGGGTCTCAGCATCCCTTCACCCCACAACTAAGATACTGAGCTTTTGTGATGGCTGGGTAAACCCTTGTCTCCTTACCCTCCCTCCCTCTTCAGTCTTTCTCTGGAGACCAATGTTACCCATATTCAGGCGAAACGAATGCATTACCCATGCCATTGCCCTGTTTGTACAGCTCTGGTTTTATTCTTATGAATATCCCCTCTCCCCTCTGTAGAGGACTAGAGTCTTGCCCCTGTACTCCAGCCCCCTGGGGACCTGCCTCTGGCCAGCTGTGACTTGCAGACCCTGCAGTCTGCCTATCTCTGCACCATCACACGTCCTCACACCTCTCATCCCCACCTCCCACTGGTTCCTGCCACCCTGCTGTCCAGAGATTCTGCCCCACCTGCTTGGACTTCCACCCACCAAACATGTGTCTCCATGTGCCCCCATCTAGTTTTCAGGTCCATAGACCTGTTCCAGTGTGACCCACCTTCTCCCAGTTAATCCGTTCACAAGAAACAACAGCAATAATAATATCGTTTATCATGTATTTATTGTGTAACAGCAGTTTAAATCCGTCATTCTCACCAGCTGTCTTGGTCCTGTTACAAGCTCTTGGAGCAGTCTGGCTCTTAGCAGAGGAAATTAAAGGACCCCGTGGTCAGTGGGTCAGTGGGTCAGCCTCATCATTCCTGCTGTCGGCCTGTTCTGTCATTACCCTTGCTCATTTCCTATGGTGAAGTTGAGCCCTGGTTCCATTAACTAGGTTTGTATCTTGACCCTCTTTGCTGATTTTCTGCCTGGATCCTCCACAAAAGACCTCAAGACTGACCTCTAGTCCTTGTGTGAGAGAATCCCTGAAACTTATTGCCCAGCCCTCTGGCGCCATATTGTGCTAGCCCTCTCACACACCTGCCTGGTAAATGTGTCAGGCCAAACATCAGCCTGCCTTCTGCTGGGGTGAACCCACCACCCCGATCCCTTTTGCTGGAGCCTCTGATGCCCCTGTGACTCTAGAAGTTTGGGGTAAGCTGCCTTGACTAAGGCATATACTTAATTTTTCTTCTCCCTCCCCACCTCCTGTAATAATGAGCTATCAATTAAATGCTACTTTTCTGGCTCAGTTTAAATAAGTAAGTTTATTCTTTGAATTCTCACTAAAGTGACTTTAGTATAATTTAGTTAACTGGCATTTTCTGGTAGAAAAGTAACCTTACTGTGTTTAATTGAACAGATTAAAATGTGATTATCTCAGTTGTCAAAAATATTTTCATAGATTTCCTAGTGGTTTTTTTAATGGAAGAAAAATTATTCACATTACTGTAGTTCCATATAGTGCAAAACTAGAACAAAGTGATGCAAATCCTTGGACAGAAGGGTCATTTGAGTCACTGGAGTGTCCTGAACCACAGTGGGAACTTAGAGCTGTTATTGATGCACAGCACATTTCTTCAGATTCTGACACCACTCACTTATTTATATAGATGTTTTTCATGTGAATATTTGCGCTGAAGGAGAGCAGTAGACATTCACTTGTAAACAAAGGCGGGTGGTGGGAAGGGGAAATGAAGCCTTTGTAGAACTCTAAAATAAACCAGGTTCTCAGAACCTCTCACTCTTAATAATTCCTGCCATTCTTTATCTTAATAGGACAGAAGTCATTGAGAGAATTAGAGAGCAGGATTAGCAGTGATAAAAACATGAATTCTGACTGGTGATCCAGAATAACAACTTGAAACGAACGCACCTTGATGTTCTTACCAGAAAGGATGATGAAGATTCCGACTCCTGATCGTAATTGGCTGTTATGTACTGCTGAACACACAGCACTGTACAAGGCCTCCATGTCTTCCTTGGGTTAATTAGAATAAGTGATGAACACAGGGGCACAGCTGGCTTGTTTGGATCATTGAATGTGAAGGAAGAGGGTAGTTTCGCAGAGGAGAAATGTTTCCTGTGTTTTCACTGAGGATTAGCCTGATGATGAGGAAATTCAGAGAGCAAAGGCCAGGTAGCTTTTGGTTACCATTTTGCTTAACTCAGACTGAATAATCCTACAGTTCCTGGTAACGAAATTTGAATCTTTGGCAAACTTTGGAACTAGATGGGGAGTTATCAGATCTGCCAGCAGGCTAAAACTAGCAATCAATTACTGGGTCAATGATTTTTGCATTCTAGTCGGATTGTTTTAGGTTTTTTGCAAACAACAGAGACCTAAGGACAGTAAGAAAAAGGAGGATAATTGCCAGGATATACATACTCAAATTGAAACCACAAAGTCATTAGGAACATGGAGTCGCTCTTTTCCCTCAAGCTCACCCTTGTCTCTCTGGATCTGCTTCATTCTGTTCTGTTTTCTCATAACTTCATTTCCCTGTGGTTCAGAGTTTACCTCATATTCCTTTAATTTAGCTGCCATGTCAATCTGACTCAGCAGTTTCTCAATTTTAAGTTCCCAAATGGGGAGTCTTATGGGCTCATACTAATTTTTTGAGCCTGTCAACCAAGTCATAGGTGGTTGGCTAGCCTATGGATAGACTGGGTTTATGTCAGGTGCCTAATATTGGTTCAGTCAGCTGTGCTTCAGGGTCAAAGGCCAGAGTAGGTTTGAACAAAGCAGCAGAGTCTGTGGACAGGGCAGAGTCTTGCATATAAATAGACAGGCAATGGTTGGTGTCTCGTGTGTAGCTAGTTTCCTCCTGTTAAAAAGAGGTGAATCTGAACACTGAATTGTTGAGGAAAAATTGCTCTGGGTAAGACCACCATCTTGGTCTTTTCTCTCTTTGAGTTTTGAAATTCAGTGATGATGACCTTCTTTTCTCTCCTGTTGAATGGTGTCCCCTGTACTACATCCCTTCAGTGAGAACACTTCTCTCCTGCCCCCACATAAAAATTGACATGATATAAAAAGCTACAGGAGAAGGGATTCTGAGAAGAAAATGGGCAAATGGGAAGAGAGGAGAAGAATGGGGGAAAAACTGGGTGGAAATGAGATCCTCAATTTCCACCTAGAAATTTGATACGTCCCACGATGCTAAGCCATAAATTAGATGATAAGGGGTGGTGATGGGAAGTTTGAGGAAGAGTAAGAGGGAAGCAGGTGGGGGTAAAACAAGGGACAAAAGAGCCTGAAGGAGAGGATTTGGGATATTGGGCCTCAGAAGGTGGGAATTCCACCTTGATGTCTTTGAAGTGATATTGCCAAAGGATAGGACAAAAGGTGAACTTGAAATGGAGACGAACAACAGAGTCAGGCTGGCTTTCAGCTTTCCCTCTTCTCAAAAGCACTCGTAAGGTAGATAGCTAGTGGGAAGCAGCCGCATAGCACAGGGAGATCAGCTCGGTGCTTTGTGACTGCCTGGAGGGGTGGGATAGGGAGGGTGGGAGGGAGGGAGACGCAAGCGGGAAGAGGTATGGGAATATATGTATATATATAACTGATTCATTTTGTTGTGAAGCTGAAACTAACATACCATTGTAAAGCAATTGTACTCCAATAAAGATGTTAAAAAATAAAAAAAAATAATAAAAAAAAAAAAGCACTCCAGTAGACAAGTTGATGAGCAATCTCTGGGGTAGTACAGCTCAGCAGGAGTATCTCATGTTCTAACCAGCCCCAATTAGAGATGCTCCAGAAAACAAACATAGGCATGTTGCAGATATTTTTACTGGGCTGTTATATTTTGGTTTGCCATTCTAGCAAATGGTCAGAGTTGCAGATGACGTTTAACTGTTGGCATAAATTTGTCTGGCTTTAAAACATAACATGACATTTTCATGGAACACATAACCTTTAGGAAAAAGAGAAGGACCTATTTATTTTTTCATGTATCTTTATTTGGTTCTAATATTAACCATCCCTTCTGAGCTGATGTCCTATAGTCTGGCCTGCAAAAGCCACCTATGTCAATCTTCCTAGATATTTGGTCTTGGGCGCAGTGCTTACGTTGCATAAATCACTAATCTTTTACCCTTCTTTATTGTCAATTAAAGAAGGGCCTGCCTGTTGAACTCCTGAATTTACCCTACTAAACCTAGCTCAGATGCCCCTCCTCCTTGAAGCGTTCCTAGAGTTATGTGTCCCCTGTGCGGTCAGCACAAACTACTCTGTATTGCAGTTATTTATTTGCATGATGGTCTCTCTCACTTATCTGTGAACTCCTTTCCTGCATCACCTGTGGCTTTTTCACTTCTGAGCCTCCAGTACTGAGTACAGTGAGTGGCGCATTGTAGGTGCTCAATGAACGTTAGTTGAATTGAGTTGACAGTGCTTAATATGATTTAGCATTCACAATGTTCTCAGGGCCCACTCTTCTAGGGGGCAATTTTGGTGAAGTGGGAAGAGCATGAGAGCTGGAGTCAGGACACCTCTGTTCAAGCCTTTGCCTTGTTCTGTTTGAATGTATGGATTTGGTCACAGTCTCCCTGAGCTCTAGTTTCCTCATGTGTAAAATAGAAATAAGGATTCTTGCTGCTCAAAGCTTTTGTGAAGATGAAAAAAAAAAGTCTTTGTAATGTTAAAGTGCTATATATAAGCAGGATTTCATCAAAATCATCCTTTTGGAAATTCAGAAAGTAATCCTCCTTAGTGCTTGCTCCAAGACAGATCTTTCTTCTCTAGCTCTATAGCAAACATCATAGAGTTGAAAGCTGTGCTGTTGTGAGAATAATAAATAGGAAACGTGTAGTATAGTGCCTAGCATACAGTAGTCACTCAAAGAATGATAGCTGCCATTACTGTTATTTCTACTACTGTTATTAGGATAATGTAGAATTTCCTCAGCTGGCCCAGAGGAAAGCAGTTGGGTGATCAGAGAAGGGTAGTGGATCTCCAGTCTTCACATGGTTCTGTAACCCTGCATCCTTAACAGGCAACTGATTTCTTAGCTCCGTTCTCCATACCCTAATCTTCACTTGTGTGCTGGGAGGATGACTTTGAACTCAGAGAAGAGGAGCTATAAAAATCCAGGTGAGTGCTGCTGTCCTCTTGAGCATGTACTTAATTCTCTTATTATCTGTGTCTGTCAGACAGTGGAGCCTCTATTGAGGATGGTGAGGCTATAAAAATATCTGCATTTATCTGCAAGACTGATACACTACTTTATTTGGAAGTTAAGGTGGAGATAGAAACCTTTCAAGTTGATGCCATTGAGCCTTGTTAATTTGTGAAAGGGTTTTGTACTTGCCCTCTTTCTTTTTTTTTAACCATTCTTAATTTTCCAACCCTGCTTTTAGTTGGCTTCAAATGTGCTCACAAGAGTTCTGCCAGCTTTAGTTGGAAGGAATATATTTCCGAGCTTAGTTGGACATCAGTTGATTTTGGGCCCTGCCCAGACTTTTGACAGAGAAGGTAGTGTTAAGGGGGTTGATGGTGTCTAGACAGTAAAATCAGAAACTGTGTGATTTATGTTGTATTATAGACATTCAACTTCCCGGATTAGAAAAAGGAAACTGGTTTTTATCTAAGGAAGTTACATTAATAATCAAAGCCCTTGGGTATTTCTGACCTATGAAAAGTGACAGCTTGCCTAGTTTTACATAACATTCTCCAACCCCTTCAAAGACAAGAATTATTGAGAGTGTTACTGTGTAGAGCCAGAGATGAGAATAGACTTCCAAGTTTCAGGAGGCAATTCATAGAACTATATAGTGATCTTCCCAGCTACTCACCTCTGGTTAGACCCCTATAAGCTCACCACACAGTTTGGTTATTGCACACCAGTTTCAGAGGGATAATGGAAAGTTGGAGAGGAGAGTGGCTAATAGCAAAAAAGGATGGAGTTGTCTGGGACTATGAAGAAGATTGAAGATCTGACTCAGGGATCGAAAAAATTGGACTTTGCCTTAAAGAAAAAGCATGCTCTTGATTAGGAAAAAGTATAATAAAAATTTTTTAAATTCCTCAATCATACCACAGTATTTTGTGTTTCTTTTTAGGTTGCTTAATGCTTGTAAACATCAGATATTCATTACTGTGGAAAATACTGGAAAGACAGAATCTTAATAAGCTAGGCAAATTTGTGTGGAATTAAAGGCTTTTAAAGCCTATGATAGCTTTTGTTTTGCTTTGACTTGGATAATCATCCAGAGCTTCAACTGAAACTCTTCATTTCTTTCAGAAAAGTATAAATTCCTCTACGGAGAGCTATGAGACATCATATCAAAGGCTGCTCTCTGAACTGTTTTAGAACACATGCATTTAAAGTGCTGTAGTCTTATTAGTTTATGAATTAAACTGCTTTTCTATCATTCTTTTAAAAGTTATTAATCGCTCTTAAAATAGGAAAATTAGTCATCAAAGTTCATTCATTACCAAGGAATTGTTTTATGTCCTTATCAGATCCTAGGTTACTCTACTAGATTTAATTTCAATTTAATAGTTTTCTTCAGATTGTACCGGAGTCCTAACAGGGCACTCAACAGGTGTTAGTTGAACTGTATGTTGAACTGTTTCTAAACCTTACATGGAAAGCACTTTTTTAGTGTGTAGTAGCTACATAATTAAAATTATTTTAAAGAGCAGTTTCAGAAATAGTCATTATTTGGTATTAATATCAGATATAGAAAATAGAGAAGAGTTTAATGTATCAATATAATATATTGATTGCTAAATACCCATGATATGTATGATATGCAGAACTCCTTTGTAGCAGCTGGGGATAGTGATAAAAGCCTTTTCCACAGCATTGTAGCCCTTTAGCAGGAAGACGTAGAGATCAGAACTCCATCAGACACCTGGGAAGCTGAAGACACTTGTTCAACATGTCCCTCGAGTTTGTGATGTCTAGATTGTTGATTTCCTAGGGTGATAGTCTCCATCCTTCTGTAGTTGCCACAGGTTTAGCACAATGCTGGGAATGTAAGGGATATACTGGGAGATTCTTGATTAATTGGCGAATTGTCTGTATAGAAGGAGGCTTTGGAAACTAGCATAAGCTGAAACATTAGTATTTCACCAGTGTTAATTATGGTAGAGTGCAACGATAGGAAAACTGCAGAAATAGCAATAATAATGGTCACCATTAATTAATGATAATAGTCACCATTAATTAAGCACTTAATTCTTCTAACAGCTCTATGAATTTCATATAATTATCAGTCTTCCAGGTGGGCAAATTGAAGTTCAGAGAAGCTAAGTAACTTGACTAAGATCACAGGCTTAGTAAATACTAGAGTTTTTAAGATTCAGATTTAGTCTGTCTTGAGTCCAAAAACCATCCTCATTTTTTATTGAAATATATTTGACATACAGTATCATGTTAGTTTTGGGTATACTACATAATGATTTGATGATTGCGTACATTATGAAATGATCACAACAATAAGTCTAGTAACACACAGAGTTATTACAATATTATTGACCATGTTCCTTGTGCTGTACATTACATCCCTGTGGCTTATTTTATAACTAGAGGTTTGTACCTCTTAATCCCCTTCACCTATATCACCCCCACCACACACACCCCTCCCCTCTGGCAACCACTCATTTGTTCTCTGTATCTTTGAATTAGTATTCATTTTGTTTTGTTTATTTGTTTTGTTTTTATATTCCACATATAAATGAGATCATATGGTATTTGTCTTTCTTTGTCTGACTTATTTCACCTAACATAATACCTTCTAGATCCATCCATGTTGTCACATATGGCAAGATTTCTTTTTTTATATGGCTGAGTAATATTCTATTATGAATACACACACACACACACACACACACACACACACACACACACACACATATATCACATCTTCTTTATCCATTCATCTATCAATGGATATTTAGGTTGCTTCTATATCTTGGCTATTATAAATAATGCTGCAGTGAATATTGGTGTGCATATATCTTTTTGATTAGTATTTTTGTTTTCTTCAGATAAATACCCAGAAGTGAAATTGCTGGATCATGTGGCAGTTCTATTTTTAATTTTTTGAGGAAAATCTGTACTGTTTTCCATACTGGCTGCACCAATTAACAATCCCACTAACAGTGCTCAAGAGTTCCCTTTTCTCCACATTCTCACCAACACTTGTTATGTTTTGTCTTTTTGATGATAGCCATTCTGACGGGTGTGAGGTGGTATCTCATTGTTGTTTTGATTTGCATTTCCCTGATGATTAGTGATGTTGAGCATCTTTTCACGTGCCTGTTGGCCATCTCTATTTCTTCTCTGGAAAAGTGTCTATTCAGGTCCTCTGCCCATTTTTAAATCAGGTTGTTTGGTGTTTTGATGTTGAGTTGTGTATGGGTTCTTCGTATATTTTGGATATTAACCCCTTATCGGATATATCATTTGCAGTTATCTTCTCCCATTCAGTAGGCTGTCTTCATTTTGTTGATAGTCTCCTTCATTGTGTAAAAGCTTTTTAGTTTGCTGTAGTCCCATTTGTTTATTTTTTAGTTTGTTTCCCTTGCCAGGGGAGACAGATCCAGAAAAATATTGTTAAAACTGATATCAAAGAGTATACTGCCTATGTTTTCTTCTAGAATTTTGATGGTTTCAGGTCCTACATTTAAATCTTTAATCCATTTTGAGTTTATTTTTGTATACAGAATGAGGAAGTAGTCCAGTTTGATTCTTTTGCATATAGCCGTCTATTTTTCTCAACACCCACCACTTATTGTTTATTTAGTAGCATGTTGTTTACACTCCACACATTTGTGGGTTTTGAAGTTTTTTCTTGTAGTTGATTTCTAGTCTCATACTGTTGTGGTTAGAAAAGATGCTTGATATGATTTCAATCTTCTTAAATTTACTGAGACTTGTTTTGTGGCCTAGCATGTGATCTGTCCTGGAGAATGGTACATGTGCACTTGAAAAGAATGTGTATTCTGCTGACTTTGGATGGAATATTATATATATTTTATATTTATCTATTAATTCCATCTGGCTAACATATTACTTAAGGTCAGTGTTTCCTTATTGGTTTTCTGTATGGATGATCTGTCCAGTGATGTGAGTGGGGTGTTAAAGTCCTCTACTATTACTGTATTACTGTAGATTTCTCCCTTTATGTTTGTTAATAGTTGCTTTATGTATTTAGGTGCTTCTATGTTAGGTGCATATATTTTTACACTTGTTGTATCTTCTTATTGGATTGATTCCTTTATCATTATGTAATGTCCTTCTTTGTTTCTTGTTACAGTCTTTGTTTTAAAGTCTATTTTGTCTGATATAAGTATTGCTAACCCAGCTCTCTTTTTGTTTTCATTTGCATGGAATACCTTTTTCTCTCCCCTCACTTTAAGCTTGTGTGTGTTTTTCTATCTGAAATGAGTCTCTCATAGGCAGCATATGTTTGGGTCTTGTTTTTGTGTCTATTCAACCACTCTATGTCTTTTGAGTGGAGCATTTAGTTCGTTTACACTTATAGTAATTATTGATAGGTGTGTACTTATTTGCATTTTGTTAATTGTTTTCTGGTTGTTTTTGAAGTTCTTTTTTGTTCCTTTCTTCCCTTGTGATTTGATGACTATATTTAGTGTTATGTCTGGATTCCTTTCTCTTCTTTGTGTGTATTTATATAGGTTTTTGGACATTTGGTTTGTGGTTACAGTGAGGTTCATATATAACAACATATATATGATTATTTTCAGTTGATGATCTTTTAAGTTTGAACACATTATAACAACCTGATATTTTAACTCCCTGCACCATGTTTAATATTTTGATGTCATCTTTTTGTTTTGTGTGTTCCATAACTACTTATTGTGGATATAGATGATTTTGCTACCTTTTGTCTTTTAACTTTCCTACTAGCTTGATAAGTGGTTGATCTACTACATTTATTGTATTTTTGCCCTTTCCAGTGAGATTTTTTTTCCTTTTGTAATTTTCATATTTCTCATTGTGTCCTTTTCTTTTCCACTTAGAGAAGTCCCTTTAACATTTCTTATAAAGCTGGTTTAGTGGTGCTGAACTCTTTTAGCTTTTGCTTGTCTATAAAACTCTATCCCTCCTTCAAATCTGAATGATAGCCTTGCTGGGTAGAGTATTCTTGGTTGTAGGTTTTTTTTCATTTCATCACTTTAAATACATCATGCCACTTCCTTCTGGCCCACAAAGTTTCTGCTGAAAAGTCAGCTTGTTGTCTTATGGGAGTTCCCTTGTATGTAACTTGATGCTTTTCCCTTGCTGCTTTTAATAGTCTCTCTTTATATTTCTGCCATTTTACGAAAAGACAACCTACAGGATGGGAGAAAATATTTGCAAATGATGCGACAGACAAGGGCTTAACCTCCAAAATATATAAACAACTCATACAACTCAAGAACAAAAAAACAACCCAATCGAAAAATGGTCAGAAGACCTTAATAGACATTTCTCCAAAGAAGACATACAGATGGCCAAGAGGCACATGAGAAGATGCTCAACACCACTAATTATAAGAGAAATGCAAATCAGAACTGCAATGAGGTATCACTTCACACCAGTTAGAAGGGGCATCATCAGAAAATCTACAAACAACAAATGTTGGAGAGGGTGTGGAGAAAAGGGAACCCTCTTGCGCTGTTGGTGGGAATGTAAATTGATACAGACGCTATGGAGAACAGTATGGAGGTTCCTTAAAAAACTAAAAATAGAATTACCATGTGACCCAGCAATCCCACTACTGGGCATATACCCAGAGAAAACCATAATTCAAAAAGACACATGCACCCCAGTGTTCATTGCAGCACTATTTACAATACCCAGGTCATGGAAGCAACCTAAATGCCCATCAACAGATGAATGGATAAAGATGTGGTGTATATATACAGTGGAATATTACTCAGCTGTAAAAAGGAATGCAGTTGGGTCATTTGTAGAGACATGGGTGGTCCTAGAGACTGTCATACAGAGTGAAGTAAGTCAGAAAGAGAAAATCAAATATCATATATTAACATATATGTGGAATCTAGAAAAATGGCACAGATGAACCAGTTTACAAGGCAGAAACAGAGATACAGATGTAGAGAACAAACATATGGACACCTAGTGGGGAAAGCTGGGGGGGGCAGGGTGAGGTGAATTGGGAGATTGGGGTTGACATATATACACTAATATGTGTAAAATAGATAACTAATAAGAACCTGCTGTATAAAAATAAATTAATTAAATTAAATTAAAAAAAAGAAGACATACAGATGGCCAATAGGTACATGAAAAGATGCTCGACATCACTAATTATAGAGAAATGCAAATCAGAACTACAGTGAGGTACCACCTCACACTAGTCAGAATAGCCATCATTAAAAAGTCTACAAATAACAAATGCTGGAGAGTGTGTGGAGAAAAGGGAACCCTCCTACACTGTTGGTGGGAATGTAAGTTGGTACAGCCACTATAGAAAACAGTATGGAGGTTCCTCAGAAAACTAAAAATAGAATTACCATATGATCCAGAAATCCCACTTCTGGGAATATACCTGGGCAAAACTATAATTCAAAAAGGTACATGCACCCCTATGTTCATAGTTGCACTGTTCACAATAGCCAAAAGATGGAAACAACCTAAATGTCCATCGACAGATGAATGGATAAAGAAGATGTGGTATGTATATACAATGGAACACTACTCAGCCATAAAAAAGAACGAAATAATGCCATTTGCAGCAACATGGCTGCAGCTAGAGATTATCATACTAAATGAAGTAAGTCAGAAAGAAAGAGAAAGACAAATACCATATGATATCACTTATATGTGGAATATAAAATGTGGCACAAATGAACCTATCTTAAAGACAGAAACAGACTCATAGACATAGAGAACAGATCTGTGGGTGCCACGGGGAGCAGGGGAGAGAAAGGCATGGACTGGGAGTTTGGGGTTAGTAGATGAAAACTATTACATTTAGAATGGATAAGCAACAAGGTCCTAATGTATAGCACAGGGAACTATACTCAATATCCTGTGATAAGCCATAATGTAAAAGAATATAAAAAAGAATGTGTATATGTGTATAACTGACTCACTTTGCTGTACAGCAGAGATTAGCACAGCATTGTGCATCAGCTATACTTCAATAAAAAATATATAACCAATATATCTGCCATTTTAATTACAGTGTGTCTTAGTGTGGTCCTCTTTGGGTTGATCCTGTTTGGGGCTCTGTGATTCTTGGCCTTGGATATCTATTTCCTTCCCTGGGTTAGGGAATTTTTCAGATATTATTTCTTCAAATAAGTTCTCTGCCGCTTTCTCTCCTCCTTCGGGGAGCCTTATAATACAAATGTTCATACACTTGATGTTGTCCCAGAGGTCTTTAAAACTCCATATCTTTTAAAATTCTTTTTTCTTTTTCTGTTCAGCTTGGTTGATTTCCACTACTTTTGTCTTTCAGGTTGCTGATCCTTTCTCTGTATCATCTGATCTACTATTGGTTCCTTCTAATGTATTTTTTATTTCAGTTACTGTATTCTTCAGCTCTGTTTGGTTCTTTATATTTTCTAATTTTGTTTGTTGAGCATCTTTATGATCATTACCTTGAACTCTTTATCAGTTAGCTTGCTATCTCCACTTTGTTTAGTTCTTTTTCTGAGGTTTTTGTCTTGTTCCTTCATTTGGAACGTGTTTTTGTGTCTCCTCATTTTTGTTCAATTCTCTCTGTTTATTTCTATGTATTAGATAGGTCAGTTGGGTTTTCCAGTCTTGGAGAAGTCGCCTTATGTAGGAGACATCCTGTGGGTCCCAGCAGCACACTCTCCTCTGATCGCCAGAGCTATATGCTCTAGGGGTGCCCCCTATATGGGCTGTGTGCAGCCCTCTGTTGTGGCAGGACAGGCTACCATGGGTGCACTGGTAGGTAGGGCTGGCCCTGGCCGGGTTGGCTCTGAAGCCATGCCTTGTGTGGTGGTGGCAGACCCATTGCAGGACAATGCAGCCTTCTTGTGTGTTTGGCTGTGCGGCCCAGGAGGGTGTGTGGCTGCTGTCAGCCTGCTGGTGTGTGGGGTCATAGTCCCTGCATGCCTGTCTGCATGGCCCAGGAAGGCTTGGGCCTGGGTGCTCACATGACTGTTGGCAAGGCCCCAGGGGGCAAAACGCATCCTCTTAATTATCATCCTGTTATAGAATTTTTATTCACCTTCACCACTAGTTTCTCATAAGAAGTTTTCTTTTGACCTACCCTAGTCTGCTAAACGGAGCTCTCTGGGTATCCACATATCATATCCCAAAAGCTAAGGGCCCTTTGAAAATAGATCTTCCCCATTATCATCTTGATTTTTGTTCTGGTTATTTAATGCTGCCTAACAAATTATGCCAAAACGTAGTGGCTTAAAGCAATGACAGAATTTAACTTGCTCATGAATTTGCAACTTGGGCAGGACTTAGTAGGGATAGCTCATCTCTGCTTTGCTTGCTGTCAGCTGGGGTGGCTCAAACAGGAATAGAAGAATTATTTACATTTCTGGCAAGTGATGCTGGAAAGACTCAAACAACTGGGGACTGGTGTAGCTGAGGCTTCACAGGCCTCTCTCTCCCTCTCTATGTGGATTTGCCTGTGGTCTCTCCAGTATGGTGGTATCAGGGTTGTTGGGCTTCCTATATGTCAGCTCAGGGCACCCAAGAGACAGAGGCACAGAGAAAAAGGGAGAGGGGGTAAAGGAGAGAGAGAGAGAGAGAGAGAGAGAGAGCGCGCGCGCGAGAGAGAGAGAGAGCGAGAGAGAGAGCAAGCACACACACATGTGCCAGGTGGAAGCTGTATTGCCTTTTCTAACCTAGTCTCGGAAATCTTGCATCATCACAGTTTTTTTTCATTAGAAGCAAGCCACTAAGGCAGACACATATTTAAAGGAAGGGGAGTTAATTTGTACCATTTGTTGGAAGAATGTCAAAGAATATGTGAACTTGTTTAAAAACTCCATGGTACCATGCATCTTGCTTGAGTAGCTCCTCTGCTGTCTCAACTTCAGGCGATAGGGCTGGCCCTGGGCAGAAATGTGAAAGAAGTATGAGTTGTCAACAACATCTATCACTCCCCAGTTGTGGCCTTCGCCTCTTCAGGGGCCTCTCTTCCCACTGGTAATGGTCCTGCGTGGCTGTGGAGCTTCTCTGCTCTCCCAAACTCAGAACTTTCCAGCTCTCCTGCCCCACACCCCTCCTTACCTCCACGGTAATACTCATCTAGATGATTAATTCATCCAGGACAGTGAAGCCCAGACATACTGGGCACCATTACCAGTGCAGCCAGCAGAGCTCCTGCAGCACCAGCACCACCCAGTACCTGAGCCATCTCTGACCAAGGCTCATGGTGTGCCAGTATTGCCATAGTACACATTTTCATGAGCCATACATTATTGCTTTCTCATTTTTTTTTTTTGCGGTACGCGGGCCTCTCACTGCCGTGGCCTCTCCCGTTGCAGAGCACAGGCTCTGGACGCGCAGGCTCAGCGTCCATGGCTCACGGGCCCAGCCGCTCCGCGGCATGTGGGATCCTCCCAGACCGGGGCACAAACCCGTGTCCCCTGCATCGGCAGGCGGACTCCCAACCACTGCGCCACCAGGGAAGCCCCCTCATATTTTTTATTAATGATAAGCCACAACTTTCCCAGGATATTTCTGCCAAAACCTTCATTGTCCATTTTAGTATATCACACTCTTGTGTTCTCTGAAATATTAAATCAACATGAGTGGCATAAATGGAAGACATTAGCTTTGGTATGGCAAACACCTGTTTGATGGCATAGAAAAGAGGTGGGTTTGCCTTCCTAGGAAGAAAACAGTGGCTGCAGGAACAGAGCAGGATTTTTCTTCTTTGGCTCCTTTGATGATTTTGATATGCTGGAAAATAAAATATAGCACCTCGGGATTTTCATAAATCTTGCTGCATATTTTTCTCAAGTTTATGAAAATGCATTTTTAGAAAATAAAATACTAAAAACTTTTTAGAGCTTTGAGGAATAATAGGGAATACTTTTCTGTGTTAGTAAAAGAAATTATTATACAGTTGTCCCTTGGTATCCTTGAGGGATCCCTGAAGATACCAAAATCCACAGATGCTCAAAGTCCCTTATATAAAATGGAATAGAATTTGCATATAACCTACCCACACACATTTTCCCTTGTACTTTACATCATCTCTAGATTACTTGTAATACCTAATACAAGGTAAGTGCTATGAAAATAGTTGTAAATACGAGGTAAGTGCTATGTAAGTAGTTGCTGGTGCACAGCAAATTCAAGTTTTGATTTTTGAAACTTTCTGGAATTTTTAAAAAATATTTTTGATCCACAGTTAATTGAATCTGCAAATGCAGAACCCTCAGATATGGAGGGCCAACTGTTGTTCTGCCTGGAATTTCTTCTGTTGTATTTCCCAAACATCGTATTTTCATTGTGTTCTCAAAGCTGAAATAATCTGCAGGATTTATGTCGTAAGGGCCAGTGACTCTATACCTTGTTTTAATCATCTTATAAATTGCATAGTGGTCTATTAAGGCACGAATCAAGTCCATTTTCTGATTATAAAATATGGCACTTGATTTGGGGAGTGTAGACATGGTCCTTACGGCTTTGATTTAACTCCTGATTCTTAATCACTTCATCATACATGAGCAGTGGGTCTTATGCTATTTAAGCCCACTTCTATAAGCAGCTGTCTTCAATCTTTGCTATTGAGGAGGATGCAATACGCTGTACCAGGGATTCTGGTATGTTACTGCAGTGCCAGATTATAAGGCTGAGTTCAGACACAGTTGAGTGTCACCATCACTAGTGGCCATTTAGTGATTATTTACTGTGTGACAGGATCTTGAGATTTTTATCTCATGAAATCCTCTAAGGTAGATGTTAATATCCACATTTTACAAGCAACAAAACTAAGGCTCCAAGCGATTAAATAATTTGCCCAAGATTACTTACCAGTACATGTTGCAAACTTGATTCTAAACTGGACTTTCTGACACGCCAGCCCTTGCTGTTAGCCTAATATACTCTACTACCACCATTAGTTGTAAAGAATTACTTTACTAATTCTCCATTCTTTTAACCCCCTCCCACTGCCTTATCGTAATGCAGACAGCTCCCAGTTGCTAGAGGATGCTCTTTCTTTCCAGTGGTATTGCTATAAGTAAATCCTTTTCCTCATGCACTGTGAGGTAACATTCATGTAAGAAGAGAATCCAAATAAAATTCTGAGAGTTTGCAGAGTTTCTATTTGTATGAGAGACAAAGAAACCTTATAGGGTTCAGTGACATTGTGTTGCCACATAATGAATATCTTTTTTTTTTTTTTTTTTTGCGGTACGTGGGCCTCTCACTGTTGTGGCCTCTCCCGTTGCGGAGCACAGGCTCCAGACGTGCAGGCCCAGCGGCCATGGCTCACGGGCCCAGCCGCTCCGCAGCATGTGGGATCCTCCCGGACCGGGGCACGAACCCGCGTCCCCTGCATCGGCAGGTGGACTCTCAACCACTGCGCCACCAGGGAAGCCCATGAATATCTTTTTATAATTGAACTCCTAGGAAGCACTGGAATGGATAATCAGCCTTGGATTGAGACAGTGAAGCAAGGAGGAAGGACCTGGGCTGCTTCCCACTGCCCTGTGTTAATTGGACTATTATATGAGCAAGCCTGGGGGAGACTTACGCAGAGTTCAGTGAGATGATAAACTATGAGAAACTGAAAGAGTAACTATAGTAAAAGGAATACTGCTAAGCAAGAAATACCTTTAAAAATTAGGAACCTGGAAGGTGTAGTGTGCTTCTTCCAACTCTTAGAAAACTTGCTGGAGAAAGAAAGGATGGAGCAGAGACTCCCAGATTGGTACCCACATTGAAGCAGTGAAAATCAGGATTCAAAGCCTCATCAGCTGACTCTAAAGTCGGTGACAATGAGATGAGTTTGCCATACAAAAGTTCATGATAGTTGAGGGTCTGATGACAATTCCCTTTTAACTCCAGCTTGTGTTGTCATCTAGCCAACTCTTATAATAAAAGTCCTACATGAGGTCAATGCGCTAGGTACTGCACCATAGTCTACTAGGGTTGGGGGTGGGAAGAAGAAAAAACAGACAACTGTAACAGTGATAAGAACTATGATTGAGAGAAACACTGAGTACAGTGGTCTAAAATAGGTAGGTCTAGGACTTACCATAAGTGGTGTAATCTGAGATGAGGTGAACATTTATTTGTTTTTGAGGATATTTTTATTACTTTCAGATGCATGTGTGTTTGTATACATTTATCGCAGAGAAATGAAAACTTTAAAAACTTATGTAGTACTATGTTGAATAAGAGTGAGTGGTGACATTGAATATCCCTGCTTTGTTCCTGATCTAAAAAAGAAAGTATTTAGTCTATCACCACTAAGTTTAACGTCATCTGTAAGGTTTTTATAGGTGATGTTTACCAAGTTGAGGAAGTTCTCCTCTATTCTTACGTTTTTGAGTGTTTTTATCATGAGTGAGTGTTGAATTTTTAATGTTTTTCTGCATCTATTGATATGGTAATATGATTTTTCTTTTTTAACCTGTTATATGGTAGATCGTATTATTTATTCTTGAAATATTGAACCAGCCAACTTGATTATAGTATACAGTTTTTTATATATTTCTGAATTCTATTTGCTAATATTCACTTATGGATGTTTGTGTCTATGTTTATGAGGGATATTGGTCTGTAGTTTTCTGTGTGTGTGTGTGTGTGTGTGTGTGTGTGTGTGTACTGTCTTTGTCTGGTTTTGGTATTAGGATAATCCCAGCTTAATAAAATCAGTTGGGAAATGTTCCATCATCTTCTTTTTTCTGGAAGACATTGTGTAAAATTGGTGTTAAATCTTCTTCAAAAATTTGGCAGAACTTTCCAGTGAAACCATCTGGGCCAGGAGAGTTCTTTTTTGAAGTTTTAACATTATCAATTCAATTTCCTTAATAATTATAGCACTATTCAAATGATCAGTTTCATCTTGTGTGAGTTGTGGTGGTTCGTGTTTTCCAAGGGATTGGCCTGTTTCAATCTAATTCGTCAAATTTATGAGTGTAGAGTTGTTGGTAGTATTCCCTTATTATTTCTTATATGTCTTCAGGGTCTGTAGTAATAGCCCCCATTTCATTCTTGATATTGGTAATCTGTGTCTTCTCTCTTTTTTTGTCAGTCTTGCTAGCAGACTGTCAATTTTATTGATCTTTTCAAAGAACCAGCGTCTTGTAACATTGATTTTCTCTATCGCTTTTTCTGTTTTGATGTCATTGATTTTTCTGCTCTTTTTTATTTTCTTCCTTCTACTTGCTGTGATCTCAGGGGGCTTTTGCTCTTATTCTGTGTTCTTGAGGTGAAAGCTTAGCTTATATGTGACTTTTCCTCTTTTTCAATCTAGGCCTTTAGTGCTCTAATTTTCCTTCTTAGCACTACTTTAGCTGTGTTCCACAAATTTTGATATTTTTATTTTCATTCATTTCACTGTATTTTTTAATTTCCCTGAGACTTTGTCTTTGACCCATTGACCACTTAGAAGTGTGTTGTTTAGTTTCCAGGTATTTGAAGCTTTTCCTGTTATCTTTCTGTTATTAATTTCAGGTTTGATTCCACTGTGGTCAGAGAACACACTGTATAAGTTCATTTTTTTTTAACTGATGAGGTTTGTTATATGGCCCAGGATATACTAAGTTAACCATGTCTTAGTATATGTTCTGTGGGCACTTGAAAAGAATGTGTATTCTGCTGTTGTTGGACGTTCTATAAATGTCGATTAGATGCTGTTGGTTGATGGTGCTGTTGAGTTCTTTTGTATCCTTCCTGATTTTACATGTAGTTGTTCTATCAATTGCTGAAAGAAGGGTGTTGAAGTTTCCAATCATATTTGTTGATTTGTCAGTTTCCCTTTTCTGTTCTGTCAGTTTTGCTTAACATATTTTACAGCTCTATGGTTTGGTGGTTAGCTATTTAGGATTGCTAATGTCTAATGCTAATTGTTTATGTCTTCCAGACGGATTGTCTGTTTTAGCATTTTGTAATGTCTCACTCTCTCTGGTAGTTTTCTTTGCTCTGAAGTCTATTTGGCATTTATATAACTACTCCTGTTTTGTTTTGACTAAGGTTTCCATGCTACATTTTCTGTCTTTTTTTCAAACCTACCTATGTCATTATGTTTGAAGTGAGTTTTTTGTGGACAACTTATATTTCTGTTAGATTTTTTAACCATTTCAATCTCTGACTTTTAACTGGTATATTTAGATCATTTGCAGTTAATGTAATTATTGATATTTTAGAGCTAAGTCAGCCATTTTATTTTTTGTTTTCTGTTCTATTTTTCACTTTTCCGCTTTCTTCTTCCTACCTTCCTGTAGATTATGAACAATCTTTAGAACTTTATTTTTATTTATCTATAGTGTTTTTGAGTATATCTCTTTGTATAGCTTTTTAAGTGATTGCTTTAGGTATATTACATATACGTAACTTATCAGTTTGAGACATTTTATCAGCTTGAGTGAAGTATCAAAGCCTTTCCTTCCTTTATTTCCCTTTACCTTCCTTAATTTATAATATAATTGTCTTAAATATTTACCTACGTTTGGAATCACATCAGAAGTTGTTATAATTCTTGCTTCAAATGTCAAGCATTATTTAGAAAACTCAAGAGGAGAATGGCATTGAATTATTCATATTTTTATTGTATGTTGCTTTTCTTCTTTCCTAATGTTCTAAGATCTCTTCTTTTATTATTTCCTGTCTGTTAAGAGAACTTTCTTTAGCTGTTTTTTTTTAGGGTAGGCCTCCTTGTGACAAATTCTCATAGCTTTCATTCATCTGAGACTGTCTTGTATTTCATTCCTGAAGAATATTTTCATTCCTGAAGAATATTTTCGTTGATATACGATGTTGGATTGACAATTCTTTTTTTTTCGGGGGGGACAGTTATTTGAAAAAATGTTCTGTTTCCTTCTAGTCTTCACAGTTTCTGGTGAAAATCCACTCTTATTTGTTTTCCCTTTATAGATAAGTTATTGTTTCTTGCTGCTTCTACGATTTTTGTGTGTTTTTAATTTTCAGAAGTTTGACCATGATGTGTCTTGGTGTGGATTTATTTTCTTTGGAATTTATTCAGCTTCTTGAATCTGTAGGTTTATGTCTTTTGCCAACTTTGGGAAGTTTTCAACCATTATTTCTTTGAGTGCTTTTTCAGCTGTACCCTCTTTCTCCTCTCCATCTGGGATTCAATGACATGAATGTTAGAATGTTTTTGTAGTCCCACAGGTTCATTTGGTTCCTCTTTATATCTCTTTCTTTGCTACAACCTTCCGTTTTTCCCTTTGTTTCAGGCATTTTGTAATTGCTCATCAGAATATTTTTATGATGGCTGCTTTAAAATTTTTGTCATATAATTCTAACATCTCTGTCATCTTAGTATTGGTATCTGTTGATTCTTTTTAAAACTCAAATTGTGGTTTTCCTTGTCCTTGGGATAATGCATGACTTTTCAGTTGAAACCTGAACATTTTAGGTGTTATGAGGCTGTGGATTTTATTTAAACCTTTTGTTTTAATTAGCTTCCTCTGACACAGCTCTGGCAAGGGAAAAATGAGGGCACTGCTTCAGTACCTGTATCTGGCTTCTTTTGCTCAGTATAGCCTCTTGAAATTCCTTTACCCATTGTGTTTATCTATTATGTTGAATCCGATCAATTTGGGGAGAAATGACATCTTAACAATATTGAATTATACAAAGAAGACCCAAATATTTATTTAGGTCTTATGTAGTGTCCCCCTGCAATGTTTTGTAATTTTGCACTTTCCTTAACTAGTTGATCTTTCTGGTGCTATTATATAGATGGTATTGTTTCTTAAAATTTATTTTCCAGTTGTTTACTGCTAGTATATAGAAATACAATTGTTTAAAGTGTGTATAGTGACTATACACACAACCATGCTAAATATACTTATTAGTTCTATTAATTTTTTGTGGATTTTATAGGATTTTTTATGTACATGATTATGTCATCTGAAAAAAAACCATAGTTTTACTTCTTCCTCTCTCAACAATATGTCTTTCCTTCCTCCCTCCCTCTCTTCTTTCCTTTCTTTTTTTTTTTCTTTTTGGACTTAATGCTCTAACTAGGATGTTTAATACAACATTGAAAGAGGTTGTGAGAGTGAACTGTCCTAGCCTATTTCTGATCTTTAGAGAAAAAGCATTTAGTGTTTCACCGTTAAATATGATATTAGTTGTAAGTTTTTCATAGAAGCCCCTTGTTAGGTTGATACTCCTAATTTGCTAAGGATTTTTCCGAATTTCATGAGAGGTATTAAATATTTTCATATAACTTTTCTGCAGCCATTGAGATAATCATATAATTTGCTATTCTGTTAATAGCAGAAGTGTTCTGTGAATTGACATATTTTTTAAGTGTAATAAATAATAACTATTTAAATCAATGATCTTTTAAACATAAAAGTATTCTTATTAAAAATTATCACAAGTTAAGGAGACCCCTTTTCACCTCTGTTTAATATTATTCTTGAATTTCTGGCCAATGCAATAAAATATAAAACAGAAATAAGTGGCCTAGCACCATCACATATGCTATGCTCACTTCCATCTAACCACTGCCCAGAAACACTCCCTCCTTAGGGCTTTGCACTGCCTGTTCTGTCTGCCTTGAACACTCCTCTCTTAGACATATGCATGGCCCACTTCCTCACTTTCATCAAGCCTTTCCTCAGGGAGGTCTACACAGACCACTTTATTTAAAATTGTGAAACCCTCCACCTCCTGCCTTCCTTGTCTCCCTTATTCTGCTCTGTTTTTCCATAGGATTTATCACTTTTTCACATATTATATTTATTACGTTTATTTATTGTTTTTATCCTCCACTAGAATGTACGCTCCACTAAAGCGGGAATTTTTGTGTTTATTACTCATATATGTTCTCCTATTGTCTAGTATCATGCCTAGTATAGTAGATGCTCATTAGATATGTATTGAATGAGTGAATAATTATTGGAAAGGAAGAGACTAAAATCATGATTATTTGCCTTGTTAAATTGTGTAATTAGAAATCCCAAGGCAATCAAGTAGAGAACTATTAAAACTAATAGGCAACAACCTAAATGCCCGTCGACACACAAACGGATAAAGATGTGGTACATATATACAATGGAATATTACTCATAAAAAGGAACGCAGTTGGGTCATTTGTAGAGATGTGGATGGACCTAGAGACTGTCATACAGAGTGAAGTAAGTCAGAAAGAAAAAAACAAATGTCGTATATTAATGCATATATGTGGAATCTAGAAAGATGGTACAGATGAACTGGTTTGCAGGGCAGAAATAGAGACACATGTAGAGAACAAACATATGGGCATGAAGGGGGGAAAGTGGGGTAGGGGTGGTGGTGGTGGTGGTGGGATGAATTGGGAGATTGGGATTGACATATATACACTAATATGTATAAAATAGGTAAGTAATAAGAACCTGCTGTATAAAAAAATAAATAAATATCACAATATATTATGAGGATATCCATTTTTTCTAAATGAATTTATAAATTTAATCATCTTTAATATTCATATTATTTAGTATTATATATCCAGTCAAATCCCAGCAGGATTTTTTTGCTTTGACAAATGAGTTAAAGCTTGTATAGATTCAAGAATAAGTGGACAGAAGTAACCAAGAATACTTGTGAAGCAGGGGGGATTATATTGGGTTAGAGAATTTCCCTTATTATAAGGTATTGAAACATAATATTATACAATAATAATTCAAGTGGTACTGGTGCAAGAGTAGACATAAAAATTAATGAAACATAGGAGGTAGTCTAGGACCTAGACTCGAATATACAGAAGGATTTAATAAATGTGTTAGGAGACATCACAAATCACTGAGGCTGGGCAATTTATTAATCATTTTTTTAAATTAAGGTGTCACGTGACACATCAAAATAAATTCTACATGGATCAAAATGCTAAATATAAAAACTAAAAAATAATGAACCATGAAGGAAAAGAGAAACAAGTCATGTTATGTGTTATTAGGATGGGCGGGGGGAGCAGTGTAACTGTAAAACAGGGAAAGGAATCACAATGGGAAAAATCAATCACTTTCACTACTTTTTACACCCTAATATCATCCATTAAGTTGATTTTTAATTAATAAAAAGCACAGTATACAAAAATGTTGAGTTGTTTTCTTTGAATCCTACATTTGATCTAAATAACGGAAATAGATAATCTGAGGTTTATGTGTTTCTTTTCTATAAAGTAAAATATCAAAAGCACTGAACATGTTATACATGGATTTTGAATTAAGTAAATCAGAAATCATAAAATATTTATTTTTCTCTTAAATTTAAAGCTTTCCTAGCATTTCCCTCCATAATTAACATAGCATGGGCTATAAATAATACATCTATGTTGCATTACATGGTTGTTAGCTTGTTGAGATTGTTGTTTTTATGAAAGAACATGGATGATTTTAATGATTTTCTTATGAAAGAATGGCACAAAATATGGAAGCTTCAGTTTTTTAAAAATTTGCTCATTTTTTCCAACTTAAGAATTTAGTACAAAGAGAGTAGATCTTAAAAGTTTTCATCACAAGAGAAAATTTTATAGCAATGTATGGTGATGAATGTTAACTAGACTTATTGTGGTGATCATTTCACAGTATACAAATAACAAATAATTTTGTTGAAAACCTGAAACTAATATGTCAATTGTATCTAAATAAAAAATAATAATTTGATACAAGTTTTATGTATATTATTGAATATTTGTTTGCCTGGTTGTTGGATTAACAATAGTACTTGTGAAATTCCTTGCAATTTTGTATATTAATTAACCTTCTTTAGAAAATTCTATTGATGTTCTCAGATTGTGTGCTGGATTGTTTTTGCATTATTACAGTTGTCATTGTTGTTTAGTGTTGAGGATGGAAAATCTCTACAGATGTCAACCCAATACTTGATGCATTTTCCAGAAATCGTTGAGGGGAGGTAGATTTCATATGAAGAAGTGAAGAAGAAGGCCTCCTTCCTTCCCCACTCCAGGCAAGCTTAAACCCTACACTGCTTCGCTGCCACTCCCTTCCTCCAGGTCTGCCAACTCAGCTCCCTTGCCAGGTCCTTGATGTTTTACCTCCTAATTGAAACTCTTCTTGGCATCTCAGCCTTTCCACGAAAATTCTCTGAGTGGCACATAAAGGACCTTAAAAACAAAAACAAAAAAAAATGAGTACTGTGTGTATATGCATATATATATATATATATATATACACACACACACACACACACACACACACACAGACACACACACACACACACACACACAGCCTGGCCCCAAACCAGTTTTGTTATGTGGATTGGTATCACACAATGTAGAGTGTCATAGAGTGGATTCTATGGTTTGGAGTCATCTCTGAACCTAAAAGTTTAAGCCAAATTTAAATGGAGAATTACAAGATATAGACTATTGTTTTGTTTTGTGGGTTTTGGTTTTTGGGAGTCAGTCCAAGTCCTGATCAGTTCACGCCCCTAATATGCTTTCACCACATTATGCCTTCAAGATGCTAAAATACCAGAGTGAAAAGGAAAAATTTCTGTGGATTTTTGGATGCCTTAAATACTAAACATTTGAATTAACTAATGGAAGGTGGAGTAGAGAAGCCAAATCATCAAGTAAACTAAAATGCATTTATATTTGTTTCTGGAGTATGTCTTGTGATATTTTCCTGAGAAGATTCACATTCTTAATTATGTTTGGTTTACAATAATATTAAAATAACCACATTTCCTGAGTACAATTCAATTGTGCCATTAAGGGATGCGGTATTCTTTCATCATTCCAGGCAGGGTGGAATCCACGGGGAATAAAAACTGGCCATGAATAAACCACAGAAATAAAATAGATTTGACCATATGTAGAAGCATCTGTAACAACAGATTTTTGCATTATCTCTGAGTTCTAGTATTGATTAGACGTCTCAGATCATAACTTTGGGAGGGATGTTCGGGAGTCTTCGCATTGATTTAGCATAGGTTAGCTGAGGGCCTGCTTTATATCATGCACTGTGTTAGTCCATGGAGATAGGAAAATGGTAGATGGAGAGGCCACACCCTCAACAAGTTCTCTGTTTGGTGGTGCTCCATCTAGCTATCTTGAGCCTTTGTTCATCCATTCATGCTCCAGGGCAACCAAGCAGGGCTAGACCGCTGCCCTCAAGGAGCTCACAGTCTAGGAAAGGATGTGGAGGGAGATGGACCTAAAAAATGGGGAAATGCCTCACACAGTCCTTTCAAAACTTTCTAACGCTGCAAAGTCATCTCACATTTCCTGAGGCTCTTTCAGAAATACCTTTTATTGTACTTAGGAATGAACAACATATTTAACTATAAAGCTTATCATGTTTGAGTTAACATAGATAGTACCCACTGGGGATGTTAGCACAGATCCAGTGCCTCCGGTTGTGGGAAAGTATATCATCCTCTGAGGATCCTGCCTCTTGTATTGATTCCAAAAGAAACCTTGTGTGAGAAATGGAGGGGCACCTTGAGACCCTTCACCTCACCTAGCTGGACTCTTCTGCTCATTTTTTGAGGCTGTAATAAATAAGTGTATGTAAGGAAGGTTGCTTATGCCTCCAAGCATAGGCAGGTTGGAGGTTCTGCTCACCCAGGAACAGATCAAGAGGTGCCCAATAGGACCAAATATGCTACTGCACAAGGAAAGACGTGTGTAAGTGTTTTTAAAACACTATCGTAGAGTTTCATCTTAAAAAAAAGAAGGGGGCTTCCCCGGTGGTGCAGTGGTTGAGAGCCCGCCTGCCGATGCAGGGGACGCGGGTTCATGCCCCACTCCGGGAAGATCCTACATGCCGCGGAGCGGCTGGGCCCGTGAGCCATGGCCGCCGAGCCTGCGCGTCCGGAGCCTGTGCTCCGCAACGGGAGAAGCCACAACAGTGAGAGGCCCGCGTACCGCAAAAAAAAAGAAAGGAAGGAGGGAGAGAAACTGTTCCCTGGTAGACACAGGAGAAGGATTCTAGCTTAAGGAATAGCGTCCGTAGTTACTGAAGTCCCTGGAACTTCAGTCTTTTCACTATCAGGCAGGGAAAGTGAGGTATTTTCCCAGGGCCCTGCTCTGCAGACCTATCCTAGCTTATCCTCAGCAGGACTCAAAAGCCTCCTGTCCCTACAGCCCTCCCCATGTTCCCAGTCTTCTTGTCCACAGCTCTGGATTGTAGCAGTTGCCCTCTTTGCCTGTTTCACTTTCCTGTGCTGCTCTTTCTAGCCACGTGGCCACAAATTCTTGGGTTTTATCATATAAAATAGGAGAAGCCTTTACTGGAAAATTGTAGCCCAACAAAGCTAAAATGCTTGCTCATCCTGAATAAAGCACTGCTTTCTTTGCTGTCCAGGCAAACAGGAGTAAACAGCAAGCTGCTGGCTGTTGGTGTTGTCTGGAATTACTTGTCTTGAGTCTGCTGCAGGAAGTCGGTGGGGAACAGACCATTCCCACTGACTTCTCAGATATCTGTTCACTGACCTGGCAACAACCTTCCCCTTCTTAAGTGGTGTTTGTCTCCAAGCAAGCCTTTGCACATGCAATCATATCCCTCTCCTGAGCCTTGATTCTAAGAAGTCTGGAAAGGCAGATGGACAACTTGAAGGATCTTGGGTGACACAAACTGCTTGGGTTCTGAATAGGGATAGACAACTTAGTGGCAATTAGCTGGGACTCAGCGAGTTAACTCCTGACTGCCACAGCAGTCTATGACTTTCCATAACCAGTGAGACCAGGATATGGGTTGGTGCCATGAATGTAAGGGTTGGGCTCAGTACCTCGGATTATTCTCTCACTCATGTTCAGATCTCAGTGTTGGAGGAGATATTTGACACCTGAAAGACCAGAGCCTTTCTGCCCGCTCCTTCACCTAGGTTATTTGGGAGGACAGTTCATTAGGAAACACATAAATGTTTATGAGGTGGGAAGGACGTAAAAAGAAAAAAAAATATGCTCAAATATCAGGAACTCCTGTTGTGACCTTTTCTAACCCTTCTGCTTTTTCTCACTCTTCCTTATGTCACATCCTTAGAGAGAAACAAAATATTTTCACTATGTTTGTTTGTTTTTCAAGAGCAGTTTACAACAGACAGTCATGGAAACACAGCCAGTTTAATGATCGTGTGAGGAGATAGATGACTATTCCAGTGTGTCCTCTGAGCTGGCCCTGCATGGACTGGCAAGACACGAGCATTTTGCACATGCCATTTCTATATAGAGATCTCACAGCTGTAAAAGTCTTGCTTGAATCCAAGTTAACATATGAACCAGTTGGAATAAAAACCCCAAACAAAATTTCCATAACTAGCTTATTTCTCCTGAGCAGGATCCTTGATGGCTAGAAATCTGAAACTTCATGTAAAAAATTTCAGAAAACGAACAGATTTTCTGACATGCCATAATACAGAGTGCCCTCTTCTCTAACTTGTTTTTCATTGTCTCTTCCACTGGAAAAAAATAATAAAACCCAAGAAACAAAAACAGAGCCACAAGAATGATGAGTTCTTTACACACTGTGGAACTGAGTAGGGTTTAAATGAGAATTGGAGACCTGTATTCCATTTTATATGTCTCCTGTATTCTATTTTATATGTCATTGCCCAGCATGTACTTGTCTTTGGTTAAATTATAAAATGGAAACTGGAGCTGATGCTAACTGGCTCCGATCCTGAGGAAGTTACTTGCTTCACCTGTAAAATAAGAACTTGAACTAAGGTCACCCATAAGATAATAGGGAGGTTTAAAAGTTTTAGCCCGAGTGGGTGTGCAAAGAAAATGTAATGTTTTTTGACACCTTTGAGAGCTCAGGTTATTTATTGATAGTCAATAATAAATTAGCAGTTGTTTGGGTAAACTGGTAGCGAGTTACCTACTTATAAGGGGTTAGTGTCTTGAGTCTCAAGCACTTTCAAGACTGCTTGAACAGTGGCTAGGCAATTGCTTATGCAGTAAATTAATATTTAATTCGGTAAACATGTATTGAGGGACTTCTGAGTGCAAGGACTGATGCCAGAGGCTGCATAATGACATTTTTAATCCGTGTAGCACTTGATGGTTTAAAAAGCACTTTCATATGAATTATTTCATTTTTCATTTGATTTTTGTACCAACATTGTGGACTAGAGAGGGCCGGTATCACCATTTTACAGATGATGAAATTGAGGCTCGGTGACATCACATAGAATGCGAATTTCAATCTGGTTTCTGGTTCCAAGGAAAAGGAATGGGGAAAATATAAAAGAAAAGCTTTTTATGAAAATTAAATATTGGATGATGGTGATGGCTAACATTTAATGAGTTCTCACTGCGTACCCGACACTATACTGTGTTTCATATGTAATTAACTAATTTAATTTACATAACAATCCTATGAAGGAGGTACTGAAATTATCCCTACTGATGATGAATATAATTTAAGATCCACTAGGACGGATTTTTTTATCTCTTTTGCTCACTGCTATATCCCCAGCAGTTAGAATAGAGTCTAACACAATATGGGTACTCCATAAATATTTTTTAAATGAATGAAAGTTTCAATACGTTTTGAATGAGTGAGTCTCTGTATTTCAGATGGTAAAACTGAGGGACAGGATAACTAAGTAACTGTCCTTGACCAAGGTCACTCAGCTAATACAAGGTGGATGCAAGATTTGAATTTACATAGCGTAATACAGGATTCTTTAAGACCACAAGCTATCCTTGTATTAAAACAGCCCACCAACCAAGCTAAGCTTATGCTTTGGGGGGAAGTTTTAAACTACCTTGGAAAATCATAATAACTTTTCTTATCCTTTGATTTAATTTCTTGCAAAGAAACATTTAATTGATGTAAAATCCCAGACTTGATATGTAAGCCTTATGTATTGATGGGGATGAGGGTTGGAAAACAGTTGTTTAACTGAGTGTTCTGATACTTCTGCTTGAGAATGCATTCTCTAATTAAATGTGTGATGTTTTATGTTTGTGTTGACCGAGGTGCTCATTACAAACTAGAAAAGTCTAGCTCTAATTTATCCATTATAGAAATACACCTGTCTGAGAGATGGCATGACTACCCATAGAAACTTAGGTGGGGGGCTGCAGGGGGGAGGAATGCAAATTCCAGTCAGTCAAAATAAAATGCTTAAGAAAAACTGAGTTACCAGAAGATTGCTAGCTTGCAAAGATGAACCAGTGAAAATCTAGAAAGAAAAGAAGCAAAGTCTTGCTTTTGAAAAGTAAAAATCTAAGACATACAATCTTGAAGTGAGATTTTGGTTTCAACATGAAAGAACCGCCGTGTGAACTATAAAGCCTGACTTCATCCAGCAGTTAATATGACATGACAGCTCACCTGGAAGTGAACTGTAAAGCAATGTTTAATTTAAAAACAATATCGTATGATCTCAATAATTGAAATATTAAAAGCCTCTGAGCAGAGCATAAGTGTTTCAGTGAAAAGTATCTCTCCTGCACATAGCTTGTGACAATAGACTGGATGACTGTGATAATTTTCATTACTGTTTGTATAACTAACGCATTTCTTACTTATTTCCTATATGTTTACACTTGCTTCTTATTTTATACTGATAAACTAAAAAAGAAAGCCAAAGATGGATTCTTCCTTATTTTGCAATTTTTTTCTATATAAAACTAACTAGTACATATTCATTGGAGAAAATTGGGAAAATATAGAAAAATATTTAATATCTCAGAGTTTAGAAATTTCCTTTAGAGAGGTGATACATATGCGTATGTTAAGTTCTTTAGGAACTCAAAAAAATGTTATTTTGTTATTATATACCCATGTGAATTAAAGAGGAGGTAGATAACGGTACCCATTTTCACATTTGAGAAAACAGAGATACTGGCTAAGAAAAGAAAAAAAAAAAGAAATGGATTTAAAAAAAAATCACGCTCACTAGACTATATCTGCATCTGCAAAGATCTTCTTTCCCATACTTATATCTGTACTTATATCATGTATTGACAGATATCCCCTTAGTTCATATTTGTGCAGAAAAACAAGTGTATGTCAGGTTGCATAATCCACATTATAGCCTAGTTTACTAGTCCCACAGTCTCTTTCCCATCTTGTCCCAATGTAATTAATAACGTTTAAAAACAAACCCCAAAAAACACAAAGCCCAATTGGTTTCATTGGTCAATTCTACTCAACATATAAGGAAGAAATGACACCAGTTCTCCATAATCTCTTCCAGAAAATAGAAGCAGAGGAAATACTTCCTAACTCATTCTCTGAGGCCAGTATTACCCTAATACCAAAACCAGATAAAGACATTACAAAAAAGGAAAACTACATACAGGCCAATATCTCTTATGAACATAGACACAAACGTCCTCAACAAAATATTAGCAAACTGAATCCAACTATGTATAAAAATAATTATATACCATGACCGAGTGACATTTATTTTAGGTATGCAAGGCTGATTCAGCATTTGAAAGTCTCTCAGTGTAAACTACCACATGCAAAGATTAATGAAAGAAAATTATATGATTATATTAATAATGAAGAAAAATTTGACAAAATCCAACACTCATTCATGATAAAAAAAAAAAAACAACAAAAAAAGAAAGGCTTCCCTGGTGGTGCAGTGGTTGAAAATCTGCCTGCCAATGCAGGGGACACGGGTTCAAGCCCTGGTCCGGGAGGATCCCACATGCCGTGGAGCAACTAGGCCTGTGAGCCACAACTACTGAGCCTGCGTGTCTGGAGCCTGTGCTCCACAACAAGAGAGGCCGCTACAGTGAGAGGCCTGTGCACTGCGATGAAGAGTGGCCCCCACTCGCCGCAACTAGAGAAAGCCCTCACACAGAAACAAAGACCCAACACAGCCAAAAATAAATAAATAAATAAATTTATTTTTTAAAAAAAGAAAAAAACTCTCAACAAAAATCTAGGAATAGAGAGGAATTTCCTCAACTTAATAAAGAACATCTATGAAAAAAAAAAAGCCTACAGCTAACATATACTTGATAGTAACAACCTAGATGTTTTCCCCCTAAGATCAGGAATACTTGAGAACAAAGAAGTTCTCTCTCACCACTGCTATTCAACATTGTTCTGAAAGTCCTAGATAGTGCAGTAAGACAAGAAAAGGAAATAAATATATACAGATTAGGAAGGAAGAAATAAAACTGTCCTTTATTTGCAGGTGACATAATTGTCTACATAGAAAAATCCAAAAGAATTAACCAAGAACCAAAAACAAAAACAAAAACTTCTGGGAATTAATGGAACATAGTAAGGTCTCAGGGCACAGTGTTAATACAGAAAAGTTAATCGCTTGCCTATATACCAACAACAAACAATTTGAATTTGAAATTAAAAAAAGAATACCATTTACAACAGCATCAAAAAAGGAAAGAAAAAATGGAAGGAAGGAAGCAAACTGACAGCAATCAAGATGTCCCTACATAGGTTAACGGACCTTTATGTGGTACATCCATATAAAGGAATGTTAATCATCGATAAGAAGAAATGAGCGATAAAGCCATGAAAAGACATGGATGAATCTTGATGCATACTGGTAAGTGAAAGAAGCCAGACTAAAAAGGCTACATGCTGTATTATTCCAATTATATGATGTTCCGGAGAAGGCAAAACCGTAGTGACAGTGAAAAGATCAGTGGTTGCCAGGGGTTCAAGGAGAGAAGAGAAGAGTTAAATATGTGAAGCACAGGGGATTTTGTGGGGCAGTGAAACCATTCTGTATGATAGTCATTTTGGATCCATGACACTATGCATTTGTCAAAACCCATAGAGCCTTATAACACAAAAAGTAAACTTCAATGTATGCAGACTTAAAAAAAACATTTGAGGGCTTCCCTGGTGGCGCAGTGGTTGGGAGTCCGCCTGCCGATGCAGGGGACGCGGGTTCGTGCCCCAGTCCGGGAGGATCCCCCATGCCGCAGAGCGGCTGGGCCCGTGGGCCGTGGCCACTGGGCCTGCGCGTCCGGAGCCTGAGCTCTGCGGCGGGAGAGGCCACAGCAGTGAGAGGCCCGCGTACCGCAAAAAAAAAACAAAAACAAAAAACATTTGAGAGGTTGGGAGTCCCAGGGTGGAAAGCAGAATATGACTTTTAAAACCATTTTATCTATATTACAAGGTATGAAACAACCTCACTGAAGGGAGGTGGGGAGAGAGCTACTGACCTAATAAGTAACTGGAAATGAGTGGAATCTCTAAGATTAAAAGCGAAAGAAAAGCATATAAGCACTGTACAATAGTAGTTGACATTTCTTTCCCCTTGGAGATACAGAGATTATTGCTATACATGTGTACTGGAATTGAACGATTAAGTAAATGGATGGCAGATGGTAGAAGCTAAGTTTCTCACTGTTGGAGTGGGAGTTTACAGATAAGCAAGAAAAGCTAGAATGATCCCTATGGTAATAGATTATAGAGTTGGAAACATCAGTATGAAGTCATGTTTAGCTTAATATAAATACAGATGGTTACATTTAGAAATATTTATAGTTATGTGTATATGGATTAGTATATGGAAATATATTTCCCACTCTATCAACTGAGCGGGCCTAGCGGTAGCAACAGCCCAGCAGCAATGATCATACCTAGCACCCAGATCTTGGTTTCTAACATCATCCTCCAATAAAAGGAACCAGGACTCCTTGGAGAAATAGCTGATTCTAGGACCAGATCAGGAAATATACAAGATGAGCCTGGATCATCTTGTAGTGCCAGAAAGTTAGGAAGTACCAATACTTAAAAACACACACACAATGATGGAGTATGGCAAAGGGACATAGGGGCCAGCCTGAGCTAAAGATCGAACGATTTGAGCCACAAAGTGAATAAAGTACTATTGGATTATAATCCAAAGTATAAAATAAGTATACTTGAGTTCAATACTGAGACAAATAAATGATTGAATAAATAAATACACGTGGGAGAAAACACAAATAGCCTATGCAGAAGAATTCCAAATAATGTACGTAGATACTCTGCCCTCCAGGAAACAGAGCAAAATTCCCCACATCTTAAGTGTGGGCCGCACATAGTGACTTCCTCCCAAAGGTACAGTATCGAAAATGGGAGAAAAAAAGTAATTTTTCAGGGGAGAAACCTGACAAACACTGTCTCAGCCAGGTGATCAAGGTCAACATCAACAGTGACAAGTCATGTTGACAGTATGTGCTCTTGATATAATGTGATGAAAAGGCACTTTACCTCTGTGGTCTTCCTCCCCCCAAACCATATACCCAGTCTAATCATGAGAAAAGTATCAGGCAAATTCAAACCAAGGTACATTCTACAAAACACCTGACCATCAGTCCTCAAAACTGTCAAAGTCATCAAAAACAAGGAAAATCTGAAAAATTGTCACAACCAAGAGAAGTAGGAAGACATGATGACTAAATGCAGTGTAGTATCCTGGATGGGATCCTGAAACAGAAAAAGGACATTAGTTTAAAACTAAGGCAGTCCGAATAAAGTATGGACTTCAGTCAATAAGACAGTATCAGTATTAGTTCATTAACAACGGTTAGCTTCACAGTGTTTCTGTAAATCTAAAACTGACCTAAAAACAAAGTTTATTTTTAAAAAATGTTACCCAGACTTTCTCACCGCTGCTGTCCTTGGGGTCAGTACATTGCACAACTCCAGGAAACACTATTTGTATAAAATTCATTGTGAATTGCAAGGCTGCAATACTTCCTGAATTTAAGTGGCTTTTTCCTAAGAAAAGTGATTACATTTGCCACGCATCAGCTTATGTTTTCCCTGTGAAATTTGCCATCCATTTATTACAGATCCTACCTCACTTGTTTTTCTCAGGAGGGGAAGGTTGGGCTGGATCAGTAACAAACCTTTTTTAGACAGAGGTATGAAAGACACTTCCTCTCTTGTTAAGCAGGCATCAACCCAACTAACATATGAGTGGAGAGGGACGTGGAGCCAAGTTGGGGAGACCCGACTGCTTCTCGTATCCTGGCGTATGATCCACACTCCACACTTGACCACCTCTGACCTTGGTTGTAGGGTAGGAACCACAGCCTGGCACAAATGGCGGTCTTAGTGTTTCAACCTCCTGAACCAGGAACCAACCCAAATGGGCCAAGAAAGCCAGGGAGAGTGGGAATTGTGTTGAAAGTTGCAGCGGCAGCATTTCTGAACACCAAGAAGGGCTTTTTCTAACAGCTGAAGAAATGCTACATTTTTTTAGCCTGCTCAAATGAGAATGTGAAAGATGAAAACTTTTGTTGACTACTCTGAAAATTTGGCCGTTTAACTGAAATATGTAAATGAATTATTAAATCCCCATGAAATGTGAGGCCTTCCCTGGTATTTGGTCCATAAATTGTATTCCTCCAGATTTGAGATCGTAAAGTTCCCCCATTTCAGACCAAATTAATGGCCTTAATCTTTCTGTTCCTATAAATTATAAACCCCAGATGTGTCAAATTATGTAATGAAAGCCATATAAAAAGAAATTTGTTTTTTAAAGAACTCCATAAATTTCTTGTTTTACTGAGGTTTATTGGTCTTATTTTAATGGGACAAAAGAGAAATTAACCTTTTGTATTTGTACTTTTTTCCATACTGAAGGGAGATCCTGAATTGTTAGGACAAAAAGGGAAAATGCTTTACTCGTGCCAGTTTTTTGAACCGAGTAGGTCCAGTTGCTGAGATAAGCCTCATGCTGAATCAAACGTATGTTTTTGTGTTTGGTCTTGGATCTTATCTGCCTGCAGCAGCAGCAAGCTTAATAACAAAGGAGGTTCAAAGAGATGAAGCTGTTTCAGCCTCTTATGCCAGTGTTTTCAAAAAGCTCTGTAGATTTGGTCATTATGCCCATCCTAATCAAACTCTTTGAAAGCTTATCTTCTGCCACCATTTCCTACAGTCTTTCCGCAAAGCAGCCATTATTTGTAATTATTAGTAGAATGGTATGTGGTGTGTAAATATACTTAATAGTTAAATTTCTAAGACATTGTTTAAGACCATCTTTTAAAGAATCTGATGAATTTTGGGTTTGTTTTTAGTTTTCAAATTGGAACCTTTTGCACACATTGCAGTTGATTTCCTAAATTTGTTCTTCAATTCATGAGAGAGATGGCTTTTATAGTGCAAATAAGTTGAATCGATGCCATTTGGGGTTATAGATGACAGTCAAGTTAGTTTTACTGTTTTTCTGTTAGATGATTCTACAGGAAGATGCTGCTGATCATAGGGAAGTTATGTATTGGTACATGAAGATTGGTAAAGGGGAATATTTTAAGGCTTTAAGATTTCCCTAGAATGAGATGGGATTCGCAGTCTAAGCTTGGTTTTCTTCAAAGGACCCTGTTTGTTTAAATTACCAGAAAATAAGATTGGAGTCCTCAGCCAACTAAGTTGTAAGAGTGGTCAGGAGCCCTGTGTGGAGGAGGGGGCCTGTCAACATTTGAGAGACCTGGGGGTGGTGATGGTGGAAATGAGACTGGTATGATGGGAGGGGTGGGGACCAAAATTCCTAGAACGCAAGCACATTGAGCCACTTGCCTCTCTGTGAATGGGGCTCGACCACAGGCTGGCTTGCCTCTCCTCCCTCCCACTCACCCAGCAGAGGTCTGACCCAGCCCTGCCAGGGGGCAGCTGTCCTTGGCTGGAGCCAGCTCCTGGCTGCACACTGCGCTCCACACCGCCATCCAGCCCCAGCCAGCTTGGCTACGGAGGCCTCAGATTTCACATCCAAGTGCCGACAGAGTCCCTTCACGAATGTCAGATTTTTTCTCCTGGTAATTCCATCACTTCACAGTTGGTGGGTTTCATCTACAAAAATTGCCTTCTAGAAAATAAAATCCAGTGTTGTCTTGCATGGTGTTAATGTAGGAGCACTACCCAGTAAAAGCTACGGAGAGAACCGTGGTTAAAAATCCCAGTCCTGGGCTCCCCTGGTGGCGCAGTGGTTGAGAGTCTGCCTGCCGATGCAGGGGACACGGGTTCGTGCCCCGGTCTGGGAGGATCCCACAGGCCGCGGAGCAGCTGGGCCCGTGAGCCATGGCTGCTGGGCCTGCGCGTCGGGAGAGGCCGCAACAGTGAGAGGCCCGCGTACCGCAAAAAAAAAAAAAGAAAAGAAGAAAAAGTAAAAAATTCAAAAAAGATCTATTGTTTCCTCATACTTTGAAGGAAATTTTATGCAAATACGTCCTAAAGCAAGCAAACTCAAAGCTCAAAAGTATGAATAGCAACATAGATAAATTAGGAGATTATTTTAGTTGCTTTACTAAGGCTTTCATGATATAATTTATGTAAGTAGATAACTATGGTAGGATTCAGGTAGAATTTGATTTATTTAAAAATGCAGCTCACATATGTTTTTTTAATTATTGAAAAATATACATTCAGAAAGTGTTATAAAACATAACTGAACAGCTTAAAGAAAAATAGTAAAATGAACACGTGTATTTATTACACAGATTAAGCAATCAGAACTTAGAAGGCCCCTGAATACTCCTCACTCACAGTCCTCCCCACAGGGATAACTACTCATCTGAATTTGATATTAACTTATTTCCTTGTTTTTCTTATAATTTAATCATCTATATATTTTTCCTCCAAAATAATATAGTGTTTAGTTTTGTCTATTTTTGAACTTTATATAAACAGAATGATACTTTATATTTTTGTGTGACTTCTTAGCTTAACATTACTGTGTACTGTATTCTAGAGTATAAATACATTCAACGTGTTCATCCATTTTGCTGCTGACTTACATTTGAGTTGTTTCTGGTTTCTTGATGTTATGAGCAGTGTTGCAGTTAATAGTCTTAAAACGTGTCTTCTAGATCGCATGCACAAGAGATCCTCTTGCGCAGATACCTGGGAGTAGATCTGGGTTATAAGGTGTATATATTTTCAGGTGTACTAAGTGATGCCAAAATGTTTTCCAAAGTGGTTGTTCCTGTTTATGTTCCCACAGCAGTAGATCGAAGTGCCCATTGCATCACATCACTTCCCGCACTTGATATTATTTGATTTTAGTTCTTTCCAGCTTAGTGAGTATGAAATGCTATCCCATTGTGATTTTCGTTTTTGTTTCCCTGATTACCAGTGAGGTTGGATTTCTTTTTATATGTTTATGAGTCATTTGTGTTTTCATTCATTCAACAAATACTACTTGAGTACCTCTCATATGCTAGGCACTGTTTGGGTCTCTTCCACTTCTTTGAAATATCTGTACATAACCATTGGCCATCTTTCTATTGGGTTGTTTTCCTTTTTCAAAGGAGTTCTTTATAAGTTCTGGAAACATCCTATGTTGGCTGTATGTTTTACAAATATCGTTTCCAAGTTTGTGGCTTGTCTTTTTACTCTACGGTATTTTTTGATGAAAGGAAGCTCTTAATTTTAATGTGGTCAGATCCCTTTATTTTGTATTGTCTTTTTAAAGCTTTAATGATTTGCTTTCAGATTAAGACCTTACTTCCATTTGAAATGTATTCTTATATATTGTATGAGGAAGAGATCCAATTTCTTTTTATTTTATTCCCCGTATGGAACTAACTCTTCTGGCATCATTATTGAATGGGGTTGCCTTTACCTGCTAACCTACAGTGTCCTCTTGGTAATGAGTCATGACCCTGTGTATATGTATGGATATATGTGCGGATCTGTTTCTGGGTTCCCCCTTCTATTTCATTGTTCTGCTTGCCTCTCTCTGTGCCAGTTCCACTGTAGTAATTATTCATCATAAAAAAGAAAAGGATACAAATTACTTTGGAAGTCAAATGCACAGTGCCTGACACATGTTAAACACTCATTAGATATCCTCTATTATCAATTTAGTAGAGAACACATTTTAATATATTGTTTTAAACAACATCTAAACTCTGAAGAGAATTAGTAAACATTCAGGAGAAATAACCACTTATATTTGCATTTGATCCGAGTTACCCAGCTGTCCAGAGACTTAAGACACACACATCCGCAGTCATTGTCTTTGCCTTCTTCTAAAGCATGTGGGAAAGGTGAAAGATGAATTCTACAGATTCTTTACTCATCCTCACTCAACAGTCCCTTAGAAGGGCTAAATGAAGAAGGCTTGATTTGGATAATTTGTTTCTTTTCCAGAATTGAGTTTTGGAAGAAGAAGATGATATGGAAGAATAAAGAAGCATATTTGGGAGAGACTTACGGTGATAAATATATAGAGCATCCAGTTTTCTACTCCTCGCTTCTATTCCATATTTTATTATAAACCACCTCACAATCATTATAAAATAAACCCATTCATTTGATGAAGAAGGGGAAGTGCCACATTTTAACTGTTACTGAAAGAAATGTTCTTTATTCTGTTGGTCTTGGACTTCCACACAATACTTGATTCCAGATGTTAAATTGTTTTTTCAGAAGCCTTGTTAAAGTGCCAGAGCATTAGATTTTTGAAGGCATTTCCAAACCCCAGCTGATTATCACAACATACAGGAATCCAAACTTTCAAAGCTCAGCTTTGGCTCTGAAGTGTATCAGCAGCTGCAAAAAATATGTGCAAAGGCACAGGTTCACAGCACTGGGATCCAGTGTCCTTATATGGTCAAACTATAAGTAAATTTCCTTTAGTTCCTGGTTATGAGAGATTCAGTTTCTTAACCGAATTCAGTTATCAGATTCAGTTTCTTAAAGGGCACTAAATTGCCTTGGTTCAATAAAAAATCTGTAGCTCAGTAATGGTAATAATCGTGCAGCAAGACGATATATAGGTTCTATTATATGACATTATAGATTTTTAAAAATAATTTTATTAATTCTTCTACCAAAGTATTCACAATAATGAACTTATTTTACATTTTACTCGAGCTGTACATTCCAGAATCCATTAACAAAGTAAGTTTCTCTCAAATTATTTTATACATAGTCACTGTTTTCTTCTTGAAAGGCTTCATCATTCCCTAGGGAACCAACCTCGTGCTTTCCACCCGCCTCATCTCCCTACAGCTGATGGCACAGGGATCATCTACAGATGCCCTGGACATAATGAGGGCAGGAAGTTGTGGATTAGGAAAGAACCAAAGAGGGACTTTCGAGCTAAGGCTCACCAATTGATAGTGAAGAAGAAGGGAAGACTTTTTAGATAGGGAAAATGACTAAACAAATACACAGAGGCTGTAATGACCAAGAGACTGTAGTCATAGGAAAGCAGTCTTGCCTTGAATGAAGGGGATATTTTGTTTTCTTAAGGGGAGAAACAATTGGTAGAAGATCTTAAAAGGTACATATTCAGTGTGTTCCAACAGCAGATTGATTATTTTTGTGTTGGTCTATATCATCTGACAAATAGCATTAGAGAATCTAGCACGGTATAGTAGACTCCACAATCAATAGATTCTTGATGTCAGGTAGAGTTGAATTATAAAGACAATTTATTGTAAATGAGAAACTATCCCAGGCCTTAAAATAAAATGTTTTATTTTATTTTTTTTATTTTTTTTATTTATTTTTTTTTTTGCTGCACGTGGGCCTCTCCCTGTTGTGGCCTCTCCTGTTGCGGAGCACAGGCTCCGAACGCGCAGGCTCAGTGGCCATGGCTCACGGGCCCAGCCGCTCTGCGGCATGTGGGATCTTCCCGGACCTGGGCACGAACCCGTGTCCCCTGCATCGGCAGGCGGACTCTCAACCACTGCGCCACCAGGGAAGCCCCAAAATAAAATGTTTTAAATTAATTTTTTTAAGTATATTCTACTTCCTACCACTGGCATTATGCCTGGAATTTGGTACATGTAGTAATTTAAAAATCAGTCTAATGCCTCTTTCTCTGCTAAATTCTACAAGTACATCCTACATTGGCAGGGTAATTTAGAAGACACCATGATGATATCAGTGTAGAAAATTCCTCCAGGCCTGGGTGGGGTAGAAGTTCTGCTTTTATCCATTTCTAATTTCTTTTCTAGCTATTGATTAGCCTCTGTGGTGCTGAGGCAGAGGTCGAAGCTGATATTTCTCTGGTTTCTTAAGATTTCTCGTTTTAGGGCAGAAGCCAGCATGACCAGAATACTTCTAAGAAGTCCACAGCAGTAGTCTCCACGGGGAACCTCAGAATGATGGTGAAATATAACGTTTACCCTCAAATGGCTCCGCAGTTGTCATCATGGCAGCGCTCAGAAATGCAGATGTCTCTTTCACAGTCTTTATATTTGGACCCAGTAGGATTAATTGTCTGCTGTCCTGGCATCTGGATCTAGACAGATGTGCCGAGCAGCCATTTTGCTAAGGGCTGGGATCTAGAAATGAAAGACACAGTGACAGCCCATGGTGATAAGCAACACAGCTTCAGTCCCCCCATCAGGGTCAGCATTTACTTTGTCAGGCAAAGGAGCCTCTTACTTTTGGCAGGTCTGTTATTGTTCTAATTGTTTCTCCAGCTGTATGAAGTCTTTTCTTTGTCCTACTTGACCTTAACACTTATAGGGTTTTTTTTTTTTTTTTGTCTTATTCTAAGCTACTTATTGGAATTGTTCCAGATATTTAATTTATAATTCTTCTAGCTCCTCTACCTATTTTGTGAAAATAACTTCTAAAAACCAAGCCCTAAAAAGCCAAAAAACAAAAAATTTAAGACTTCCTTTCTTTAGGAAATAATTCTATTCTAAAAAACTGTGTGAAAATTTAATTCAGACAATGCATAACAATTTATTGCTATTTCTTAGACTACTCCTTCTCTGGCAAACTATTGTTGGTCTGTTTCATGGATGACAATGGCTGAATATTTTCACGTGCCCTGCAGTGGTTTTTGTGATGCTGTGTTAACTTGTGGGCTAGAACAAGACTGGTTGGTCTGGGTCCCTGTCAGGCACACAGTAGGAGGACCTATGAAGAATATAATTGGATAGAGTCGGGTCTCAAGACATTATCTCAGATCAATGGATGAACAATACTGTCTATAGCTGACTCTATGCTTTTATGGTACCTTCCTGCTTCATCAGAGTGCCTGCTCCTTATTGGTCCATATTTCCCAAGATCTTTGCACCAGAAGCAAGGGGTGATTTTTCTTTGCTTTATTTGCTTTGATGATCCACCAAGGAAGCAAAGATTTAATTATTTATGAGATAAAGGTAAGTAAAATTGAGAATCAAAATATTCTTGGGAATAGGTCATGTCTACCACTGCTATATTGTCTTTAAGGATATATTCAAATTATGCATTCTAAACTAAATCATATTCAATATCCAAGCCTAAAAATATTCAAATATTAATCTCATTTTTCCTTTTCTCAAAAGGAGATAAATGTTCAATTTTAAGGAAATTTCTTTAGATGTATCTTTTCATAATCTATGTTGGTATGGACATAAAGAGAATTGTTATGATTATAATAGACATTGGATCTACCTAGTTAACTTTTAGCCCAACAACTCAAGCAGGGATGAAGACTAGTGAAGCTGTGAGTCATGGCTGATAGCTTAAGTTTTGATAAAGACTTTAGCATAGAGCCCTCAACATTGGTTTTTTAATAAATAGCATTTCCTATAAAAGGAGTTGAAAGCTCATATATGCATTACAAATAATGCTGAAACAGCATGAAATGCCATTATAGAGGTGAATGCAAACTGCTTTGGGAGCACAGAAGTAAATATCTACTAGGAGATATTTGTAGGAGTCGGGTAGCCCCGATATGTAGGAGTCGGGTAGCCCATCACAAAAGAGGCAATGTTTGAGCTGGGTCTAGAATGTTAAGTAGAAGTTCCAGATGGAGAAGGGTGAACAGTATTTTAGGCTGTATGTGAAACAGCATAGAGATTTGACAGAGAATCTCTATAGAACAGTAGAAAGTTTGATGTGACTAGAACTTAAAGTAATAGGAAAAAATTGGAAAGTTAGACTATGAATGCCAAGCTGAGATGATTATGCTTTGTCCTGTATTGTAGTTTAATGGAAAATGATGAAGGTGTTTCATTAGGCAGTGATGTGCTTAGATCTTGTTGTTTGGGGATATGTCTGCTGTATAATAGAAGATCAAAGCACTGAACTCAGAGAAACCACTTAGGGGCTCCTGCAACAGTTTATGCCAGAAACTGAGAGTCTAGACTAACAGTGACTATGGGAATAGAGAGGAGGAGATGAAGTTGGAGGGTATTTAGAGTTAGGCTGTTAGCTCTGTGATGTCAGGGACCATGTGTGTTTTATTCCGTTTTGCCCCATGAAATTCTCTACACTTGATGTGATCCCCAAGTTGGTATGGCCCCTTTCTTCCAAGCGCCCCATCCTTTCCACATCACTACTCAGTTTTTTACTAATTGATCCACATTTTCCAATGGAACAAACCCATTCATTGCTTCTGCTGCTGTCAGATACATAGAATTGTCATCAGCAAAGTAAATAAAAATTACAGTAAATATTCTCACTCGTCTGTACTTTTTTGTACATTTTGTTTTATTCCATTTATCCATCGAACTTACGCTGGAAGAACAGCTACGTTTTTAGTGGATGTATGTAATTTGCCCATTTCAGAAAGTAAAATACATATTGTGAAATGATTTTTAGCAATCACTTAAATAGACTTATATGTACAGATATGGAAAGATTGCCAAGAAGGGCTTTTTTAAAAAAGTAATTTGTAGAACAATACATGACAATATATTAAATGGAGAAAAACCAAAAATCAAAATTATATGGTTTACAGGTATTGATATAATTACATAAATGCCCAGAAAACAGTATGAAAAAAACTACTGCAGATTGATAATAGTGGTTACTTCTGAGGGAAAGACCAGAAGAGGACGGAGGACCTTTCAGTTAATCTTTTTTTTTTTTTTAACATCTTTATTGGAGTATAATTGCTTTACAATGGTGTGTTAGTTTCTGCTTTATAACAGTGAATCAGTTATACATACACATATGTTCCCATATCTCTTCCTTCTTCCGTCTCCCTCCGTCCCACCCTCCCTATCCCACCCCTCTAGGTGGTCACAAAGCACCCAGCTGATCTCCCTGTGCTATGCGGCTGCTTCCCACTAGCTATCTATTTTACATTTCGTAGTTTATACATGTCCATTCTCTAGTAGGTCTGTGTCTTTATTCCTGTCTTATCTCTAGGTTCTTCATGACCTTTTTTTTTCTTCTTAGATTCCATATATATGTGTTAGCATATGATATTTGTTTTTCTCTGACTTACTTCACTCTGTATGACAGACTCTAGGTCCATCCACCTCACTACAAATATCTCAATTTGGTTTCTTTATATGGCCGAGCAATATTCCATTGTATATATGTGCCACATCTTCTTTATCCGATGATGGACACTTAGGTTGCTTCCATGTCCTGGCTATTGTAAATAGAGCTGCAATGAACATTTTGGTACATGACTCTTTGAATTATGGTTTCTCAGGGTATATGCCCAGTAGTGGGATTGCTGGGTCGTATGGTAGCTCTATTTTTAGATTTTTAAAGAACCTCCATATTGTTCTCCATAGTGGCTGTATCAATTTACATTCCCACCAACAGTGCAAGAGTGTTCCCTTTTCTCCACACCCTCTCCAGCATTTATTGTTTCTAGATTTTTTGATGATAGCCATTCTGACCGGTGTGAGATGATATCTCATTGTAGTTTTGATTTGCATTTTTCTAATGATTAATGATGTTGAGCATTCTTTCATGTGTTTGTTGGTAATCTGTATATCTTCTTTGGAGAAATGTCTGTTTAGACCTTCTGCCCATTTTTGTATTGGGTTGTTTGTTTTTTTTGTTATTGAGCTGCATGAGCTGCTTATAAATCTTGGAGATTAATCCTTTGTCAGTTGCTTCATTTGCAAATATTTTCTCCCATTCTGAGGGTTGTCTTTTGGTCTTGTTTATGGTTTCCTTTGCTGTGCAAAAGCTTTTAAGTTTCATTAGGTCCCATTTGTTTATTTTTGTTTTTATTTACATTTCTCTAGGAGGTGGGTCAAAAAGGATCTTGCTGTGATTTATGTCATAGAGTGTTCTGCCTATATTTTCCTCTAAGAGTTGAATAGTGTCTGGCCTTACATTTAGGTCTTGAATCCATTTTGAGCTTATTTTTGTGTATGGTGTCAGGGAGTGTTCTAATTTCATACTTTTACATGTACCTCTCCAGTTTTCCCAGTACCACTTATTGAAGAGACTGTCTTTTCTCCACTGTATATTCTTGCCTCCTTTATCAAAGATAAGGTGACCACCTGTGTGTTGGTTTATCTCTGGGCTTTTTATACTGTTCCATTGATCTATATCTCTGTTTTTGTGCCAGTACCATACTGTCTTGATTACTTAGCTTTGTAGTATAGTCTGAAGTCAGGGAGCCTGCTTCCTCCAGCTCCATTTTTCATTCTCCAGATTGCTTTGGCTATTTAGGGTCTTTTGTGTTTCCATACAAATGGTGAAATTTTTTGTTCTAGTTCTGTGAAAAATACCAGTGGTAGTTTGATAGGGATTGCATTGAATCTGTAGGTTGCTTTGCATAGTAGAGTCATTTTCACAATGTTGATTCTTCCAATCCAAGAACATGCGATATCTCTCCATCTGTTTGTATCATCTTTAATTTCTTTCATCAATGTCTTATAATTTTCTGCATACAGGTCTTTTGTCTCCTTAGGTAGGTTTATTCCTAGATATTTTATTCCTTTTATTGCAATGGTAAATGGGAGTGTTTTCTTGATTTCACTTTCAGATTTTTCATCCTTAGTGTATAGGAATGCCAGAGACTTCTGTACATTAATTTTGTATCCTGCTACTTTACCAAATTCATTGATTAGCTCTAGTAGTCTTCTGGTAGCATCTTTAGGATTCTCTATGTAGAGTATCATGTCATCTGCAAACAGTGACAGCTTTACTTCTTCTTTTCCGATTTGGATTCCTTTTATTTCTTTTTCTTCTCTGATTGCTGTGGCTAAAACTTCCAAAACTATGTTGAATAAGAGTGGTGAGAGTGGGCAACCTAGTCCTGTTCCTGATTTTAGTGGAAATGGTTTCAGTTTTTCACCACTGAGGACGATGTTGGCTGTGGGTGTGTCATATGGCCTTTATTATGTTGAGGAAAGTTCCCTCTATGCCTACTTTCTGCAGGGTTTTTATCATAAATGGGTGTTGAATTTTTTCAAAAGCTTTCTCTGCATCTATTGAGATGATCATATGGTTTTTCTCCTTCAATTTGTTAATATGGTGTATCACGTTGATTGATTTGCATATATTGAAGAATCCTTGCATTCCTGGAATAAACCCCATTTGATCATGGTGTATGATCCTTTTAATGTGCTGTTGGATTCTGTTTGCTAGTATTTTGTTGAGGATTTTTGCATCTATGTTCATCAGTGATATTCGCCTGTAGTTTTCTTTCTTTGTGACATCTTTGTCTGGTTTTGGTATCAGGGTGATGGTGGCCTCATAGAATGAGTTTGGGAATGTTCCTCCCTCTGCTATATTTTGGAAGCGTTTGAGAAGGATAGGTGTTAGCTTTTCTCTAAATGTTTGATAGAATTCGCCTGTGAAGCCATGTGGTCCTGGGCTTTTGTTTGTTGCAAGATTTTTTTTTTTTTTAATAAATTTATTTATTTTTGGCTGTGTTGGGTCTTCGTTTCTGTGTGAGGGCTTTCTCTAGTTGTGGCAAGCGGGGGCCACTCTTCATTGCGGTGCGCAGGCCTCTCACTATCGCGGCCTCTGTTGTTGTGGAGCACAGGCTCCAGACGCGCAGGCTTAGCAGTTGTGGCTCACGGGACCAGTTGCTCCGCGGCATGTGGGATCTTCCCAGACCAGGGCTCGAACCCGTGTCCCCTGCATTGGCAGGCAGATTCTCAACCACTGCGCCACCAGGGAAGCCCTGTTGCAAGATTTTTAATCACAGCTTCAATTTCAGTGCTTGTGATTGGTCTGTTCATATTTTCTATTTCTTCCTGATTCAGTCTCGGCAGATTGTGCATTTCTAAGAATTTGTCCATTTCTTCCAGTTTGTCCATTTTATTGGCATAGAGTTGCTTGTAGTAATCTCTCATGACCCTTTGTATTTCTGCAGTGTCAGTTGTTACTTCTTCTTTTTCATTTCTAATTCTATTGATTTGAGTCTTCTCCCATTTTTTCTTGATGACTCTGGCTAATGGTTTATCAATTTTGTTTATCTTCTCAAAGTACCAGCTTTTAGTTTTATTGATCTTTGCTATCATTTCCTTCATTTCTTTTTCATTTATTTCTGATCTGATCTTTATGATTTCTTTCCTTCTGCTAATTTTGGGGTTTTTTTGTTCTTCTTTCTCTAATTGCTTAGGTGCAAGGTTAGGTTGTTTATTTGAGACGTATCCTGTTTCTTAAGGTAGGATTGTATTGCTATAAACTTCCCTCCTAGAAGTGTTTTTGCTGCATCCCATAGGTTGTGGGTCATCATGTCTCCATTGTCACTTGTTTCTAGGTATTTTTTGATTTCCTCTTTGATTTCTTCAGTGATCACTTGGTTATTAAGTAGTGTATTGTTTAGCCTCCATATGTTTGTATTTTTTACAGATCTTTTCCTGTAATTGATATCTAGTCTCATAGCGTTGTGGTCAGAAAAGATACTTGATACGATTTCAGTTTTCTTAAATTTACCAAGGCTTGATTTGTGACCCAAGATATGATCTATCCTGGAGAATGTTCCATGAGCACTTGAGAAAAATGTGTATTCTGTTGTTTTGGGATGGAATGTCCTATAAATATCAATTAAGTCCATCTCGTTTAATGTATCATTTAAAGCTTGTGTTTCCTTATTTATTTTCATTTTGGATGATCTGTCCATTGGTGAAAGTGGGGTGTTAAAGTCCTCTACTATGATTGTGTTACTGTCAATTTCCCCTTTTATGGCTGTTAGTATTTGTCTTATGTATTGAGGTGCTCCTATGTTGGGTGCATAAATATTTACAATTGTTATATCTTCTTCTTGGATCGATCCCTTGATCATTATGTAGTGTCCTTCTTGGTCTCTTGTAATAGTCTTTACTTTAAAGTCTATTTTGTCTGATATGAGAATTGCTACTCTAGCTTTCTTTTGATTTCCATTTGCATGGAATATCTTTTTCCATCCCCTCACTTTCAGTCTGTATGTGTCCCTACATCTGAAGTGGGTCTCTTGTAGACAGCATATATATGGGTCTTGTTTTTGTATCCATTCAGCCAGTCTCTGTCTTTTGGTGAGAGCATTTAGTCCATTTACATTTAAGGTAATTATCGATATGTATGTTCCTATTACCATTTTCTTAATTGTTTTGGGTTTGTTATTGTAGGTCTTTTCCTTCTCTTGTGTTTCTTGCCTAGAGAAGTTCCTTTAGCATTTGTTGTAAAGCTGGTTTGGTGGTGCTGAACTCTCTCAGCTTTTGCTTGTCTGTAAAGATTTTAATTTCTTCATCAAATCTTAATGACATCCTTGCTGGGTAATCTTGGTTGTAGGTTTTTCTCCTTCATCACTTTAAATATGTCCTGCCACTCCCTTCTGGCTTGCAGAGTTTCTGCTGAAAGATCAGCTGTTAACCTTATGGGGATTCCCTTGTGCGTTATTTGTTGTTTTTCCCTTGCTGCTTTTAATATATTTTCTTTGCATTTAATTTTTGATAGTTTGATTAATATGTCTCTTGGCGTGTTTCTCCTTGGATTTATCCTGTATGGGACTCTCTTTGCTTCCTGGACTTGATTAACTATTTCCTTTCCCATATTAGGGAAGTTTTCAACTATAATCTCTTCAAATATTTTCTTAGTCCCTTTCTTTTTCTCTTCTTCTTCTGGGACCCCTATAATTCGAATGTTGGTGTGTTTAATGTTGTCCCAGAGGTCTCTGAGACGGTCCTCCATTCTTTTCATTCGTTTTTCTTTATTCTGCTCTGCAGTAGTTATTTCCACTATTTTATCTTCCAGGTCACTTATCCGTTCTTCTGCCTCAGTTATTCTGCTATTGATTCCTTCTAGAGTATTTTTAATTTCATTTATTGTGTTGTTCATTGTTGCTTGTTTCCTCTTTAGTTCTTCTAGGTCCTTGTTAAATGTTTCTTGCATTTTCTATATTCTATTTCCAAGATTTTGGATCATCTTTACTATCATTATTATGAATTCTTTTTCAGGTAGACTGCCTGTTTCCTCTTCATTTGTTAGGTCTGGTGGGTTTTTACCTTTCTCCTTCATCTGCTGTGTGTTTTTCTGTCTTCTCATTTTGCTTATCTTACTGTGTTTGGCGTCTCCTTTTTGCAGGCTGCAGGTTCGTAGTTCCCGTTGTTTTTGGTGTCTGTCCCCCGTGGCTAAGGTTGGTTCAGTGGGTTGTGTAGGCTTCCTGGTGGAGGGGACTAGTGCCTGTGTTCTGGTGGATGAGGCTGGATCTTGTCTTTCTGGTGGGCAGGACCACATCTGGTGGTGTGTTTGGGGGTGTCTGTGTCGTTATTATAATTTTAGGCAGCCTCTCTGCTAATGGTTGGGGTTGTGTTCCTGTCTTGCTCGTTGTTTGACATAGGGTGTCCAGCACTGTAGCTTGCTGGTCGTTGAGTGGACCTGGGTCTTAGTGTTGAGATGGAGATCTCTGGGAGATTTTTGCCGTTTGATATTACGTGGAGCTGGCAGGTCTCTTGTGGACCAGTGTCCTGAAGTTGGCTTTCCCACCTCAGAGGCACAGCTCTGACTCCTGGCCGGAGTACCAAGAGCCTTTCATCCACACGGATCAGAATAAAAGGGAGAAAAAATAGAAAGAAAGAAAGAAAGAAAGGGGATAAAATAAAATAAAAAATAAAATAAAGTTATTAAAATAAAAAGTAAATATTAAGAAAAAAAATTTTTAAGTAAAAAAAACCCCAAACAAACAACAACAAAAAAATGGACGGACAGAACCCTAGGCCAAATGTTGAAAGCAAAGCTATACAGACAAAATCTCACACTGAAGCATACACATACACACTCACAAAAAGAGGAAAAGGGGAAAAAGTAATATATCTTGCTCTCAAAGTCCACCTCCTCAATTTGGGATGATTCGTTGTCTATTCAGGTATTCCTCAGATGCAGGGTACATCAAGTTGATTGTGGAGATTTAATCCGCTGCTTCTGAGGCTGCTGGGAGTGATTTCCCTTTCTGTTCTTTGTTCGCACGGCTCCCGGGGTTCAGCTTTGGATTTGGCCCCACCTCTGCATGTAGGTCGCTGGAGGGCGTCTGTTCTTCGCTCAGACAGGACAGGGTTAAAGGAGCAGCTGTTTCGGGGGCTCTGGCTCACTCAGGCCGGGGGGAGGGAGGGGTACGGATGCGGGGCGAGCCTGTGGCGGCAGAGGCCGCCGTTACGTTGCACCAGCCTGAGGCACGCCGTGTGTTCTCCCGGGGAAGTTGTCCGTGGATCCCGGGACCCTGGCAGTGGCGGGCTGCACAGGCTCCCGGGAGGGGCGGTGTGGATAGTGATCTGTGCTCGCACACAGGCTTCTTGGTGGTTGCAGCAGCAGCCTTAGCGTCTCATGCCCGTCTCTGAGGTCCGCGCTTTTAGCCGCGGCTCGCGCCCGTCTCTGGAGCTCCTTTAAGCAGCACTCTTAATCCCCTCTCTTCGTGCACCAGGAAACAAAGAGGCAAGAAAAAGTGACTTGCCTCTTTGGCAGCTCCAGACTTTTCCCCGGACTCCCTCCCGGCTAGCCGTGGCGCACTAACCCATTCAGGCTGTGTCCACGCCGCCAACCCCAGTCCTCTCCCTGGGATCCGACCACCGAAGCCTGAGCCTGAGCTCCCAGCCCCGCCCGCCCCAGCGGGTGAGCAGACAAGCCTCTCGGGCTGGTGAGTGCTGGTCGGCACCGATCCTCTGTGCGGGAATCTCTCCGCTTTGCCCTCCGCAGCCCTGTTGCTGTGCTTTCCTTCGTGGCTCCGAAGCTTTCCCCCTCCGCCATCCGCAGTCTCAATCCGCGAAGGGGCCTCCTAGTGTGTGGACACCTTTCCTCCTTCACAGCTCTCTCCCACTGGTGCAGGTCCCATCCCTATTCTTTTGTCTCTGTTTTTTCTTTGTACTTTTGCCCCACCCAGGTATGTGGGGAGTTTCTTGCCTTTTGGGAGGTCTGAGGTCTGCCAGCGTTCAGCAGGTGTTCTGTAGGAGCAGTTCCACGTGTAGATGTATTTCTGATGTATCTGTGGGGAGGAAGGTGATCTCCGCGTCTTACTCTTCCGCCATCTTCCTCAACTCCCCAGTTAATCTTTATTGTTTGAACCTTTTACTGAAAAAAACGATGCAAGAGGGGAAGAAGGAGAAGAGGAAGAGGAGAAGGAGGAGGAAGTAAAGCAGCCAAAAGCAGAGCTCTTTCAAGGCAGAAGGTTTCTTGTTCAGTGCTTCTGTTTGTCAAGAGCAAAAGAAATTGAGAAGTATGTCTTTGTTCAAAAAGAAAATGAAAGAAGGATTTGGTTTCATGAATTGTTTTTATTATTGCTGCCAAATTTGTGATTGGTGAAGCAGTGCAATGGATCTAATACCTAATTTTAAACTAGAAAATCTATATGTAAACCTGGACCTGCCTTTGAATATCTAGGGGCTCAAGCAGACATTTAAATTCCATGTCCCTCGTCTTCCAGTTCTAAAGCAGGAGAAATAATACTTACCCCTAAAAAGGATATTGGAGGAGACAAAGGACAGATGTGAGCAAAACAACTGAACTCTTTTGAATTTTATATAAACATCAGATAGGATGTTCTGGTATAATCTCTACATATATGCATGTACTGACAGATACCAGTATCTGTTTCATAATATTTACCAATTTTGAATGTGCAAGTTACTGTTTAGGGTACTCTTGCATAATCCTTGGGTCAATATTACAAAAAAAAACTAACAATCAGTTCTTTCAGTTTCAGATTTCAAAAAGCCTCCTTTCAGATTTAAATTGAATGGGCCACCATTATTTTTAGTGCTTAAAAACACAGTGGTGTCCCTTGGAAATCTACAATTAGTAGCAGCTATTGCCTAATTAGGTTAAAGTGATAACCTAAGAAAGTCTATCGATTATTATAAAAGCAAGATATTATAATTCAAGCGTATTTCCAGATCCCAGTGAATTGCTGGAAAGCTACAAGTTTAACTTTCCACTCTGATAGGGTTTTAAAAGAGGTCAGAGTACATTTTACCAAAGTGTCTAGCAATGTGAGTTTATTCAGACCTTTTGGCAGTCATTCCTGCACACTCAAGCTAAATCAATGAATCATCCATTGTTGGCCAGCTCCACTCTTAGTTGCTAAGAGATTTTTCAAGCACACTGAGGCTTCATTCTACATGGTCTATAAAAAGGGCAAAATGTATTAAATTTTAAAATGTGTCATCGTTCCTAAATTAGTAATTAAAACTTTGCCCAGAACTTTATAATATTGGGGCAATGGGAAAGTCAACGTGCAGCTGGACGAGTTTCTACTTGGGAAAATACAAGAGAAAAGTTCCTGTTCCTAGCTCTTCAGAAATATGTGTGTGAAGGAAATGGAAACGTTTAAAAAGTGGACAAAGGGCTTCCCTGGTGGCGCAGTGGTTGAGAGTCTGCCTGCTGATGCAGGGGACACGGGTTCGTGCCCCGTTCCGGGAAGATCCCACATGCCGCGGAGCGGCTGGGCCCGAGAGCCATGGCCGCTGGGCCTGCGCGTCCGTAGCCTGTGCTCCGCAACGGGAGAGGCCACAACAGTGACAGGCCCGCGTACCGCCAAAAAAAAAAAAAAAGTGGACAGAAACACCAAAACTCAAAAACAAAAACTCAGCTAAACAGGTCTAAACTCTTTTACAGAAATATGTGTTTGTTCTTATATGTTTCAAATGAAGAAGGTTGTCTTTCATTTTTATTAAATGTACTCTAATTTTCATCATTTCTCTTTGAGTCATAAAGACTTTCTTTGTAATTCAGCATGTTATTTTAAAGCTTTGATATAATAGTTTTTAACATAAAAATTAAAAACTACCATAAAAATGAAATGTAATTTTTTTCAGCTTGCTCTTTATGAATGTGTGAAGTACATTATGTTCCGTATGTGTCCTTCCTGAATATTTCAAGTTGTAAAATATAGAATCCCATAATTTATCACAGAGGTTAATGTTTCATTTTGATGAGAGGAAAAGGATAATTTGGACTAAAAATTTTTAAAGAAGAAAGAGAGCATAATGAATCTTAACTTAAAAGCAAGATTTTTCAAAAGTTATTGGATTTGGGTCTGTTCCTTAGTTTCTCAGGATGAAATTCTATTCCATAAACTTCTCATAAGGATGAAACTTATGAGATAGAATGTGGGCTTTGAAGTTGAACAGGCCTGAGTTACACTCCCGGGTGCCCCAGGTTCTAGATGGTGTGACCTTGAGCAAGTTACTCACCTTTTTTAGGCCTCAACTTCCACATCTGTACCATCATAATGCACATCACAACAGGTTGCTCTTGGACTTAAATGAGGAAACATCATAGTCCTGGCACATAGTGGGTCTGGATAAATGTCCATCCTCAACTTCTCTAAACCTCTTGGAGGCCGATATCAACATGCTCTTAAATGCTCATAACCAAACCCTGTTTGTTTTTTTGTTTGTTTGTTTGTTTTAATTTATTTATTTTTGGCTATGTTGGGTCTTTGTTTCTGTGCCAGGGATTTCTCTAGTTGCGGCGAGCAGGGGCCACTCTTCATCACGGTGCTCGGGCTTCTCTTGTTGCGGAGCACAGGCTCCAAACGCGCAGGCTCAGCAGTTGTGGCTCACGGGCCTAGTTGCTCCGCGGCATGTGGGATCTTCCCAGACCAGGGCTCGAACCCGTGTCCCCTGAGTTGGCAGGCAGATTCAAAACTACTGCGCCACCAGGGAAGCCCCAACCCTGTTTGTTTTAAGCTGGCAACGTTAGTGCTTGTTTTACTTCTGATTTCGACAGAGCTGTATTCAGATGAGTAGGGGAGAACATTCGTCTCACGTTAGAGAATTTTGGGATAAGAGCACATGGAAGAGTCTTGCACCTTGGCCTTCTTTCTTGCAGAGGAGCAAAACATTTGTAATTCTTGGCATCTTACATCCCCTCTTTTGATGAGGTCCTCTCCTTCTCATTGTGGACCCCAGCTGCTTTCAAGACCTCTGTTCCAAAGTGCCACCTTCGGTTCACTATTCACTGCTATAAAGCAGGATTTCATTGAGGGCATTTTAGTTTTAGCCAACAACCAAGTATTTCTTCAGCCAATGTGGAGCAGGGAATGAGCCACACCTTAGTACTGGCCCTATTCTGTTGATCCAGGACATTACCTTTTAAGACTTTAAAACAAACTTACAGAAAAATAAGGAGTGACCTATTTACATGCTTAAGCTTCCTAACAGCTGTGTTTGTTTAGAGGAAATATCTCCATGTCTGTACTAACATTTGATGACACCCACCCTTTATAGTACCAAGTACATTATTTTTACAGTAAGTTGTTTAATGTCAGGGAGAAACAAGATCTTTTCCTCAGGTGTTTGACTATTTCCCTCTGTAATCTTGGATACGGTTTAACCCCTATTTCTTTTAGGTAATCTTTGTTATGCTAGAGTGTCGACCAAATGGAATCAAACCCATTTGGCCTATCTGTTTAATTAAACTGAAGAGAATTGCTAGCATCTCTGCTCTCAGAATAATATGAAGTGGCAGCTGTGTAGAACTGATAGAGAATCTAGTAGCCCCTGCCTAAAAAAGAGAAGGCCTCATGTAGCTTCACAGTGGTATCAGCAAAAATACACGTCTCTCCTTGCCAAGAGAAGATAAAGCAGTTGACAATGACAGAGGATTTAATGTGCAGGCTCTCCGAGGGCAGACTGTAGAGCCAGTCATTCCCTGGCAAAAATGAAGCAAAACAAAACCCAAAAGAAAGAAGTTTAGGCTTAATGCTAAACTTAAGGTTCCCCCCAAATCAAGAAGATCAGCATAGACTGACTTAAATCATAGTGATGGTGTTCAGTAAGAGCTCTAAATGGGACAACTCTTGGGGCTTTCTGGTAAAGTTTCACTTTGCAATTTTAATTTTTGTATAATTCAACTTTAGAGAGAGGGGGAAGGAGAGAGAGAGAGAGAATTTCCCTCAGTTTCTAAATCATGGCTCAGTCGTGTGTTATAAAACACCAAGAACGGAAAAGCCATTACGTGGAATATAAAGAAATACTTGAGTCTACAATATCATTGAACCCTTGGATTCAGTTTCAGCAGACATGCTCTGTATTCCCACAAGAGTCTGGAAAATTAACTTCTATTTTTTTCTGTCTGGAGTTGCAGTTAGTGTTATTATTTGCTCCATGGCTCAATCCGGGTCATACTGTTCTGCAGTAACACAGGTGGATGTTAAAACAGGGAATCTGTTGAAAAGATTGCGGAGGAACTGCTTCCCTAAAGCAGTTTTGGATGGCAGTTTGATGGCAGTCAGCTATGGTAAGGACAGATGAAGCTTAGCAGTGCCTTCTAGAATGTGGTCTTGCAGGGTTTGTCACCTGCAATCCTATAGGGAGAAGTTTCGGGTATAATGGGTCGTTGTGACCTGGTGGCATCCTCTAAGACATGGATCCTAGAAATGAAGGTCATTGATTTTAAATACTTGTGAATTGTTATGTTGCTCTGAATTTTTCTGATTAGTTTTATTTGTGAAATACAATAATGCAGTTCTTAAAGGAAAGTTCCATAAACCTTTTATTCTTTTGTGTGGGCTTTAAAATTTTCTAGAAATTTACTGTTAAAAACTAATTATAGAAAGATTTCTTATCCTGTTAACAGTAGCTAGAGAAATATAGTTATGATTTAAGATACAAAAATTGTTTTGTATTAACTAGTGTTTTATTGTCAGCAGTTACGTTGTTAAAATGTAACATGTAAGTTTTGCCAAGAGTACAGCATGTATCCGTTTGTAAGCAATCACACAAGGGAAACTATTTTATGATTCTACCCATTGAATGATTTTCCTAGTAAACAACTTGACATAAAATAGACCGAAACATCTATTTATTTTAACAATTATGTTAAATACAGATTAGTGTTCTAAAATAAAATTGGAACTGAGTTAATACATAATTGAGCAGTAGGAGGAAAATAGATCTTTGTCCAACTGAGGACAGGCATATTTTTTCTTTTCTGAAGAACTTATTTTCTCCTTAATAGGTTTAGGACTTGCCTGAACCACAGCCAGCCTTATGAATCCCTTTGTTCAGAAATGGTCGATGTTATATTGACGAGGAGCAACTTACGTGCGGGTTGAAAAATAGATCAGGATTTTCAGTTTCTGACTTTAGACTATTTTTAAAGTAAAGGGCTGAGAGTTCCAATTGAAAATTGCAAATGCTCCAGGACACTGTTCCTGGAAATAAGATTCCTAAATTCTAGAGCTTGGGGATGTTTAGGCGGTGCTTATAGAAATGAGCCTTCAAGTACATTTTAAGGACAGTGTGTCTCGCACGTTTTGAATGGTTCTTCTCAGATTTTTCTTGGAGGTAACTGTTCTATTTTGTTTTACTTCTTTTCTGTAATTCTGTCTGGTAAATCTGGGAGTTTACATGTCCAAGGAAAAAATTCCCTCAAACTTGCTATCATTAGTCTCCAGCTCAAACCCTAGGAGGCCCTGAGGGAGGGACCCAGCCCTCTGCCAAAACACACAGCTTCCTTCTTATCACTGGGAACAGACACTCCTCCATGGGTGCATACACAGCTTCCTTAAGAGAGCAGGTATCTGTTGAGGTTAAACTAATATTTTTGGAGCAGAAACAAGAATTCTGAGAAGAACTTTATTAGTTAATTATGTTTTCTAGACATGAAACTTTAGGTCAGCTTTATTTACCAGAAAATTCAGAAAGCACTTTTATATCTTAATCTGTGTAACTGAAATTATAAATTTCAGAAGAAATTATCAAATAAATCCAAGTCTAAAACAGTGTGGGAAATTCACATATACCATCTTTTAAAAATATTTTGTCTATACAAATTTGGAAAGTAGTCTCATTTGCTATTAGGTGAAAGATTGATTGAGAAAAAAAAATTTCACACTTAGACTCTGGCTGGAAGAGAGAAATAAGTAAATTTTTAAAAGACTAAACTTTCAGAACACATTAAAAAAAGAACTAGGTACAAAACAGTTTATGAAAATGTCTTCTTTCAAATAAGATAGTAACAGTGCTTCTTTTTTTAAATGCATACAGAGCAATATCTGATTCTACAGTTGAATGAGGAATTTTGAAATATCTCAAACGATGCTTCTCTTAAAATTCAAAGTAAAATTATATTCACCCTTACTGCAACGTTTTTTCCTTGAGGTAATTATTAACCGTGCTATTCTATGTATGCTGTTTGAACTATCTTTAGTAGTTCTGATTTATTTAGTCATTCCGTTGTGCTCCCAGAAAGTGAATGAATCTGGGTAAAAAGAAGGTCAATAATGGAAGATTTCAGTTTTAATGAAGTTCAAGTTTTCATAGTAGTCTCCCTTCTCTCTTTGGAGCTCTAGACTCTTGGAAAAATAAAACGTTTCTGTCATTTTATTGTTAGACTGTGTCAACTCAGTGTATTATCGTAGCTGCTTTTAAGTACTCAAAGGCAGTTTCTACACAGCACCAGAATTTACTAACGAGAGTGTCAGTCTAGCGTACTTGCAATGTTCGCTCGCAGCCCAGTGTTCTGGCACTGTATAAATAAAACTTTAGAAACTTCAGACATTTACCTACGCTGTCCCAAGTCCCATCTGTGTAATCACATTGTGAGCATGGATCGTATCTCTGCTTACATTGTCATGTTTCTCATTTATGCTGCAGAAGGGCTATAAGATAGCTTAGAAGGATATGTAAAATACAGGGTAGAATCAATCAAAATATGGATAGAGGAAGAAAATAAGAATAATTACCATAAGGTAGAGCAGGGAACACAGTTAGTGATATGCATTATCTACCCTGTCTTCTGGGTAATGAATTGCAGTAGTGTTAAGAAATGAACCTTGCAGGTGTTTCAGCTGAGAGGACTGGAAGATACAGGCAAATCAGTTACTGATTTGAAAAGAAGTGAAAGTATTCTTACTACTAAGCTCAAAGAGGGATTTCCTCTTGGGGACCCCATGTGGACAGTAGGCGCATCTCATTGAAGTCAGCATTACAGTGGGGGAACTCTCTTAATTCAGATGTGCATTTTAGAATTTCTGGAAGAGTAGACTGTGTTCTTCTGGCAGTCCCCCCTGATTGTTTTTGACAAACAGTGCCAATGAGCCCAAGATTTTATTATGAAAAAGTGGCTGGGATACAGAAAAACAAGGCCAGGTTTTTCCAAAGGAAAAAAATCTTTGGGTCTACTCGGGCACATAGACCAAAAAAACAAAAAACAAAACAAACAAACAGAAAAGGCTTTTACAACCCCACAGTTCTGTTCCTTTAAGAGGGCTGACATAAATTCAATCTAAAAAGTATGTAAGGTCCTAAATCTGGACTCCCCATGACCAAAATAAAATCTCAATAAAACATGTATTGAATTTGGGCAATATTGTTTCCTTGCCTTGTCTCCAAGGTGAACTATTTGAGAACTGCACACCTAGGCAACTAAATAATTTAATTTCCTCCATATTATTATGTATAAGACAAACAGTAAAATAACTTTGGTTGCAGGATAGTTGAGTCCCTTGTTTTGGTTATTACCATCTAGTAAGTTTATCTTATCAGGCCATTCTTAGTTAGAAATAAATCAGAACACTTGGCTTTCTGCTATCTGTAGCAGAAGAACAAGCATCTATTTTATCCAAAAACAGTATAACATCCTCTCTCTCCTAAATTAAAAGTTTCACGTGGCCTATGAGAGGCAGGGACCCTTTATTTATTTTCCTCATGTTTCCTTAAAGGAAACCATTGCAGTAAACCATTCTGGTCCTTTGATCCATGGCAGCAAATAGCTAATCCTATTGGCTAGCCACATTTTTGAGTGGACTGGCAGGTCACTTTGCCTCAAAAGTAGGGAACAGGTTCCACCTTTTTCTCTTTGCTCAGCAGAGCACACCCTCCCCTCTGTTTCCTGTTTCCTTGTGGAATGTTTTGGGACAGGTGGGTGGAGTGGGTTTTTTAATCAGATTCACCCTGCTTGTAGGCTGTGTTCAGTTCTGACTGGAAGGTAGGAGACCCCGCCAGTTCTTCAGTTTGGCCATTGGATAAAGCTGATATCTGATCCCCATTTATCCTGGGTCTCTTCCTGATTAGCTACAGTTGGAAGAGAGGAGGAGGTAGTGATTGGCACTCCTAACCACTGGCAAATTGGGCAAGGACACTGGGGCAGGATTGGGTTTGACCTAACAAACAAGACTATGGAACAGTATGTTCCTTTCTCTCCTTTGACTTCAGATATAAAATTTGAAGTTTCTTTTTTCTATGATAAGTGATAAAGATACTTCTGTTTTTTGTTAGAAATTAAGAAGTCTTCTAAAAATGTTTGATTTTTTTTTTTTTTTTTTTTTTTTGCCTTTATCACCAAACTATGTTAGCACAACTGTAACAGAAATCTTTGTTATTTTACTCATGGTGATCCCACTACCTGAAATTCCCTCCCTAATCCACCCTGCTTCCATTCCCCCTTTTGGGGTTTAATTCCAACTCCAGCTAGAACATGAGTTCCCTGAGGTCAAGGACTTCATCTTAATTATCCATGTATTATAATCATTAATTCATTCCTTACGCATTTGTCAAAAAACCCCCACAAAACCTCATCAGCATCTCCTATCTGGTAGGCACCATGCCAGGCCCCATAGTGATGTAGCCATCGACATGAGAGCAGAGATACTGCCCTCCCAAGAGCTCACCGTCTCTGGTGAAGGTCCTCGTGACTAGAGGACTTCAACTAAGTAACGAAAGCATTGATCACAGACTTGGCACGGCATCAGCCACTCTGCACAGGTCTGTTTAGTGGATGATGAATCAGTATTGATGGAAGTGGCACATGGTCGCTGTTCTGTGTTTTTTGTATGCATTATCTGGACTCTCAGGTTAGAATTTAATAGATTGTAAGTATATAATGTTTATTAAATATTCACTGTGGATAGAGTGCCATGCTAAGTGCTTTATATATATATATATATATATATATATATATATATATATATACCACTTTATTCATTACAACAACCTTATCAGATAAAAACATTTATAGCTGAGGAAACTGAGGCTCAGAGTATAAGTAATTTGCCCAATCAACTAGCAACTATCAGAACAAGGATTGGAGCCAAGTTGTTCAATTCTAAAGCTTGTGAACTTAAGCACTTTGCTATACAGCCTCTCGGGGGTTGTCTGTTTGAATTCCTTTTAGTGAATCCTGGACCAGTGGGACCTTAACAAAGAAGCCATCCATCTGTCAGGAAACTGAATATTCTATATTGAAAGTAGATGAAAATAGCTTCATCAGGAGCACCGTGGAGGTGACACTTTCTTCTTTTTTTGTCATTTTTCAGAGAGCCCTTGATTGTCCTAAAATGGTAAAATATCCTAGGATTTTCCTGAGTGTTACTTTCAGATAAGTTAAAGAGGAGATGCCTATGGTTCTTTTGATGAAGTTGTCATCATTTTTTTAATATAAAGTGTAATTTTATACTTTATTAATGGACCTAGTGATTCTGGACAACACATTTAGAAATGGAACAAGGGGGAAAGTGAGGCAAATTATATATGTTGTTTTCCCTTTATGTTTCCAGTTTCATTTTTAAGGAAAAACAATGAATATGGTTAAAATTATTTTTATATAATTACCTTTCATTCAATCATTCAGATTATTTCTATAATCTCATAGTTTGTAACATTTACTGTCTCTCTCTCTCTCTCTCTCTCTCTCTCTCTATATATATATATATATATATATATATATATAAAACTTGTATTTATAAAGCTAGTGTTCCAGAGGCGGTTTTTCTTGCAACAATAGTAGTAACAGTAACAGTAGCTAAAATTGAGAGTTTGCTCTGGGCCAGGCATTATATTAAGGCTTTTGCATGCATTTTCTCACTTAATCATCACAGCAACCCTATGAAACAGTTATTATTATAATCTCCACTTTAAAAATAAGGACCCAAAAGACGGAGAGGTTGAGTAATATCTTAAGGTCACACAACCAGTAAGTGGCTGCTTGTCTATCCAAAATGAGGTCTGGCTGATTCCATGAACTCACTCTTCTAGACGACCTCCTTGCAAGACTGACAAAACTGACATTAGGTTAGGCCTTCCTTGCAGTTGAAACAAACATTCCCAGTAACAAAATGATTTGAGGGGGAGGCTGGTACATTTTCCAATTTGGTAATATTATTTTTAAATGTGTTTTTAAATGAGACAGCTCTCCTAAAAGCAAATTATTAAAGAACACAGTCATTAGGATAAAATTTAGTACCTACTTTATGACTCCTTTATTTTCTTTTAAGATGTTCCTGGTTTTCCTCACCAGGCCTAAATGGAATGTTTTTTCTCAAGCCATTCTGAATTTGTTTTTGCTTCAAGTTAGGAAAGTTCCCTGGGTGTAGCTATGGTTTTATGTTTTTAGCTGCTTTGCTCTGTGTGGATGGCTCTGACTCCACCAAAGTTATTCTGGCATGCTAAGTCTCTCTTTTCAGGGGCTTAAATAGACATTGCAGAGGAGAAGAAGAAAAGAGCCAGCAGCCATTATTAATTATGCTTCTTGGTCTCTGTTAATTTTAATATAATGGTTACGTTTGCTTATTAATCCCGTTGTCACAGGTCCATTTCCCAAACACAGTCTAGACACAGACTGCTGTGTAGTTACAAATGGCCTCCTTAATTAACTGCCAAGCTCTGTTAGAGTTAACAGCTATATTAGAGCATAGCATTTTAAGTAAAATTTGCATAAACACTAAGGGAGTTTTATCACTGTCTGCTGCCTCTCTTGCAACATCACTAATATCATCAATAATCACTCTGCTTATTCTTAGAGAACTAATTTCTAGACCATCCATTTATTTATTAAAGGGGAAAATGTTGGTCCTCATTGTTTTAATGAGGAAAAAAAAGGGTTACTTGAGTTATAATATAATTATGGAGTGTTGCCGTGGAGGTTGTCAGGGAAGCAGAGTAACAATGTTTAAGTTTACAGGATTGAGCTTTCCACTTCTATCCAGGAAAACCTACAAGAATTTCCTCTTTTCTGTACACAGTTAGAAAACTGAACTGATTATATGAAACAATGGTTTTTAAACAGTGCACAACAGGAAGTGTAGGACTGTGATCCCTGAGGGAAGGGAAGCAAATGAAATGAGATCTACAGTTGCCCCAACTTACTCTCTGGAGGCAGATTCCAGGCCACAGAGGAGAGACGAGGAACAGAAAAGAGCTCAGTGATCTTACTGAGTTGAGAGAACAAAGATCAGCGTTTGGGGAGACCAAGATGGTAAAATTTGCAGGACAGAGTACAGGAGATGAGGGAGCTTCGTAGAGAGAGCATTCCAGAGATCTGCAGAATTGTTCCTTTAGTCTTTGGCTAAGAGTTTGTTTGTGCGTACATAAGAGGAAGTGCATAAGGCTGGAGAAAGAACCAACAGAAAAAAGGCCAAACAATTCCCAGAATGCACACAAAGATGGAAAAAGTTCATATTCCCACCAGCCAGAATGGAGAGATATCAAAATACAGGACATTAGGTAGAGCCTCAGAAGAGCCATGCCTTATAGTGAGGAGAGATCTATACCGGAATAAACACTGCCCTGAAATCACCATAACAAAGCCTAAAAGTAATACTCAAAAGGATCAAAATGATCTCAAAGTTATTTAACTACATGTCAAAACAAAAGCCAACATTCTTTAAAGAAATACAGTAAAATCTAGCACCCAAGAATGTAAAAGTTTACAATGTCCAGAATCTAATAAAAAATTAACAGTCATGCAAAGAAGCAGGAAAATATGACCCATATTCAGGAGAAAAATCAATTCAATAGAAAGACACATGTAAATGATAGAGATGGTGGAAGTAATTGGAAAGGACCTTAAAACAACTATCATAAAAAATCTCATAAGCATGGTTAAGGATGTAAAGGAAAACTCAGCAAGACATGAAAGATATATTTTTTAATAGACTTGAATGAAATTTCAAGAAATGAAAAAAAATCTTAAATGGAAAACAAACTGGATGGAGATTAACAACAGATGAGACACTGCAGAAGATCAGTGAACTTGAATATATTGCAATAGAAACTTTCCAAAATGAAACACACAGAGAAAAAAGAGTTAAAAAAAATAAAGAACAGTTGGAGGTGAGGAGAGGACAGAAAAAATACTTGAAGGAATAAAGGCTGAACATTTTTCAAATTTGATGAAAACTATAAGCACACAGACTTAAAATGCTGAATGAATACCAAGCAGAAGAAACATAGAGAAAGCCAAACCAAGATACATTATAATCAAATTGCTGAAAACCAGTGATGAGGAAATCTGAAAAGAAGTCAGAGGAAAAAAATGTGTCTCATATAGAGGAACAAAGAAAAGAATGACAGCAGAATTTTCATTAGAAACATTGCAAGCCACAAGACAATGTAATAACAATTGTTAAAGTGCTAAAAAAGAAAAAAAAAACTCAACCTAGAATTCTATATCCAGAGAAAATATCTTTCTAGTTCACATTTCCTTCCCTGAAACTCATGAGGCCAGATGTGTTTAAAAATTCAGAATTTTTCAGATTTTGAAAAGAAATTGGGTATGTAAACTCTGTGTTTCAAAATATATCCAGACAAATCTGAGACAGCACCTATAATCCAACACATTAATATATAAGCAGCAATCCGGCTTCCCTGGTGGCGCAGTGGCTGAGAGTCCGCCTGCCGATGCAGGGGACACAGGTTTGTGCCCCGGTCCGGGAAGATACCACATGCCGCGGAGCGGCTGGGCCCGTGAGCCATGGCCGCTGAGCCTGCGCATCCGGAGCCTGTGCTCTGCAATGCGAGAGGCCACAACAGTGAGAGGCCTATGTACCGCAAAAAAAAAAAAAAAAAAAAAAAAAAAATATATATATATATATATATATATATATATATATAAAAAAACAGCAACGCATATCTTATTCATTCATAGAATAAACATATTTATAAAATGACTATTATAGTCATTCTAGGTGAGATAAATAAAGTCTATATATACCTTCACATCAATTCAGATTAGATTTTCCCACCAAATTTTTGAAAAAAGATTCTTGGTTTGAAAATAGATTCTTGGTTTGAAAAAAGATTTTTCGTTTTCAAATTTGATATTTCAGAATTTTAGGTAAGAGATTTTGTGCCGGTTACTTTTTTATATGTTGTAGCTCTAATCTTTACAAAACATATATTATTATTTGAGTTTTACTCAAATGGAGGCTTAGAGTAAGTAAGTGATGGAGTTACTCCCAAGCAAGAAGAACCCCTGCCCACTCTTTGATGTGACTGAGGAAATCAAGAGGAGGGATCCTCTAGGCTCCTCCAATCAAAGACATCCACTGCCATCATGTAAACCAGGGGTCCCCAACCCCCGGGCCATGGACCAGTACCGGTCTGTGGCCTGTTAGGAACCGGGCCACATGGCAGGAAGTGAGTGGCGGGTGAGTGAACGAAGTTTCATTTGTATTTACAGCTGCTCCCTATCACTCGCATTACCTCCTGAGCTCCGCCTCTTGTCAGATCAGTGGTGGCATTAGATTCCCATAGGAACATGAACCCTACTGTGAACTGCATATGCAAGGGATCTAGGCTGTGCGCCCCTTATGAGAATCTAATGCCTGATGATCTGACGTGGAGCTGAGGCAGTGATACTAGTGCTGGGGAGCAGCTGCAAATACCGATTATCATTAGCAGAGAGGTTTGACTGCACAGAGACCATAATAAATCAATTGCTTGCAGACTCATATCAAAACCCTATCAGTGAGTGGCAGGTGAAAATTAAGCTGCATCTTACAAAGTAGACTGGATATAAGCAACACACTTCGGGTGTCACTGTCTCCCATTACCCCTACATGGGACCATCTAGTTGCAGGAAAACAAGCTCAGGGCTCCCACTGATTCTGCGTTATGGTGAGTTGTATAATTATTTCATTATATATTACAATGTAATAAGAATAGAAATAAAGTACATAATAAATGTAATGTGCTTGAAACATCCCGAAACCATCCCCTCCCTGGTCTGTGAAAAAATTGTCTTCCATGAAACCGGTCCCTGGTGCCAAAAAGGTTGGGGACCGCTGATGTAAACTAAGGGCTCCATTTGCAAAGCCCAGAGATACTTCAAACCTCATGGAATCCAAGTGTTAACATGCGAAATCTTGAGTAGAATAGAAATAACTAACATCTTATCCTGGATTCTGGGTTGCAGGAGTGTGACACATATACGCTTGTGGCCTTGATTTTCATGTAACCATCCCTAGTTTACTGTCCCTTCACCATGTGTAAGCAGAGAAGAAAGATGTGTGTGTGTGTGTGTGTGTGTGTGTGTGACAGAGACAGAGACAAAAGGAGAGACAGAGAGAGAGAAAGACAGAGAGACAAAGGAGGGAGCCAACAGTGCAAAGGGATCTTACAGTTGGAATCAGGTTATATGACTGTAGAAGGCAGCATGAACAATGTAACTGGAGACCAGAGCAAGTGTGACCATTTCAGCTACGATTATTCCAGGGACCAAGAATCTGGGAGTATGGTGGGATGATTGTACATCCTGAAAGAGCCAGCCCAGAGTTCTGTGTAAATGCTCAGTGCGAATAATACTTACCAAAAAATCAGTGGAGTGGAAGGGGGAAGGATCTGAATTTAACTGAGTTTAAATTTTAAATGATTGAGAAATTACTGGATATGACTGTATTTACCTGGATTGTTTTCTGTCTCTAGAAAATAAGTGCAGTTTTAAGAAAATAAAGTTACATTTTTATATAACAGAAATTGTGGTTTTTAAAATTATCTACTACATATCACTTAATGTCATGGGGCCTGGTTCATCGTCTTTGAGATAGACCAACTTCACACAATTGTATAAGATTTCAAAGAGTACTTTGTGGAAATAAAAAAGATTTAAACATTTAAAAGACACTTTCCAATGTTAATGTTAGGTAAGCTTAGATTTTTAAACTAATGAAATTTCTGTTGTTTTAGGAGAATTACTCTGACTACAGTGTGTATGATGAATTGGAGAAGAGAAGGCCATTATGAGGAGACGAGTTAGGAGGCTTTCTAATTGTTCAGGCAGTGGGGAATGAGGACATATTTAGGACATTTCAGTGCACATGGGTTCAAGAGCCTTTCCAGTGATGGAAATGTGGAGAAGGGTGAGGAATTACATAGGAGTCAAAGATGACTCTAAGGTTCCAAGCTTGGTGACAGAAAGGACAGTGATGACATTAACTGAGTTGGAGAGTGAGGATGCCAGCAAGTTTGGGGAAAAGATGAGTTCCATTAGAGCACGCTGAATATAGGGAACAAGGAAAAAGGAAAGTCAGCAGTAGTGTAATAGTTAACAGTGTGGTGTGGCTCTGGAGGCAGACTCTTTCAGGAGGTGCTTAAGCTCTCAGTGCCTCAGTTTCCTTTTCTGTAGAATGGTCCTGAAAATAGCACATACTTCTTGGATTTTTATGATGCTTGAATATAAAGTCATCCAAGAGGAGTGCTTAGAAGGGCACCATCCTTGAATGTAGCTACAGTGCTAAGGACATGATGGAAAGGGCACAGCCCACTGCTCTGGGTGACAGAAGATACAGCTCTGAACTATAACTAGCTGGTAACTCTGAACAAGGGATTCAGCTGGACCCCAGTCTGTTCATCTGGGAAAACAAGGGATTGGATAATTCTCTATAAGGTCCTTTATAGCCATTACCATTGTATGATTGTTTTGAGGCTGAAAGCAAAATTTGCTACAGATAAACCATAATGGAAATAATTCATTCACAGATAATGGAGCAATCAATGCCGTTTAACACATTTTTTAATACCTGTGTGTCCAGGCTTAGGCATGTTTTTGCATTTAAAGCACATGAGGAAATGTAAACACGGTAAAGGTAAAAAAGCTTTGTGGGGCTTCCCTGGTGGCGCAGTGGTTGAGAGCCCGCCTGCTGATGCAGGGGACACGGGTTCGTGCCCCGGTCCGGGAAGATCCCACATGCCGCAGAGCAGCTGGGCCCGTGAGCCGTGGCCGCTGAGCCTGCGCGTCCGGAGCCTGTGCTCCGCAACGGGAGAGGCCACAAGAGTGAGAGACCCGCGTACCGCAAAAAAAAAAAAAAAAAAGCTTTTTGAAATTCGCCTCTGGAGATTTTTTTTAATTTAGGATTTCAGCTGTGCATTATTCTAGTGGCTCTTTCTGTTTACTTGTCACTGTAAATTTTCTTCAGGGTCTCAGATAAATGTATGGAGTCTTTTCCTTTTATGCTTGGCTTAGCGATTCACAAAATAGCCGTCTGGGTGTATACTTCATTTGCAAGAATAAGGTGTTTCATTTGACAGAGTTTTCACTTGTTAAAAAATCCCTTGTAAAAATTTCCAGGGCTTTCCTGGTGGCGCAGTGGTTGAGAGTCTGCCTGCCGATGCAGGGGACACGGGTTCGTGCCCCGGTCCGGGAAGATCCCACATGCCGCGGAGCGGCTGGGCCCGTGAGCCATGGCCGCTGGGCCTGCGCGTCCGGAGCCTGTGCTCTGCAATAGGAGAGGCCACAACAGTGAGAGGCCCGCGTACCGCAAAAAAAAAAAAAAAAAAAAAAATTCCATAGACAGGGTACTAATTTACTGTTTTTTTGATAATCTGTCTAGAACAGGGTGCAATCCTCTTCCCATTAGGTTACTAAAAATTTTTATTAAAATGAACATTCTAAGTACATAAACAAAGCTAAGATTACACTTGGCATATTTGGAGAAAAGGTTATGAGAAAGCAGCTTTTAAGGAGAAGAGAAGATACCAAAGGACTCCCTCTTAAAAGCTTATACTTGCTCTATCACTTTGCCTTTAGTAAGGGAAATTTCATTCACCCTCATTAACTACTTTTATCCCTTTTTGGTTTTCAGAATTTGACAGCCATCCGTATGTATTAAACAAAGTCACTTTTCACTTATGCTTTTTGTAAATTGCAATATGCAGGATATGTTTGAAATAACAGGATGCAGTCCAGTAAGTCACCTATAAAAATCAGTCTAGGGGCTTCCCTGGTGGTGCAGTGGTTGAGAGTCCGCCTGCCGATGCAGGGGACGCGGGTTCGTGCCCTGGTCCGGGAAGATCCCACATGCCGCGGAGCGGCTGGTCCCGTGAGCCATGGCCGCTGAGACTGAGCATCCGGAGCCTGTGCTCCGCAACGGGAGAGGCCACAACAGTGAGAGGCCCGCGTACCGCAAAAAAAAAAAAAAAAAATGTCAGTCTAATTACTTTGTTACCTCATATTCATGCTGAAAGCTTTCTTCTTATGCCACATGTTTTGTATTCCTTTAGATACATTTTCAAAATATTCAGCTATCAGAAATTAGAAATCAAATACAAAAACTGTGCCAGTTTATATTTTGTATTTTCCAGTTTTTTATGTAGGCAGGCTTCAAACATTAATGAAGAGGAAAAGAGGTTGTCAACCCAGGAAAGCGAATCTCCAGTCCTCAAACGGATTACTTGAAAGTCTTACTAAATATGTGTGTGTTGGGGGAGGGACGGGGATGGCGGGGAGGGAGACAGAGAGATTTTACCTCATGAAAGAACTTTTTTAGGGAAATATGGCAGACATTGTGAAGAGCTTTGATTTTCAATTTTTTCTTATCAGTTGAAAAAATTGAAAAACACCTGGACCATTAACTCCGCATTGTGTGGAAACCTCTAAAAATATGCCTGCCTGCCTGCATAGTGTCACAGAGAACCATGGTCCTCACCCTTGTCTTCCAACACCAAGCCACATTTATTCTGTGGTCTTTGGTTTCGTCAGATAGCAAATGCTTCCTCATTTGATGCCATGCAAAGTGAAATCTCAGCCAGTATGAAAACTTTAGATGAAATCTGGTAATCTGTACTTGAGTTTAAGAAGACAGTTTAAATGTCTATAAACACATAATCAATCATGTGTTTATTAATTCTCAAATTGTTTAAGTGGAAACAACTTTTTTTAGTAGTCTTAACATTGACTTTTTGTCTCAAAAACATTTCTACTGTGTCAGGAATTTTATTACACTATAAATAAGGGTCCTTGCATTCTAGTCCTGCTTTGGCCCCTGTGATTGGGTAAAGTTACTTAAACCTAGTGGGACTTGGTCCTCTGATCTATATGACAGCTAAGATCTCTTCTGATCTTAATATTCCATGATTCTGTGAGTTATATATCGTCTTCTAGTTTCTTTTGATTTAATTCTCCAGTCCAGAAATTTATCACACGTATATCTGCATCTAGCTTTGACATCTATAAGATGATCAAAAAATATTTGTTAAAGTAATGGTGTATTTTACTATTTCTGATGGATTGTGAAATTACTGTAATTTCAAAGCTTTTTATGTTGGACTATTACTCATTTTTATTTTTGTTGAATGATACTATTGTTGCTTTAACATTTATTTCCTCTCTGCTATGGCTTTGTGCATGATTTAGTGTTGGTTTTTATGTGTTCTCACTAAGGTGTTTCAGAGGGGAAACTGCAGGAAAAATTCTTTCACTACACCTAATCTCAATTCCTCTAAAAAGATAGACACAAATATTTTCATAATCATAAAGTAATCCAGAAAGTGAATTTTGCTTTTATTCAGCTTGACTTTGCTGGTGGAAAGAAAAAGAAAAAAACATTCTGAGTACATTGGCAGGTTATTTTAAAACAGTTGCTCTATGGAAAGAAATGCTACCCCAACTCTACCCATTGGAAAACTGGCTGGTTAGAGACAACTATTTGGTACCCTGAGTTTGGGGAGAACTGACCTTTCTTCTAAGGCTTTTAGATGGATATACCAAATAGAAAAAAAATACACCTAAACCATTGCTTCCTCTTGGATGAAAGAATTTTAAAATTAAGGCATTTGTTCCCCTAACGTTAGATTTTTCCATCATACATTTTCAATTAATCTTTAAATAGGGGATAAACTATTTAACTAAGTCATTCATCAGGTAGATAGTATAGATAGTGATAGTATAGATAGTGTATTAGTTCTTTAAAATGCCTAATTCTATAGGATATATATTCAGGCTCACATATTTTCAGTATTTATCACTAATACAGCAGTGGCTTAATATACCATTTGTAATGGAGAGACAGTTAATCACTTATGCTAGTAAAAAGCTAGCTTTAAAGCATTTAATCCATTGTATATTATTATTTGTTCTGAGAGACTAACTCAAGATTTATAGGGTTTAATTTTGAACCCCTGAATAAATGAAGGGAAAGGAAGCCAAAACTTCCCTGGTGTTGAGGAAAAACCCTTGCTTACTAGCTTCCTATGAATGGCAGTATTGTTCACCACCATTAGCACAGGGGAACCAGGACCTCTCCATTCCATACTTAGGCTTGTTTTTATTTTTAAGGAATGTCGGAAAATTGTGGAAATGAATGTTCTTTCTTTTCCTTTTCCTTAATACCTCATGGATCCTGACCTTTTCCTTTAAACTGGTTTAGTATGTGTTTCCTTTAAAATTGGTCATTGATCCAAAAATAAGTTTGATTTTCTTTTTCCATGATCTTCTCTAACGAATTGTATTAACAGCGTACTAAACTGGATTACAAACTTACTGAATAAGTGCTTTGAATTCTGGGCAACCTTGGAATAAAGGGCACAGAAAGAGTAATACTGCATAGAATGAAACTGAGCAAGTTAGTATAAAGGAAAGGAATGCAACTGTATGGCTGATGTGATCAACATCTTCTAGTAGGTTTATTAGCAATTTAATGGAATATGGTTATTCAAGCACAATAATGGCTTCAGTTGAAATGTCTGCTCTGCTCTTTTTCCCATACACTTTGGAATGAGTTGAATGTGACAGTTGAGCTTTCAACAAGCTTCATGAATTTTAAATCCTGTTTAGTCATAAAATGGGGTACATGGCATGTAGTCAGTGCAGACAAGGAGTTGGCAGCCTCGTCAGATATTATGGGATATCAGGTATCTTCAAGATAATGAGGTCTTGGATTACCAGGTGCATTCTGGGTCTGCTGTACATACCCACAAGGAACAGAGGACTTCTCTCTGTCCAACATTTAATAATTAATCATTTTGCAGTCTGGAATTCTTGAACCAGCAGATGGTTTAAGACTTAAACTTCATATCATCACAGAAGAAAATCTTTACTGATGTCTCAGAACAAATTATTTTTTGGCAGGTAAATATTTCTATTTTTTAAATTTCTCTTATCTGATTCATATATATACAGAGAAGGACTGCTCTCTGAATTGTGACATAGCTTTGTATCCTCAGATCTTAGCACATATCCTAATTGATCCTGAAGCATGTCTTCGAATGTTTAAATGTTTGATAAAGTTGCTCTCAAATTTTCTTACCATGATAAAAATCTTAATCTTTGCTTAGGGTTAAGTCTTGAAGTATTCTGAAATTCAGTACAAGGAGCTTCATTTATTGTATTTGGGATTACCTAACAACAAAAGACTGTTTTCAGAAGATAGTTTTTCAGTAAGTCTACTTTTAAGCAATCTCAAGTTAAAGTGTGGATGTATTTTTAAATCGCCCTATAATAATGCCCCATGTTTTATTTATATATGGGACGTGTGTGCTTATAGTATACTTTTATAATAGTATGAGCAAAAAAAAAAAAAAAAATGTTCTCGTCAACATACTTAACAGGAAATTCTGGGAGTTTATGTGCCAGATTATTAACAGTGGTATCTATGCATGGTATTAGGATTACAAAGATTTTTAATGGTTTTATTTTTACTAACTATACTTTCTAATTGTTCTAATTGAATCTGTGGGATGGGGATACGCTACCTTTTTCATCTCAAGTCTGGAGAGAATAGGCTTTAAAGAGACCCCTCAGAGAGTTGATATATATTCCCTGCAGGTGGGAAACACCATGAACCAGAGTCTAGGAGATCTTGAGGGCAAGAAACTGGGTGACTGTTTAGATAGGGAGCCTGAAGAGTGCTACTGTGTTGGGCATAACTGCACTGCCAGAGTTCGTGGAAGTGTTTGCATGGACTAGAAATGGGTCATGCAGAGCAAAAGCTGAGCCGAGGATGTTTCAAGTCCAGTCCAGGGGGTATCCCAGGGAAACAAGGAGACCCCAAAAGTGAAAGCCTGGATGGAGTGACCAATAGATAAACCAGGGGCTGATAACCCAAGCCAAAATACTCCTGCAGTACAGCTACAAGCGGTCCATTCTTTCTTACCCAGAGTCACATTAATATTTGGATGTTTAGAATAATAGAAGGCATGCATTGACAAGCTGTGTCCTGTATGCATCCATCTGCCTTGGGAGCCAGAATGGGCAGTGGTTACTGTAGTTGTTGGCAGCTTATGAAGTTTTAAACGTTCAGGTATTTCTCAACTTCCACCAGTGACACAACAACCATTATCCACCAACCAACCATAGCTTTTTCATTTTTGTAGGCTTCCTTTTAATCTTTATTAAAAATCACACTTTAAAAAAATTGTTGTAATCTAGTTTTTTGCCTAGTCTTTTAACTGCTAAATTTATCTACATTCTCCTTATTCTTAGAGATATCTCTTAGTTTTTCCCTGGGTATTTATAAAGATACTCTTCAGTTTGTTGCACAAATACTACATGACATTAATCACTAAAGAGGCAGTATGTTAAATTGTGCTCTGAAGACCTGAAAGAGTTAATCTACTTTTCAAGGTTCTGAGGTACTATCGGGGAGAAACTGAAGCAACAAGAAGGTCTGGCTAACTATATAATGTCAATAAGAAATACTGAGGGAGTATATTTGCATCACACTAAAATGCATTTAGTTTAGTTTTGACAGCATAAACATTACTGTGTTTACAGGGATTTATTTCAAGATTTGAGTGTCAACTTCTGTGATATTAAATTTAGTTCAGATACATCTGAACACTTTACAAGCTATTCCCACTGTTAAAGTGGTTTTTTGCTAACAAATCATATGCTTTGTTAGACTATAAGCTTCGTACATATAATAAGCACATTCCTGTTGTGAAATAGAATGCATCTGATCCATAATAAATCTGGTTGAGAGACAATGGAAGCGAGCCAGCTCAGCCCTGGTTCAAGGAAAAAACAATAAATAGGGGCAATGACATTTATCAGAATCTAATTTCATCATGCTCTGCCTCATAAGAAGAGAATCTAGATAGCATTAAGGTTATTGTACTTTGAGAATTACTCAAAACCAGATACGAAGTCCCTTCTGTATTACAGAAGGGACTAGTAGCTATTCCTCAAATGAATGTTTTATTTAAAAGTTATTTCATACTTAGTGATGAATTGGAAGCAGAAATAAACTTTGTGGGGAAAGAAGGGAGAAAAACCGTAATAGCAAGAAGGTTACCATATTTTTCTAAAGCAATTTGGAAAAGGCAAAACTCCTTAGCTAGACAATTATTTTTCCTTGGTAAAACATTGACTGGAATGTTTCTATTAGGAAAATATTATCAAACTGTTCCAGTCTTGGTCTAGCTGAGGATGCCCAGATTTGATAACCAAAAAGAGAAATTACTCAATACTTTTATTACCATCATGTTAGAATGTGGACAACTGTCCAAAACGAGGACAATTTCTTGAAGCTAGCCATTTCGTACAGCTATTGTTGGAAATAGCCTTTACTCATAGCCATAAGCATACAAGTATTCAGCTGATGGCTTTTTACTAACATGTTTTAAATAGGCTCCAAAAGAAGCAAATGTTTGAACATATGACAGGGGGTGAATATTTACAAAATTATTTGCCATGCTACAGCCTGTAGGAATCAGAAGGCAACTTCTCAGAATGAATTACTATCTCCTTACTAGCCCCGACTGGAGCCTGTCACAGCCATCTTTAATGAAGGCTTCAATCACACACACAAAAAAGCCCAGGGCTCGGAAGGAAAAAACAAAAAACTAGCATTCCAAAAACCATCCTGAATATTGTGTTCACAAACACTGGGCAATATGGTACAGTCAAAAGAGCACCAACTTGCACCAGTTGTGAAGAAAGCTTGTTACAAGTGGTAAAAAGTTAGTAATTACATTATTTTTTAAAGAAATGCAGCCTTACTGATTTTTAGCACATACAGCAGTCATTTAGGCTCTACTAATGAAGGGTTTCTCAATCAAGACCTTTAGTGAACCTACTTGAATAAGGGAATAAAAATTTGTGTGTTTTTTTGGGTTTATTTTGCTATATGCGGGCCTCTCACTGTTGCGGCCTCTCCTGTTGCGGAGCACAGGCTCCGGACACGCAGGCTCAGCGGCCATGGCTCACGGGCCCAGCCGCTCCGCGGCATGTGGGCTCCTTCCGGACCGGGGCACGAACCCGCATCCCCTGCATCGGCAGGTGGACTCTCAACCACTGCGCCACCAGGGAAACCCTAAAAATGTGTTTTAATTGGCACAGCAGCATTCATTCAGTCCATGGTGCTATAGTGCAAATGTAGTTTGGACTGAGTCATCTAAAACGTGTTAGAAACTTGTTATTCCTATAGCTTTGTGTTCAAGTGATCATAATTTCAAAACTGAAGGTTTCTGAAAGAATGAAATCTTATGTTACCGCTATGTTGTATAGCTTCCACAAAACTGAATTTAACGAGAGAACGGACAGGCAACTGACAACAAGTAGCACTTGGAGACTTCACATACCTACCACATCTGGAAAGCTCATTACAATCCATTTATGTGTTTCCAGACCTTTTATCCTGGTGGTATCTGTGCAATCATAATGAATGTGCATAGAGCAGGGCTTTGCTGCCAAAGGGAGATTTTTCTAACTATTGCTGCAAATAGCTACCATACCTTGCAGCAGCAATGGATCAAAAATATCTCTTGGAATCTCTTTCTTGGAATACTGTTGTTAGGACGAATTGTCACATTACTTCCAGGACAGAGTTTGAGATAGTTCTAATGTCCCTTGGTTGTAGCTACTGTTTTTATGTCATTGACTCCAAATCTTATTTCCAGTTCTGACTACTCCCCAGAAGTCTAGATTAATATATTCAAATGTGTTGACCTCTCCATTTGAATATCTAGAAGGCATTTCAAACTCAACATGGCCAAAACAGAACTCTTGGATTTTCTCCCAAACTTGCCCCTTTCTTCCTGCAGTTTCCTCCGTATAAAAATTGCTACCACCATTCACCCAACTGATCAAGACTAAAATCTGAGTCATTCTTGATTCTTTTCTTTCCTTCACCCCCACATCTAATCCACCAACAAGTCCTGTCAGCTCTCCAAAACACATCCCAAATTCAGCCGCTATTCTTCTTCTCCACTGTCATCACCCTTGTTCAAGTGACCATTATCTTTCACTTGGACTACTGAACCTGCCTCTTAGCTATCCCTGCTTCATTGCTTGCCTTTCCATCCATTTTCCACAAAGCAGCTAGCCAGAATTATCTTTGTAAATGAGACTGTCACTCCCCTCCCTCAAATTTCCAGTGGCTTCTGATAACACTTAAAATTCCAACCCTTTATGCTGGTTTACTAAGTTCTGTGTGATCTTTCCCCATCCTATATCCCCAGCTTTATCTAATACCTTGCTGCATTCGTTTTCTAGAGATGCCATAACAAGGTACCATAGTCCAGGTGGTTTAAATAACAGAAATTTATTTTTTCACAAAGCTGGAGGCTAGAATTCTGAGATCGCAATGGTAGCAGGGTTGACTTCTCCTGAGGCCTCTCCTTGGCTTGCAAATGGCCACTTTCTCACTGTCTTCATAGCGTCTTCCCTCTGTACCTGTCTGTGCCATGATTTCCTCTTCACATAAGGATGCCAGTCATATTGGATTAGGGCTCACCCTAGTGACTTCATTTTAACTTAATTACCTCTTTAAAGGCCCTATCTTCAAATGCAGTCATATTCTGCGTTTAGGACTTCAACACGTAAATTTGGGGGTAGGGAGGAGACAGTTCAGCTCATAATACTTGCCCTTTTCATTTTAGTCCCACACAGGCTATCTTTCTGTTCCTTGAACAAGTTAAGCTTGCTCCCACCTAAGGACCTTTGCACTGGCTTTTGTTGGAACATTCTTCTCCCTGTTGGTCCTTTAGGTTGTTTAGGTCTCAGTATACATGTCACATTTTCAGAAAGGTGTTCCTAGCCTCCCAATCTACAGTAACCACCACTCATTTTATATCACGTCCCCTGAATTAAATCTCTGCATGGTACCTACCTCTACTTAATATTTTTTCTGTTTATTATTTATTGTCTATCCCTCCATATCTCCACCAGAATATACACAGGGATCTTCTCTCTTCAGTAATGTATTTCCAGGGCCTAGAATAGTGCCAGATATGCTGAAAATGTTGAATAGGTACTTGTTTAATGACTAGGTAAATGAATGAAATTATTGAAGAAGGTAAAGAAAGAGTGGCAGTTAATGATTATTGTGACAAATAGACCAAGGGTAGTCCCCTCACTCGGAGGTCTTTAGAAATAAAAATGAATCTGCTTACCCTTGAAAGAGTAAGAGTTGTCCAGAAGAGGTCGCCACATCTGTGACTGTGCCTTGGCTAAACAAAGTGGATATTTTTTACTTACGTGTAACTTTGTTATAACATTTCTAGAAGTTATGTCTACTGTAACTTGCAAGGTTATTCAGCTGCTCATTCCGCGAACATATAGAAGAGTCTGTTGGGGCCAGATCTTTTGTTAGTAGAATGCCTTGGAGGACACGGGACCAGACAGAAGGCATATCTAATGCAGCCAGAGCCTGCAGTAGGGGTGGTGGGAGCAGGGGTCTGCTGGAAGGCTTCTGAGGCAGCTTACTGCCTACAATGTATTAATTGTGTACTGGACATACAAAATATTTCTCATACTTTCAGTCTGTTTACCTTTATAAATGGCAGCTGGCAACTTCTCTGAATTCATAGAAAATTATGGGCACTTCAAGCTCTATGTCTGGTGCTTATTTTGGACAGCATGCACAGCAAATTTTTATACTTCTCAACTGTCGGGAAAATTAGTTTAAAATTCAAGAAACTTGTCAGTTCCATAGTTTTTAACATACGAAATCTTGCAGGCCTTTTGGCAGCTGACACTTATTTTCATTTGGTATTTGGTGATAAATCATATTTTTATTTGTTCTCTGCCGACAGAGTGTCAATGGCTCTTAGACATTTAATACGCGTACTGTGTCATTATCATCAACAAGGAAATGGACCTCTTGAATGAGTGTGTTATACCCAGAGAGCAACAAGACCAGCAAGAGCTCCTGCTTGTTTTCATTTAAAAAGCTACATGTTGGGAGTCCGCCGGCCGATGCGGGGGACACGGGTTCGTGCCCCAGCCCGGGAGGCTCCCACATGCCACGGAGCGGCTGGGCCCGTGAGCCGTGGCCACTGAGCCTGCGCATCCAGAGCCTGTGCTCTGCAACGGAGAGGCCACAACAGTGAGAGGCCTGCGTACCGCAAAAAAAAAAAAAAAAAAAGCTACATGTTGCTTCCAGCCTTCTTCCTGGAAACTGTCTTGCTGTGACATCTTAATGGAGGGGCCTTTGAACATCTAGAACTTTGCTGTTATGTCCTCATGTTCTCTCCAGATAATGAAAGGGTCTTGCCCAGTTTTCTTCAAAGCTGTTTTTATTTCTCCTGTGTACTCTGACCCTACTGGTTTTCCTTCTGCATTTCTGTCTAACCTTTCTATTCACATTCCTCCAGACCTAAGGCCTGGATCAGAGATGAGAGTGTTGGAACATTAACTTCCAACTCTGCCATATGGAGCTATAACAATTGTGCTTTATCTACAGAATTGAGGCAGTGTAATACTTCCTGGGGTGCTTTTTGCTTTACAAATTATTATTTATAATCTGCTGTTTTCTACAAGCAGGATGGTCTTCATGTGACAAGTGACATTTGATCAACATTCTTATCAGCCAAGATAGCAGGTATTATCAGTTAAAATAACATCTTACATATTGTGTAATTTGTTGAATGACAAGTCATGGTGTAGTCCTAGAGGAAGAAAAGTCCTCCATTAATAGTTGTTTCTACATCAGAATTTAATGAGTTTTAGTAACGTGGTCTTGTTATGCACTCTTTGGCTACTGTTTGTCAATTTTGTTATATAAGCAAATGAGTTGCTTGTAGCTGTAGCTAACAGAAAACTCAAATCTAATTGATTAAGGAAATGAAAAATCTCATCTATCAGAACTCCAGGGCTCAAGGTTGGTCAATTTGTCAGCTCACAATGTCATCAAGGACCCAGACCCTTTCTGTCTCTCTGTCCTGTCTTGCTTGGTGGTGGTGTGTTCTCAGACCAGTCTAGTTCCAGGTACCATATCCAGACAGGACAATGTCCAAAGGAAGAAGTGGGATTATGTTTCTTTCCAGAAACCTCTCAACAGACTTCTCCTCAGTGGCCAAAATTAGGTCATTTGTACCAGTCCTTGCCAAGAGAGATGGAACTGCCACGACTGACTTAGACTAGGAGATACCTGAAGGGATATGGCATTATTAAATGAGATAATCCATGAAAAAACACCTACCACAATGCTTGGCACTTAGAAAGAGCTTAGTAAATTTTACTAAATGATGACAAATTAAGTCTGTGGCATTTAAATTGTAAAAGAGAGCCAGAGTTATGAGTAGTTAAGAGGTAGATTCCTCAGACCTTGGTGATACTGATCCTATGTTGTGGAGATGGCACCTGGAAAGCCCATCTGCAGTGCTGGGTTGTAGGACAAAGCCTCAAATTTTTAGGAAGAGCACAGAGAAGGACCCTACTCATAGGAAGAGATGGGGATAAGTTACTACAATAGGACTCTAGGGAAAAGAATCCAAGCAGCACCCAGGTGTATGGTTTAAAATGGGACAAAGCATAAAGAATGACTTAATGCTAAGTCCCAGAGCATTGGCCTGTAGCTTGTTAGATCCTCCTTTTTTCAGGTCATGATTGATCCTGGTTATTGGGTAGGGATGAACCCAAAGTTGATAAAATCTCCTATACTTTATATGGACATGAGAAAGCATGCAGAGGTTAGCAGCAAAGCAGGCCTGACATCTGTCTTTACATAGGAATGGCATTATCGAAGTTCTGCATAGTATAATTTTTCTCACTGCTGGCAGGTAAAAAGCAGTACCTTGGGTTACTCAAAAATAAAATAAAATAAAATGTAAGTATCATAAGTTAGCATTGACACACACACACCTTGTTTTCTAGATACAGTTTTTCCCGCTGCAGCAGAATCCTTCTGCTCATCTCTGAGGTTCCCATTCTTCTTGGATTATTTTAAAATTAATTTATTTATTTACTTATTTTTGGCTGCGTTGGGTCTTCATTGCTGCATGCAGGGCTTTCTCTAGTTGCAGAGCAGGGGCTCCTCTTTGTTGTGGTACACAGGCTTCTCATTGCAGGGCTTCTCTTTGTTACAGAGCATGGGCTCTAGGCACGGGGGCTTCAGTAGTTGTAGCACACAGGCTTAGTTGCTCCAAGGCATGTGGGATCTTCCCGGACCAGGGCTCGAACCCATGTCCCCTGCATTGGCAGGCAGATTCTTAACCACTGCACCACCAGGGAAGTCCCCTTCTTGGATTTTTTAATCCACTTTTGGACTAGTCTTCTCTTTCCCCGGCATCCATATACCCAGCCTCTTGCTGCTGCTTTTTTTTTTTTTTTTTTTTTTGCCTCTCAGCTTGCAGGATCTTAGTTCCCCCACCAAGGATAGAACCCACATCCCCTGCAGTGGAAGCGTGGAGTCCTAACCGCTGGACTATCAGGGAATTCCCCAGCCTCTTGCTTCTTATTGAATTGGGTAAATACCAGAATACTTTACTCATGAATAACCATCTGGGGTGTTTTCAGTAAACTCTCTGGGGGCTAAATAGAATTACAGTTAGAGTCACATTTATGAATGCCAAAAATTGTTTTGCGACTACAACTCTTAGAAATCTAGAGCTGGAAATGACCTCATTCTTAAGCTCTGCCCCCTCATTTTACAAATATGGAAACCAAGATGCTAGATATCCTGGTTAATTTTTAGAACTTGTCACTGGAAATAAATGAGTAAGTTTAGAAATCCAAGAAATCAATGGGAAAAAATGCAATGGCTATTTAATAATCTGTGGGAAAAGAGATCAGTTTGTACAATAACTGTTTGTAACAGTTATTATTACAAAAGTTCAATAGAGGGACATGAACTAGGTGGTTACAAAACTTTCATACATGTTGACCATCCTATAAATATCATGAGTTCCCAGAATAATCACAGAATTAATGACATTTACTTAAATGATAACTTTTGAAGATTTTAATGTATTAAGTAATTTCCAGGGCTTCCCTGGTGGCACAGTGGTTGGGAGTCCGCCTGCCGATGCGGGGGACGCGGGTTCGTGCCCTGGTCTGGGAAGATCCCACATGCCGCAGAGCGGCTGGGCCCGTGAGCCATGGCCGCTGAGCCTGCGCATCCGGAGCCTGTGCTCCACGACGGGAGAAGCCACAACAGTGAGAGGCCCGCGTACAGCAAAAAAAATAAAAAATAAAATAATTTCCAGTTCTATTGACCATTTTCCTAATACAGTAAGCCTTCCTTAATTTTTCATAGACTAAGTTGAGCTGTTTATAATCTGAGGATCATCCAGAAACCCTTTTTGTTTCTAAGAAAGAATTCCAAATGACCCACCAGCAGGAACAGATAACTACTATTATCATTTTGATTCCTGAGCTTAAATGTTACTTCCTCAGAGTGACCTTCCTTGACCCACTGAATCATGTACCCCTCTTATTTCTCAAAGCACACTATTGTTTTCCTTCATAGCCCTTATCATAACATATAACTGTATACTGACTTGTGTGACTCTTTAATGTCTGTTACCCTGAGGGCACTATATAGTAGGGGTCATGTCTGTCATGTGACAGATGGCCACTGACCACTGTCTATCATGGTGTCTAGCTCACAACATACACTCAATATCTACTGAATGAATGAAACAAAATAAGATTGGAATGGCCCAAGGAGCAGTTTTGCTTTGTATTACTATTTACACATATAGGGTTTTTTTTTACATATATACTTTTATCATTTTAATTTTTATGAGCATGTATTAGATTTGTAAGAGAATTGCAGCTTGTTTTTTTTCATTTTAAAATTTAGTTGTACAACATTTCAGTAAATAATGGATTAAGGAAGTTGGTGGGTCTGTAACCCTAAACTTATATAAAACATTGTTTTCTTGGAAATTTCTTAGGAACATTTTAAGAAATAGTGCCCCATATTCTGAACAAACAACTTGGAAATGAACATTTAGTTCAATATTTGCTTCTGATCAAAGGCCTTTTTAAATACATTTTTTAAAAATCTGTTTAAATTTGGGGGTTTCTCTATTAGTTTTCTACTGCTACCATAAACATAGCATTAAAAGAACACCCATTTATTATCTCACAGTGTTTGTAGGTTGGAGGTCTGGGCATAGTGTACCTGGTTGTCAGCTGGACTGTTTTCTCATCTGGAGCTTAGGTCCTCTTCCAAGCTCATTCAGGTTGTTGGCTGAATCCAGTTCCTTGGGGTTGTAGGACTAAGTTCCCTGGGTTTTTGCTGGCTGTCAACTGGGAGTTGCTCTCAGTTCCTAGAGACCACCCTGTAGACCCCCTCCATAGGCAGTTCCCAACATGGCTGTTTGCTTTCTTCCAGAATGGTAAGGGAACATCTTTCTGACTTCTTTCATCTCTGACCTTTAAACCCTCTTTTAAGGGCTTATCTGACTAGATCAGGCCCACCCAAGATACTCTCTCTTTTGAGTAACTCAAGTCAACTGATTAGGGACCTTAATTATACCTGCAAGATATCTTTACCTGTGCTATGAAATGTAACCTAATCACAGGAGTGATATCTCATCATATTTACAAGTCCTTTTGACACTCAAAGGGAGAGATTTGTACATAGCACATACATCAGGAGGTAGCCATCTTGGGTACCATCTTAGAATTCTGCCTACCATACTTCCCAATGTGGCAGAAACTGTTCTCAGAATCTCTCCAGAGTGATTGAATTGGTTTGGAATGTGTATGGTGTCTTGGTTTGAAGTGTGTCTACACGTCCATATGCTTTTGTAATCTCACTATATAATTAAAATACATTATTGGGGCTTCCCTGGTGGCGCAGTGGTTGAGAGTCCGCCTGCCGATGCAGGGGACACCGGTTCGTGCCCTGGTCTGGGAAGATCCCACATGCCGTGCAGCGGCTGGGCCCGTGAGCCATGGCCGCTGAGCCTGCGCGTCCGGAGCCTGTGCTCCGCAACGGGAGAGGCCACAACAGTGAGAGGCCCACGTACCACAAAAAAAACCCAAAAAACAAAAAAACATTGTTGACTATTTAAAGAGTTGTTTTTGCAAATAACTCCTGATCTAGAAATTGGAAGGATGAAGTAATGGCCCCTCAAATTCAGTAGCCTTAGTTTGTGTATGCTTAGGAAAACAAAATTTAGGATCTTTAGAAACCAAACCTAAGTTCACATTGCTGAAAATTTGTAGCTCTGTCCCTGCCTTCCTCCAGAATATCTTAGTTCACATTTTTGTTTAAACAAATAGATTAAAGTGAACATACTATGTTTTTAAGAGTATTGTAGATTCTCACAGTCATTTCTAACATTAATTTTCATTTTAATGCACAGTAGATAGCTAAATTATCTTTTTGTTAGTGACAAATTGTGTAGGAAAGAACAACACAAACTTCAGAATAAAGCTAAGTTCAAAACTCATCTCTGTTGCTATAAGACTGTGGACAAGTCACTACCCTGCCTCAGCTCCCTCATCTGGAAAACAGAAATAATGTTTGTACTTGTTTCATTAGATTATGAAGGTTAGATAAGTTGAATATGAGTTCTTAGTAGAGTATCTGTCACATAGGAGGACTATATGGGTGTTTGCTATTATATTGCTAACTAAATCCCTCCTAAGAGCTTTTTCCTAAAATTATAATATAGAAGAGAATTTCAATATGTTTTTGTTTAGGAATTTTTAAGTTTGAGTCATTTAGTATGTTCAACCTCTCTTTGATCTTTTTTTTTTTTTTAGTAGCTTTGGTTAATTTTAGTAATTTCATTAGCACATGTAGAAAAGTTAAGGAATAAACCAGTGAACAAATCTAAGGCATCCCAAAGTTGAAGGGTGGTTAGTAAAATGCAGGCTATCCTTGGTGAACATTCTTGATGGGGCTTATACATCCTGTTCATATTACTTAGTATTTTTTATTATACCACACCTTAGCATCCTAGGGCCCTAATGTACAGAAATTTCATCCATCTCTGATATGAAGAGATCATGGAATCCAGAGTCACCTTAGCATAGGACCGTCTAATACCCAGTAGACTTAAATATGTAGAGTTGGAAAAGAGAAGACATGAGCTTCAATTCTGACGTGGGCTGTGCTCTATGATATGACCTCAGGAGAATCATGATCACAAAGTGCAGTGAAGATGAACATGAACATGGGAATGGGCTCAGGAGGCTTAACTCAAGTCAGTCAGCCTCCCTTAGCCTCAGTTTACTCATATGTAAAATAGGTGTACGAATGCATACCCTTCCAACCTTTTGGAGTTATTCTGAGCATCCCAACAAATATTCTATTTTATTGTCACTATATATTCATAAGATATATCTGCCCTACTACATCGTTAACTTCTCAGGGACAAGGACTCTGGTTTTGTGGGGTTTTTTTTTAATCTTGGCAGCTTGTTTTTTTAAAAAGTTGACATCCACTAAATGTTTATTGAACTTGAAATGTTTGGGGTTTTTTTTAAGTTTCTGTTTCCCATTTTAATTACTGAAATCTCTAACAATGACAAAACTGTCACATAGGACAGTAAACGTATACATTAATTCAATCAAACTTCTTGGAAAGAATACATTTAGCAATCTGGGATAATGCAGAATGACAGGAGATATAACATAATTCGACACTGGTTCTTTTAGTCATTTTACACAGACATCATGTTAATATTAGACCAATGCCCAAAACATTTAGTGCATAAACCAGTTTCTTTTTTAAAATCTATCATTTTTATCTTGTTTTTGTTTTCTAATCAGCATTTTATTTTGGAACAACTTAAATTTACGGGAAAGTTACAAAGATAGCCCAAAGAGTCCTATATACCTTTTACTCAGCTTGCCCTAAAGTTAACGTCTTGTATAACCATTTGTCAGAACTAGGAAATTAATGTTGCTACAATACTCTTAACCAAGCTATAGACTTTTTTGATCTCACTAGTTTTTTGGGTTTTATTTTTTTATACAGCAAGTTCTATTAGTCATCCATTTTATACACATCAGTGTATACATGTCAATCCCAATCTCCCAGTTCATCACACCACCACGCCACCACCTGCCGCTTCCCCCCCACTTGGTGACCATACATTTGTTCTCTACATCTGTGTCTCAATTTCTGCCCTGCAAACTGGTTCATCTGTACCATTTTTCTAGTTTCCACATATATGCATTAATATACGATATTTGTTTTTCTCTTTCTGACTTACTTCACTCTGTATGACAGTCTCTAGGTCCATCCACATCTCTACAAATGACCCAATTGAGTTCCTTTTTATGGCTGAGTAATACGCCATTGTATATATGTACCACATCTTCTTTATCCATTCATCTGTCAATGGGCATTTAGGTTGCTTCCATGACCTGGCTATTGTAAATAGTGCTGCAATGAACATTGGGGTGCATGTGTCTTTTTGAATTATGGTTTTCTCTGGGTATATGCCCAATAGTGGAATTGCTGGTCATATGGTAATGCTATTTTTAGTTTTTTAAGGAAAATCCATACTGTTCTTCATAGTGGCTGTATCAGTTTACATTCCCACCAACAGTGCAAGAGGGTTCCCTTTTCTCCACACCCTCTCCAGCATTTGTTGTTGTTGATTTTCTGAGGATGCCCATTCTAACTGGTGTAAGGTGATACCTCATTGTAGTTTTGATTTGCATTTCTCTAATAATTAGTGATGTTGAGCAGCTTTTCATGTGCTTCTTGGCCATCTGTATGTCTTCTTTGAAGAAAGGTCTATTTAGGTCTTCTGCCCATTTTTAGATTGGGTTGTTTGTTTTTTTTTAATATTGAGCTACATAAGCTGTTTATATATTTTGGAGATTAATCCTTTGTCCGTTGATTCATTTGCAAATATTTTCTCCCATTCTGAGGGTTGTCTTTTCGTCTTGTTTATGGTTTCCTTTGCTGTGCAAAAGATTTTAAGTTTCATTAGGTCCCATTTGTTTAGTTTTCTTTTTATTTCCATTACTCTAGGAGGTGGATCAAAAAAGATCTTGCTGTGATTTAAGTCAAAGAGTGTTCTTCCTATGTTTTCCTCTAAGAGTTTTATAGTGTCCGGTCTTACATTTAGGTCTCGAATCCATTTTGAGTTTATTTTTGTGTATGGTGTTAGGGAGCGTTCTAATTTTATTCTTTTACATGTAGCTGTCCAGTTTACCCAGCACCACTTATTGAAGAGACTGTCTTTTCTCCATTGTATATCCTTGCCTCCTTTGCCATAGATTAGTTGACCATGGGTGTGTGGGTTTATCTCTGGGCTTTCTGTCTTGTTCCATTGATCTATATTTCTATTTTTGTGCAAGTACCATATTGTCTTGATTACTGTAGCTTTGTAGTATAGTCTGCAGTCAGGGAGTCTGATTCCTCCAGCTCCATTTTTTTCCCTCAAGACTGCTTTGGCTATTCGGGATCTTTAGTGTCTCCATACAAATTTTAACATTTTTTGTTCTAGTTCTGTAAAAAATGCCATTGGTAATTTGATAGGGATTGCATTGAATCTGTAGATTGCTTTGGGTAGTATAGTCACTTTCATAATATTGATTCTTCCAATCCAAGAACATGGTATGTCTCTCCACCTGCTTGTGTCATCTTTGATTTCTTTCATCAGTGTCTTATAGTTTTCTGAGTACAGGTCTTTGACGTCCTTAGGTAGGTTTATTCCTAGGTATTTCATTCTTTTTGTTGCAACGGTGAATGGGATTGTTTCCTTAATTTCTCTTTCTGATCTTTTATTGTTAGTATCTAGGAATGCAAGAGATTTCTGTACATTAAGTTTGTATCCTGCAACTTTGCCAGATTCATTGACTGCCTTTAGTAGTTTTCTGGTGGCATCTTTAGGATTCTCTATGTATAGCATCCTGTCATCTGCAAACAGTAACACTTTTACTTCTTTTCCAATTTGTATTCCTTTTATTTCTTTTTCTTCTCTAATTGCCGTGACTGGGACTTCCAAAACTATGTTGAATAATAGTGGTGAGAGTGGACATCCTTGTCTTGTTCCTGATCTTAGAGGAAATGCTTTCAGTTTTTCACCATTGAGAATGATGTTTGCTGTGAGTTTGTTGTATATGGCCTTTATTATGTTGAGGTAGTTTCCCTCTACACCCACTTTCTGGAGAGTTTTTATCATAAATGGGTTTTGAATTTTTTCAGAAGCTTTTTCTGCATCTACTGAGATGATCATATGGTTTTCCTTCTTCAATTTGTTAATATGGTGTATCACATTGATTGATTTGCATATATTGAAGAATCCTTGCATCCCTGGGATAAATCCCACCTGATCATGGTGTATGATCCTTTTCATGTGTTGTTGGATTCTGTTTGCTAGTATTTTGTTGAGGGGTTTTGCATCTGTATTCATCAGTGATATTGATCTGTAATTTTCTCTTTTTGTAGAATCTTTGTCTGATTTTCATATCAGGGTCATGGTGGCCTCATAGAATGAGTTTGGGAGTGTTCCTTTCTCTGCAGTTTTTTAGAAGAGTTTGAGAAGGATGGGTGATAGCTCTTCTCTAAATGTTTGATAGAATTCACCTGTGAAGCCATCTAGTCCTGGACTTAAGCTTGTTGGAAGATTTTTAATCACAGTTTCAACTTCATTACTTGTGTTTGGTCTGTTCATATTTTCTATTTCTTCCTGGTTCAGTCTTGGAAGGTTATACTTCTCTAAGAATTTGTCCATTTCTTTCAGGTTGTCCATTTTATTGGCATAGAGTTGCTTGTAATAGTCTCTTGGGGTGCTTTGTATTCCTGCGTTGACTGTTGTAACTTCTTTTTCATTTCTAATTTTATTGATTTGAGTCCTCTCCCTCTTTTGCTTGATGAGTCTGGCTAATGGTTTATCAATTTTATTTATCTTCTCAAAGAACCAGCTTTTACTTTTATTGATCTTTGCTATTGTTTTCTTTGTTTCTATTTCATTTATTCTCCTCTAATCTTTATGATTTCTTTCCTTCTGCTAACTTTGGGTTTTGTTTGTTCTTCTTTCTCTAGTTACTTTAGGTGTAAGGTTAGATTGTATTTTTGAGATTTTTCTTCTTTCTTGAGGTAGGCTCGTATAGCTATAAACTTCCCTCTTAGAACTGTTTTTGCTGCATCCCATAGGTTTTGGATCATCGTGTTTTCATTGACATTTGTCTCTAGGTATTTTGTGATTTCCCCTTTGTCTTCTTCAGTGATCTCTTGGTTATTTAGTAACATACTGTTTCGCCTCCATGTGTTTGTTTGTTTTACAGTTTTTTCCCTGTAACTGATTTCTAATCTCATAGCGCTATGGTCAGAAAAGATGCTTGATATGATTTCAATTTTCTTAAATTTACTGAGGCTTGATTTGTGACCCAAGATGTGATCTATCCTGGAGAATGTTCCTTGTGCACTTGAGAAGAAAGTGTAATCTGCTGTTTTTGGGTGGAATGTCCTTTAAATATCAGTTAAATCTATCTGGTCTGTTGTGTCATTTAAAGCTTGTGTTTCCTTATTAATTTTCTGTTTGGATGATCTGTCCATTGGTGTAAGTGAGGTGTTACAGTCCCCCACTATTATTGTGTTACTGTCGATTTCCTCTTTTATAGCTGTTAGCAGTTGCCTTATGTATTGAGGTGCTCCTATATTGGGTACATATATATTTATAATTGTTATATCTTCTTCTTGGATTGACCCCTTGATCATTATATAGTGTCCTTCTTTGTCTCTTCTAATAGTGTTTATTTTAAGGTCATTTTTTTCTGATATGAGAATTGCTACCCCAGCTTTCTTTTGATTTCCATTTGCATGGAATATCTTTTTCCATCCCCTCACTTTCAGTCTGTATGTGTCCCGAGGTCTGAAGTGGGTCTCTTGTAGACAGCATATATATGGGTCTTGTTTTTGTATCCATTCAGTGAGCCTGTGTCTTTTGGTTGGAGCATTTAAGCCATTCACGTTTAAGGTAATTATCGATATGTATGTTCCTATTACCATTTTCTTAATCGTTTTCAGTTTGTTTTTGTAGGTCCTTTCCTTCTCTTGTGTTTCCCACTTAGAGAAGTTCCTTTAGCATTTGTTGTAGAGGTGGTTTGGTGGTGCTGAATTCTCTTAGCTTTTGCTTGTCTGTAAAGCTTTTGATTTCTCCATTGAATCTGAATGAGATCCTTGCTGAGTAGAGTAATCTTGGTTGTAGGTTTTTCTCTTTCCTCACTTTAAGTATATCATGCCACTCCCTTCTGGCTTGTGGAGTTTCTGCTGAGAAATCAGCTGTTAACCTTATGGGAGTTCCCTTGTATGTTATTTGTCATTTTTCCCTTGCTGCTTTCAATAATTTTTCTTTGTCTTTAATTTTTGCCAATTTGATTACTGTGTGTCTCGGTGTGTTTCTCCTTGGGTTCATCCTGTATGGGACTCTCTGTGCTTCCTGGAGTTGGGTGGCTATTTCCTTTCCCATGTTAGGGACGTTTTCGACTATAATCTCATCAGATATTTTCTCGGGTCCTTTCTCTCTCTCTTCTCCTTCTGGGACCCCTATAATGTGAATGTTGTTCCGTTTAGTGTTGTCCCAGAGGCCTCCTAAGCTGTCTTCATTTCCTTTCATTCTTTTTAGTCTGTTCCACAGCAGTGAATTCCACCATTCTGTCTTCCAGGTCACTTATCCATTCTTCTGCCTCAGTTACTCTGCTATTGATTCCTTCTAGTATAGTTTTCATTTCAGTTATTGTATTGTTCATCTCTGTTTGTTTGTTCTTTAATTCTTCTAGATCTTTGTTAAACATTTCTTGCGTCTTCTCGATCTTTGCCTCCATTCTTTTTCCAAGGTCCTGGATCATCTTCATTATCATTATTCTGAATTCTTTTTCTGGAAGGTTGCCTATCTCCACTTCATTTAGTTGTTTTTCTGGGGTTTTATCTTGTTCCTTCATCTGGTACATAGCCCTCTGCCTTTTCATCTTGTCTATCTTTCTGTGAATGTGGTTTTTGTTCCACAGGCTGCAGGATTGTAGTTCTTGCTTCTGCTGTCTGCCCTCTGGTGGATGAGGCTGTCTAAGAGGCTTGTGCAAGCTTCCTTATGGCAGGGACTGGTGGTGTGTAGAGCTGTCTGTTGCTCTGGTGGGCAGAGCTCAGTAAAACTTTAATCTGCTTGTCTGCTGATGGGTGGGGCTGTGTTTCCTCCCTGTTGGTTTTTGGCCTGCGGCGACCCAACACTGGAGCCTACCCAGGCTCTTTGGTGGGGCTAATGGCAGATGCTGGGAGGGCTCATGCCAAGGAGTACTTCCCAGGCCTTCTTCTGCCAGTGTCCTTGTCCTCACGGTGAGACCGAGCCACCCCCCACCTCTCCAGGAGACCCTCCAACACTAGCAGGTTCAGTCTCCTATAGGGTCACTGCTCCTTGCCCTGGGTCCTGATGGTCACACTTTGTGTGTGCCCTCCAAGAGTGGAGTCTCTCTTTCCCCCAGTCCTGTTGAAGTCCTGCAATCAAATCCCGCTAGCCTTCAAACCCTGATTCTCTCGGAATTCCTTCTCCCATTGCTGGACCCCCAGGTTGGGAAGCCTGACGTGGGACTCAGAACCTTCACTCCAGTGGGTGGACTTCTGTGGTATAAGTGTTCTCCAGTTTGTGAGTCACCCACACAGCAGTTACGGGATTTGATTTTATTGTGATTGCACCCCTCCTACCATCTCATTGTGGCTTCTCCTTTTTCTTTGGATGTGGGGTATCTTTTTTGGTGAGTTCCAGTGTCTTTCTGTTGATGATTGTTCAGCAGTTAGTTGTGATTCTGGTGTTCTCGCAAGAGGGAGTGAAGCACGTCCTTCTACTCCACCATTTTGAACCAATCTTCTTGAACTTGAAATGTTGACCAAATGAGAAAATACATGTGAAAGCATGATGTGGACATTAAGTACTGTTACAAAATCAGCCAAATGTACTAGTCCAAGTACTAGTCCAAATGTACTACAAAATCAGCCAAATGTACTAGACCAAAGATGTACTGATTAACAAAGAAAATTAAGGTGGCATAAACAAATGAAAGTTTGTCTGACCAGGATCAACACAGTGTAATTTCGCTGCAAGTTCCAAGCCAGGTGTGTCATGACGTGCTAGAGACATCACATCCGCTTCTGGAGTGGCTTCCTCAGCATTATCCACATGTCATACTTAACATTAAACAGCCAAACACAGTCAGTGACAAATTGGGAAAATGAAACCATCTCACTACCAGCAAAGCTATGTTGCTGCTATTCAGCTCTTCAGAGGTAGATCAGAGTATGGATAGGATGACAGGATAATTTTAAAGCTCTTATAATATGATTAGTTAGAAGGGACTCAGAACATCTAAATGGATGGGCATTGAAAATGTACTAGTAATAGTGTTGACAGCACAGCTCCCAGCACAGGGCACAACTGTGGGTGACTGAGATTTGTCGGCTGTGGACAGGCCAATGCCAAGGGCTTCATTTGTAGTCAGAACATCTGGCAGCCCACTGAGCAGAAGCAGCTAAAGGAAAGTGGCTTGGCAAATGGAGGTGCAGGTTCTTAATGGAGCGCAGCACAGAACTGTTCATCAGGCCCCGTGAGCACATTCACAGCATCCAAAGGGAAGGTGTGAAACATTCAAAGTGGATGGTTGTTGAAAATATGCAGCAAAGTCAACTTTGGATAGGGCTAACTGGAAAATATTGGCATCTTAATGAAGAGTACTAAACTAATTATGGTGTATTGCAAACTATTATGGAATATATTCAATAACTTGCTAATAAAACTGTGGAAGTTTTTTTGTGTTTGGGCGGAATTTTGCAAGAAGAAAAGGAGAGTTGGTATCAAAAGATGTTTTATTTAATGATGAAAATGCTATGTTTTATTTTTAATTTTAATTTTTTTGAAAGGTAGCCAGAATCCAAAGCACTGAGTTAATTTAGGGCAAAATAATAATGATACCAGCAACTACTGGTTTTGAACACAATGTGTCAGGTGTTGAACTAGGTGCTTTATGTGTATTAGTTTATTTGTTACTCACATAATCCCCATTAGAGAGAAAACATTATCCCACTTGCAGATTAGGAAACTTGGGCTCAGAGAAGTTAACTCATCCCAAGTCATATTGTTAATACGTGATAGAGACTGTATTCAAATCCCCAGTTCTCTCCATTCACCATGAGAACCCAAAAGGAGTGAAATGAGAAGGTAGGATGATGATATAAACATGATAGGACAAATGAGAGAAAAGAAATGAGAGCTGTAAAAGAAAGTAAGAAGAGAGTAGAACAGAAAAGGAGACCAGGCATTGAGAAGGAGAGGGAATTCTTTAGACAAGCCCAAGTGTAATGTCTTCAGTAAGTGTAATCATTCTGTATCATCTTGGCTGACGCTCTTTTGAGTCCTGTGGGACATCTTACCAGACAGGCCCTCTTCCCACCTTGTGTATTACCTTCAGAGGGCTATTTCAAAGCAGAGATTATACAAGAAATCTACCATATAGCCTGACAACTTCCAGTGGAAAGAAATCAGATTTGAATGATTTAAATTTAAATGTGTCCTCAGTGTATGTGCTCTGACTTTACACTGGCTTTGCAGAAAAGACTAATTTTAATTCACTAGAAAGCAGATGGGATCTGTCATGGGGTGGTAAAAAAACAAGAAACTCATCCAAATGTAAGAGAAAACAACAGCTTTTCTCTTGTGGGTCAATTTCATAGTACAAGTATTTGTCACTGGGTCCACACAAGCTGGTTTTCATCAAAATAACAAAAGTCACATCTAATGTTTATTGAACAGCTATCATGTGCTAAGTGTTTTACATGTATTTAATGTGCAGAAGGAGCCTAGGAAGTTGGTACTATTATGACTAACCACCCATTTTAAAGATGAGAAAACTGAGGCTCAGAAAGTTAACCAACCTAAGGTCACTTGGCTAATAAGTAGCAGAGTTGTGATTTGAACCCCAGGCCCTGGATCATAACACTACACTATACAGACATTCCCAGGAGTGATTGTGAATGTGTAACCCCAAGAACTCTACATTTTTTAACACTTGTACTCCGGAAAACAAAGAAAGGGAGTAAGGGAAGAAGAAATGAAAAAGACAATTACCTCAAAAATAGTACCCACTCTAGACATATGGGTTGGAAGCAGCAGGGGTGGCCTGAACCCCCTATGGCCAGGGAAGGAATCTGTAGCAAAGGGTGGGAGGGGAAAAGATGGGGCAAGAAGAAATGGAAGTATAAAGTTTAAAAACAAAAAAGAAAGAAAAGAAAAAAAAGAATGCATTTAGAGTGAAAAGGGAAGGAAGAAGTTCTTATAAATTTTTTAGAATAGAGTATGAAAATAATATAGTTAAATTTAAATTAAGGTTGTTTCTCTAATTTGCCCTTTTGTGTCTAATTTCATGGGCTAAAATGACCCATTCAACTCAGCCTTTGGAATTAATAATATTTGTTCTGACAGTTCCTCCCTACCCTGAGTAATGCTAATTTCCACTCTGCAAGATTACTGTCTCAGTGAAAGGTGGGTGTGTTTTTGGCCTTTTGGATTTTTTTCCTCTTAAAGCTTAATTAAGTCAACATTAAGCATAGCCATGTAACCACAGAACGGGCAGTTTCTTGAAGGCTCATGGTTTGGATATTTTCCAGCAAAAATTCCCACTTCTATAATTATATTTAGTGTTCTATTTACCTGAATAGCTGGCTTGTTATGGGACCATGTGTCAGGGCAACACTGGGCCTTGTTTGCAGCCGAGTTTGTCTGCTTCATGGAACCCCTGTGCCAAAGAGTGTGCAGTTCTCAATGGAGCTGAGCCTCTGGGTTCAGCCTCTCTTGTTTCTTCTTCAGAAATTTCATCCGGGTTAGCATTGCACATCTGATGCCATATGGTCCTGCAATTCTCAAGGCTGTCTACTTAATGTTTCAAACATTTTTAAAACTTGTCCATACCCTTAACTCTGAAAGTAATAGTATTACCCGTGTTTGTGGTATGGACCTATCCTGATGACTTTGTTTATATAGATGTGACTGAATTTTTTTTTTAAGTACAGCCCTTACACAAAAGCCAGTTTTTTCATGTCAGTGCAGCTGTTTTAACTTTTAAGAAACTGCAAGAATTTTATCCCTAAAACATTAATTTGAAAGACATAAGACCTATAAAGAAGTGCAATGTTCCTGAAACTGGTATCTGTTAATCTCCCTACTTCTGTTCTCTTTGAACTCTTAATTAAGAGTTGAATAAAGTTCCTGAGCTATTACATATAAACTTCTCATGTTATTGCTGAATTCCTAGTAACCTCTGAAATGTTAACTTATAACGGAAGCAGTAGCATTCACAATAGAAACAAAAGGTAACAGTAGCTCAGTTCTCATGATTTCTCTAAACTCAATGAAGTTTCCATGGACACAGGCAGATGCTGGAAGGAAGCAGTTGTGTGTTTTCCTGGGTTCACTGTAGCCCAGTGAGTCATGGTAGATATTGTTTTCCTTCCTTTTTATGCTCTAGCAACGATTTCACTTCCTGTTATATAGGAAAACCTATTCTACTGTTTAAAAGAGCTCACTAGATGTATTTATTACTTTAAGACCATTTCATCTATGGAAATAATTTTTTATTGTTCTGAGTCACTCTGGTTTGTGGAATTTTTACACGAGTTCCAGGACAAGGATGAGGTGATATATTTATTTTATTTTGCATTCTCTTTAATTTTTTTGACTGCATGAATGTCAGGCTTGCTGTCAAAGTATTTCCATGTTTTTATTACTTTAGAAGTTACTCTGCTATATTTATGTCTCCTAAACTCTTCTTTAACGACTTCACTATGTGTACTAGGGCATGCTGTATTTTGGCAGAACTTTTATTTTTCCCAGTGTCACGTGATCTCTTGTTTTTCCCTTAGTCCCTGTTCATGTCTTCTCAATGTAGACCTTTACCATGTTAAAAGTTATACAGACCTTCAGAAATATTTAAATTGTTTTGTTGAACTGCTGGAAGGATTTCAAAGGGCATTTGTTACGCCTTACATTTTTTTCTTGCATTAATATAAACCTTACTACAAGTGTTCCCTAGTTCAGCCCAGGATATCTCTGTGCTTTAGACTGTACCCTGGGATCATAGAAAGATCCCGAAATTCATTTTCAGGTATTCTTGGGTTTGATTACAATTATTGTATTTGTTAATCACCTCTAGAGACCTAGGTTAAATTTAAATAACAGTTCAGATTTACAGAGAAGCCTTAGATGTTCTGACATTTTAGAAAATATTTGAATAGAAAACAGTGACTCTCCAATGGGCTGAGATTTCAGGTTATTGGTTATTGTCATTGATATTCCTTCCACATATTACTCTGTGTGTGCAATTCTGACTGAATGACTGACTTAAGATTTAAAATTAAATCTTCTGTTTTTCTGGGATGGGTAGGAAGGTTGGATGATCTGCCTCCCACCTCTCTTGACTCTTGTGCCCTAATTAGTCACAACTTCAACCGTGTCCTCTAAATAGTCAGACTCTGACAGAACGAAAGGAGTATCATATTGACTTGATGTTAGACTAGGAGACAAAATGCACAATTCCTAATAGATAATTTCTTCTCTTGCAGATGATCATGGCTGGTCCAAACTATACTACACACATTCACAAATTCATTAGGGTGTGCATTGTCTATGTGTATGTGTGCACATGGGGGCATAATTCAGTGTTCTGATGTTTTAGATGATTGGTTTTCTTGTTAGAAAATGGTAGAATGTTAATCTGACTCATTTTATTTTCAACAGGTTGACATGATGAAAGAAGCATTAGAAAAACTTCAGCTCAACATAGTAGAGATGAAAGATGAAAATGCAACCTTAGATGGTGGAGATGTCTTATTCACAGGTAGAGTTGTACTTACTCTTTCCTATCTAAAAATATTTCTAATACCTGGCCTATATCCCCTTGTTTAATTATAGGTTTTTTTTTTAATTACCAAAGTAAGGGTAATTTGGAAAATACAGAAGAGCACAAAAGAGAGAAAATTAAAAATGACCTTTCATTCAAAGATAATCATTTCAATATTTGGGTTATTGAATACTTTTTTATTGAATATTAAAGTATCTTTAGTACTTTTGTATGCATGTATTTGCATATTTTTACACGTTATGAGTATATACATATCATTTTATAGGTTGTGTCTACTGTGTTCTACAATATTAGTTTATGGGTTGCATAGCTTTGCATTGTGTGACAGTATATCTGGGCTGTATTTGAAAGACTCTTAATTCAAGATGTGTCATTTACAAATAATTTTCTTCCCAGATGGCAAGATAGATTTAAATACTTTTCAGTGCAGATTGGCTTGGCTTAATGCCAAATGAATAATAGCAGAACTCAACAAAATAGAAACAGCTGATATTATTATTGATCTAACTGAAATCAGTTTTTATACTGTATATAATATAGCTACTAAAGAAATGGTAATTTTAGCATTTAACCTTTCCAGCTCTTTATGATCATATTATTATTGTTTTTGTAAAGTCACGTGCTAAAATCTGGGTCACCAGGTTCATTCTAGTTATATTGATAAACAAGACAATCAATAATTTTTAATTGATAATGAGAGTTTATTTTCCCCTACTTGTCAAAGAATAAACACCTTTTTCACAGATGTAGCCCTAACAGCAGAGGCTGGTCCCCAGAGATTTGGGAATGTAGACCCATGTGGCCCACTGAAAGCATGGAGCTTCTTGGAAGTCCAATATTTTAGCTGATGTGAATCTTGTATCAAATCCCATGTATATAGACAAAATATAGCCATCTTCATTTTAATATAAAAATGTTTTATATAACTTAAATTTTGAAAAAATTAATGTTCCTGGAGGAGGAGGAGTCTTTATCCTGGGACATTCACATAGTTCCTTGCTTGGTGTCACATACTTGTGAGTGGGCACTGTGTCACCGAGCCCCAGGGGGCGCCATTTTTATCATAGGTTTGTGGAAAACGTCTCCTGGAGTTGTGCCCTGCACAGCCTGTGCCACCACTGTCACAGGCAATGGGCCTCCCTCTGGGGTTTGATGTGCACACCCACTGAGCCATAAGAACACAGAACAAGGGGTCAGAGAGACCTACGCTGCATTCTCAGCTCCAGTTGTGTCCAAGCTGACTCAGGCATTCTTTGAATCTGCCTAGTAAGTTCCGCTTAGAATATTCCTTTTTTTTTCTTTTTGCGGTACGCGGGCCTCTCACTGCTGTGGCCTCTCCCGTTGCGGAGCACAGGCTCCGGACGCGCAGGCTCAGCGGCCATGGCTCACGGGCCCAGCCGCTCCGCGGCACGTGGGATCCTCCCAGACCGGGACACGAACCCGTGTCCCCTGCATCGGCAGGCAGACTCTCAACCACTGCGCCACCAGGGAAGCCCCTAGAATATTCTTTGTGTCTCCCATTGATGGCACTTTTCATTCTTTTCACTAGCACAGAACAACAGTCTGTTTCTCTTAGAAAACAGGCTTTTGTGAAAAGCTAGATGTGTTACTCACACTTCCTTACAATAAAATTCTTTTTTACCAGAACATAGCTGTATAATAAATAACTTGCGGTGAGCAGGTACTGATGCTATTTGAAGAATGATTTAAAACAAGCTGTAGGGGCTTCCCTTGTGGTGCATTGGTTGATAATCTGCCTGCCAATGCAGGGGACACGGATTCAAGCCCTGGTCTGGGAATATCCCACATGCCGTGGAGCAACTGTGCCCATGAGCCACAACTACTGAGCCTGTGCATCTGGAGCCTGTGCTCCACAACAGGAGAGGCCGCGACAGTGAGAGGCCCACGCACCGCAATGAAGAGTGGCCCCTGCTTGCCGCAACCAGAGAAAGCCCTCGCACAGAAACGAAGACCCAACGCAGCTAAATAAATAAATAAAACGAATTTATTAAAAAAAAAACAAAAAAAAAACGCAAGCTGTATTCACAGCCGTTTAGTTATCTCAACAGCTGAGCTGAACAAGATTCCCTAAAATCTTCTCATTGTTTCGGCAAAGTTTAGGAACCTCTTCCATTGGTCAAAGGTCTTTCCACAGCATCTCAAGCCTAATGTTTTTCCCATAACTTCTAATTAGGTACTAAGTATTGAGGTTTGCCTTGGACACTATCTGTAAGCTTTGTTTTGGTATTATTCAATACTGAATACCTTAAAAGTATGTTATTGAAAACTGAGATAGTGTTGTGTTATTAAGATCTTTATCTGCTTGGCTTCTCATTCATACCTAATGTGTGGTCCTACCTTCTATTTCCTACTTCTCGATTTTTTCCCTTTTTAAAAATTGTAGTAAAATATATATAACATAAAATTTGCCATTTTAACCATCTTTCAGTGTACAATTGGAGTGGCATTAATTACATTCACAACACTGTACAAACATCACCACTCAATTTTTAGATTACGCAGTTGAGTAAGAACCAAAATCTGGAGCGCTTCCCATACACTCTGTGTCTTCTTCCTTCTGTAACTCAGAGCTTCATTAATAATTCATCAGGAAATGGACAGAAGGAAAGAGGTTTCCAACTCCAGTTCTGCTGGGAACTCTGTCAGTCAAGGAAGCAGCTACTGGTAGAAGTTGTTTCAGTCCTATTTCTCTTAAATAGACAACATCAACTTACCTCTACTTTCATTTATTTATTTTTGTGAAATATGGAGCATATAAAAAAGAGTTATAAAATGTTTATGTACAGTTTAAAGACCAATAATAAAAATGATCACCTGAGTACCTAACACCTGGCTTAAGAAAGAGAACATTGCCAGGACCATGGAAGCCCCACTCCCAAACTTTCTCTCCTCCCAGCTTGAGGTAGCCTGAATTTTGTGTTAATCACTGTCTTGTCTTTCTTTGAGTTTTACCTCAATATATGCATTCCTAAAATTATATGTTGTTTAGTTTCGCTTTTCTTACGGCTTCTGTAATTAGGGTGATACTGTATGAACTCTTGTGTGATTTTTCTGCCGTTGATCTAACTTGATCCATGTAGCTGGAGTTCATTCATTTTCACTGCTGTGTGGAATTCCATGGTAAGAATACCGAATGATGTATTTATTCATTTTACTGTTGATGTATGTTTGAATGCTTTTCAGTTTTTGTCTGCTATCTTCAATGCTGCTATGTACAGTCTTGTGTGTGTCTCTTGGGGACGTGTATAAGAGTTTCTCTAAAGTAAACAGCTAGAAATGGAATTTCAGGTGGTGAACTCTTATTTTGATTCAATGATTATGTGATTTTTTTCTTTAATCTATTGATGTGGTTAATTACATTAATTGATTTTCTGATATCAGTGGTCAAAGTTTACATCCCTGGGATGAAATCAAACTTGATGAAGATATATTCTCTTTTCATTAGTGCTGTATTTAGTGTGTATTTTGTTTAATTATCTAAACAATTAGATGATTGTTTAAGATTTTGTTTCTGTGGCCTATAATTTTTCTTTGTTGTTATCCTTGTCTGGCTTTGGTTGAAGCTATGTTAACCTCATATGAAATGTATTAGGGAATATTTCCTATGTTTCTGTTCTCTAAAATCAGTACAACTTTAATTGTGCATTCCTTGAACTTTGGTAGAACTTACCTATAAACAGGCCCTGTGGACCTGGTGCTTTCTTTGTGGGGAGATTTTAAACCAGTTCTGTTTCTGTAATGATTATATGACTATTGAGGTTTTTCTGAGCCAGTTTTGGTGAGTTTTGTTTTCTGAGACTTTATTTATTTTATCTAAGTTTTTAAAATGTTGGCTATAAAGTTATTCATATTTTCTTAATATCTGTTTTAAGTTTCACGACAACTACAGCTATGTCCCCTTTTTGTTCATAATGTTTATTTGTGCCTTCTATTTCTTGCCAGAGATCTGTCAATTGTATTAATCTTTTCAAAGAACCAACTTTGGGCTTTATTGAACCCTCTCTCTTATATGTTTCCTTTTCTCTTCCTGTTTCTACCTGTATTTCCTTCCTTCAAATTCCTTTGTTTTTATTGTTCTTTTTTCCTTGAATTTCAAGGTGGAATTTTGTCTCTTTAATTTAGAACCTTTCTTCTTCTTAAAGTAAGCATTTAAGGCTGTAAAGCTTTTCAAGTACAGCTTTAGCTGAATCCTTTGTGTTTTGATATGAATATTTTTGTTATCATTAATTCCAAATATTTTCTGATTTCCATTATGATTTTTTCTTTGGCTTATTAGTGGATAATGATGTTTTTTAAAAAAACATATTTGTCATTATTATAAGTTGCTGGGATACCAACTCATTATTGTGATAATTGATAAATATAAAGGAAAGACTCAAGCATTTAGCCTATCTTTTCTTTGTGAATTCTATTTCAAGTAGACCAAATACTTGATTGAGAAAAGTTTTTATTTTTAGAATTCTAGCCAGTAATTGTAGATCCCTAATAAAACAATGGACCTGTGCAATGATCATCAAAGGATGTAAAAACTTTTATATGAGGGACTTCCCTGGCGGTCCAGTGGTTAAGAGTCCACACTCCCAATGCAGAGGGCACGGGTTCAATCCCTGGTCGGGGAACTAAGATCCCGCATGCCACACGGTGGGGAAAAAAAAAAAAGATAAAGGAATGAAACAACAATTTTTTAAAAATGAGTGGGGGGGGGGCTTCCCTGGTGGCGCAGTGGTTGAGAGTCTGCCTGCGATGCAGGGGATGCGGGTTCGTGCCCCGGTCCGGGAAGATCCCACATGCCGCGGAGCGGCTGGGCCCGTGAGCCATGGCCTCTGAGCCTGTGCATCTGGAGCCTGTGCTCAGCAATGGGAGAGGCCACAACAGTGAGAGGCCTGCGTACCGCAAAAAAAAAAAAAAAAATGAGTGAGGGACTTTATAATGGAGGAATCCGGCTGATACCACCTGAACACACTGATCATTCTAGCATCACTGAAAGTGTGACAGTCACTCATGTACCTCAGGATGTGATGCAGTAGAAGTACAGCCCCACCTCTGAAGTAGTCCTATCCAAAAAAAAAAAAAAAAAAATTTGAACAAGAATCTAAAGAAGCATCTACATAGACTATCAGTTTGCCAAAAAATACAAAGGATAAAGGAACAATTTAATGTTAGATGGTACACAAGGAAGCAATCAACCAAATCCAGACCGTAGGAAAGTCAGTAGAACAAATGACCCGATATCGCCTATGAAAGAATGAGGTAAGGAAGGAAAAAAAAAAAAAAGAGGGTGAATTGGTATAGAAGAAAATGACATAAGAGACATAACACCAAAAAAAAGCCTTTTTAATATTTTGATTCCAGTACTTCAGTTGTTTTTATCAGGAAGGCCATTTAAGGGATATAGCCCACCATACCGCTAGAAACAGAAGTTAAACTTACTTTTTTTGTTTGTTTGTTTTGTTTTGTTTTGGCGGTACGCGGGCCTCTCACTGTTGTGGCCTCTCCCGTTACGGAGCACAGGCTCCGCACGTGCAGGCTCAGCAGCCGTGGCTCATGGGCCCAGCCGCTCCACGGCATGTGGGATCTTCCCAGGCCGGGGCACGAACCCGTGTCCCCTGCATCGGCAGGCAGACTCTCAACCACTGCGCCACCAGGGAAGCCCTTACTTTTTTTTTTTTAATAAATTTATTTATTTAATTTTATTTTTCGCTGCGTTGGGTCTTCATTGCTGCGCGTGGGCTTTTCTCTGGTTGCGGAGAGTGGGGCCACATCTCGTTGCGGTGCACGGGCTTCTCATTGTGGTGGCTTCTCTTGTTGTAGAGCACAGGCTCTAGGCACGCAGGCTTCAGTAGTTGTGGCTCGCAGACTCTAGGGCACAGGCTCAGTAGTTGTGGCGCACAGGATTAGTTGCTCCGCGGCATGTGGAATCCTCCCAGACCAGGGATCGAACCCCTGTCCCCTGCATCGGCAGGCAGATTCCTAACCACTGCACCACCAGGGAAGCCCTAAACTTACTTTTTAAAGAGATAAGCAGTTTGCGTTTCTTTGTACGTTCCTATCTCATCTTAGTCTTTTAAAATGGAAATAATGTGTAAGGCCCACTGTAAATGCATTTAAATTTGCTTAATGCATTAAATGTTTTTCTTAAAATGTAAATCTAATTTATAAATCTATATTTATCTTAAGAGAATTAAGGAAATTTGATTTTTTTTTAAATTTCAACTGACTTTTTTAATAAAGTGAGTAATACTTTTGTTAAGTAAAGGATCTTTCTCTTACTTAAGTTTTGATTTGTATGTAGTGAGTTTTCTTAAGGGACAATACAATCATACCATTACCAAAAACACTGTCAACATGCCATCAACAATTCCTGTGTCTGCTAACAGCATAAGCCAATGGAATTTATCATAACATCATTTGACCTATGTCTTTTACCCCTTTTATAAGGACACCACGAAGATAAAAGTTGTAATAGCTGTAAAGTCTATCAAGCGATTCTTTCTTGGCTACACTTCTTGCACTTGTTCTGAGGCAAAATATATACTGATTTCTCTTGGAATTTTTTTTCCACATTTCATGTCGAATTCTTTTCCAAAGAATTAAGGGAGGATAAGAATTCCTACATTTATGTATTGCCTAACTCTATCTACTATAGTTGGTTTTTTGCCTATAACTAGGAGACCATTTTTACTCAATGTTTTGCCTTCTGAGAAGAAAAATTGTAGAATTTCAGAAAAGCCAAATAAGTAGAAAGTTTCATTCTTCTAAACTTTAGTGCTTTGTAGATAGGCACTATCTACATCAACCTTTGATGGTTGATTTGAAATAAATGGGTGTATTGTTTTAAAAACAGCTGTTAGAGCTCAGACCTGAAGACCAGTCAGCACTAAACTCACTTTACCCAGATGGTTTCTTCAGCCCTTATATCAACATTATAGAAAAAGGTATTTGAGCTGATCAAGACTGTCTAGTATTGTTCTTTTAGGGGAAAAAAAGGAAGCTCTGCTAACTTGTCATTGCTATTGCTTAATTTCTGATTACAAGTTATTAATGTGTTTAATTCTATGGTTTCCTAAATAAAAACTTTATTCTCTTATTGTGGTAAAATATACATAACATAAAATTTACCATTTAACCACTTTTAAATGTACAGTTCAGAGTTATTAACTACATTCACATTGTGCAACTATCGCCACCATCCATCTCCAGCACTTTTCTGCCTTCCCAAAATGAAACATCATACCCATTAAACACTGACTCCCTATTCCCCCCTCCCCCCTCCCCTGCATCAGCCCCTGGCAATCACCATTCTACTTTCTGCCTCTATGAATTTAAAAAGTTTATTTTTAAAGGCAATAATTTGAAACCAGATTTGTGTAAAGAGAGCAGGGGTCAGAGTACAAGTGGAGCTGCCCTCTGCGGTAGGAAAGAACTGCGTGGTGCTTTAAGGTCTTCATTTATAGATAGAGAAATAGTACGCCATCTCTGGTGCCACCCACTGACTGTGTTCCATGACATTTATTACAGGCAGAGAGTTTTTTGTGGGCCTTTCCAAAAGGACAAATCAACGAGGTGCTGAAATCTTGGCTGATACTTTTAAGGTAGGTAAAGGATAATTTATGCCTGGCACAGAGTAACTACCTAATAAACATTCATAGACCCATTGAATCAATATGTCATGAATAATGGTATTTATATGTCACAGGCTTTGCAAAATAATTCCTAATGTTTGTATGCTTGCTAGAAGTTTTAGAAGCTAGAACTTAATAAATAGGCTTCATGGGACTCCCACAGCAGCAACAGACAAAGTTATCATGGACATCTGTTTTCTCCCAGTGTATACTCATACAACCACCTGGCAGATGTTTCTGGCACAATCGATGACTTAAAAAAAAAATCTGGGGTCCCAATTGCCTCTAACATGAAATGTGGATTTTTCAGATTGGAATCAAAGATCACCTGTACTTGGGTGCCTACTGTGTGCTGGAAACTCAGCTAGGCATTGCACATACATCCTCCTTTACTCTATTGATCATTAGCAGATTGGCTCACCAGACTGCTTAGGAAGGGATGTAATCCCCAAAAAGCTCTGTTCCCCATGACGATGTGAGGCTCTTGTTTACACAGGATATTCATCCTTCCAGAGTAGCCCACTACATAGGTCAGCCAGTGAAGCTGTTGACGCAGTCACACGTCGGGAAGGGGGCTCTGCACTTTCTTTTTAGAAGCGATCTTCATTTAACTGGCAATATCCAAACTTGTGGGTCCCAGTTTTCCTTCCAGATGTTCAGGGACCCTGGCAGCCTCCTGAAGAGCAAGAATGTTTTGGGCAGATTTGAATGCGTTTTAGAATTATTCTGAAATGACAAACTACTTGTTTCTATTATATGCATAGGACTATGCGGTCTCCACAGTCCCAGTGGTCGAAGCTTTGCACTTGAAGAGTTTCTGCAGCATGGCTGGGCCTAACCTAATCGCAATTGGATCCAGTGAATCTGCACAGAAGGCTCTCAAGGTAAATATAAAACTTTGCTCTTTCTAAAGGCAGTAGGTGGTGCCTGCTGCATGGTTTTCCTAATTCTGTCTACTGGGTGGACAGCAAGCAAGGGTGGCAGGGAGAGAACAGGCTAGTACTTGAGCTTTCTGTGATGTACACTGTCATGACCTCACATTTATCAGGAACTGGGAACACCTAATAAGTACTCTTCCTGGGAAGTACACTTATAGGAAGAGTTCTTCACTGGTGAACCATTCTTACTTACACACCAGGTTACCTGGAAAGGCCGATTCAGAAAACTAAATACCAAACTCATCACAGTTCTCTCTTCTGGGGAAAAGGAAGGCATCCCACCAGTAGAGCTCTTGGTAATGTTTTATCTAAGTCAGGTAATTGGTACACATGGGGTCATTACATTATTCTTATCCTTTTGTATTTCTGAACTATTGCATAATAATCTTTTAGAAAGACATGATTCAGAAGTACCTAAAAATCTTAACTTCTTCATTTGCATTGGAATACTTAAATTTGAGGAAAGGAAACTTTCTTATTTCACAGATAGGAAAGGAAAGTCCAGAAAAATTACAACTTGCCTTGGGTCACATAGCTAGATTGAGAGTGGAAGTCACTGATAGTGAAGAAGACCTTCCATCGTTACAGTGCTTTACAGTTCAAAGGCACATTTCGTCTCTGTAACTAACAACCTGGGAGATTATCTGGACACTTCATAAGGGCAAAAACCATGTCTGTTTTGCTCACCATGTGCGCCTTTGTGCTTGGCCCATGGTGGTCCTTAAATAAAGAGAATGATGAATAAATAAATGTGGGAGGTGGTTTTATCTCTATTTTGCAGTTAAGAACTAGATCGAGTGGCTCACCCCAGATCGCAAGGCTAATACTAAATGGTGGGCTGCGACTACTTTTTGCCCCCTCCTCTCAGGTGGTCCTGCACTACACATGACTTATTAGAGGACCAAGACAGTAACTCCTCTTAGGCAAAGAGAGGAAGTCTGTGTGCCCCAAGGTATACAATTTATTTGTTTGCCCTATCAGGTCTTTACTCTTCTGCCTCAGTGCTAGACTTGGTATGGTTTGTCTGGGAAGTAATCATTGCCTCCCACTTGCTGACTTTCCCCTTTGCATTATCTGCAACTTCTTCAGTCAGCTCACTTGGCCTTTCTTCCTTTTCTCAAACTGTATCTCTGATTGTATTTCTAGGACCTTTAACAATTCTTGTTGAACAATCTACCTCAGATTTTGAATCTGGGGCTTTTTCTGTTGCTTTAGAGAATGTCTTTTGTTCTGTTTCAGCTGGAAGGCTATGTCAACTTTCTGCATATTAAAAAAAAATGGTGTCTTGAAGGAAAACATCTGATGAATGGTGTTACTTAGAGGATCTAGAAAGATTATATTTCTCCTCAGGGACTAACTCCATGGCAGCTGGGTTGGTCTGTACATGTCTGAAATTGATTACAAGAGAAGGAAAAGGCTGAAGTTGGTCTGTACTGTGTCTTTGTGTGAATTAGCAGAAAGAACCTCTCTGGGTAGACAAACTAGAAAAAGTAGCCCCATCTGCCATTTTGGATAAACTAGGTCCCTAACTCAAATAGCTTGGTGTCTAACCAATAGGTCCCTAACTCAAGCTGGTCCCTAACTTAAATAATCTGGAGAAACTAACATATAACAAACTAAGAGATAATACAATATGGTTAACTAGCACTGTTATATGAAATAGCCCTAACTATTATTCAGAGGAGAAGAGGAAACTCTTGAGGTTTAGATATTCAGAGAAAACTTCATGAAGAAAATGTGGCTAGATGTGGGTCTTGAAGGATTTATCAGGGTGGGATTCAGTGAGAGAGTGTTACAGGTGGGGACATGGAATAAGCAAAAACTAAGCAAAATATATTCGTGAGATGTGGGCAAACTAGCCCAACTAATGAAGAGTTTTCTTGTGGGCTCCCAGATAGCTGGATGGGGCAGGTGACATCTAAAGAGGTTGGGACATAAAAGTGAGCAAGAGATGAGTTTATCTCCATGAAGTAGGAGTCTGGGTACCCACAGGCTCTGAGCAAAAGAGGCTGTATTGCTACAGAGGTGTTGGACCATCATTCCTTTTGCAAAAAAAAAAAAAAAAAAAAGGAGGGGAAAGACCCTGCAATCAGAAAAGAGGGCCACTGATGACCTGAAAAAAGAAAGCCAAGCCCCAAGTCCCATTGTATGCCTTGGCAACTCACTCACATTTCTCCCTTAATCTTTCCTTTCCCATTGTCGAGTCCTCTAAGACCACATCTTTTAAGGGCATCCTATGAGGATTTTATAGTCCTCCTTCCTTTAAAGTTCATTTGAGTTAGTGTTAATAGTGATGTTCACTCTAAACTTGAAACCTTCTGTGTCAGAAGCTATAAATAATCCTCACTGAGTAGAAAGACATTTTTGGGGATTGAATTTTCCATCAGCAAATGTGCTTCATAAACTATGGGCCTATGGAGTTAGCAAGTGCCCACCCGCCATGTTCCTAGCATCAAAAAGGTTACCTTCCCTTGTAGCAAAAGCAGGAGAGCAAAGCAAACTGAAGAATAATGAGATCTCCATGAGGGCATGTTCTCAGGTCAGAAATAGGTGGGTTGGTGAAATTCAGATTTAGTGAATTGAACTGCTTATTTATTTGCGAACAGTTTGGGCTCCTGCATTAAATCAATCAGTAAAATTGATAGTGGGTAAGTCCTACTACTAATTTGGACATATAAATACTGGTATAGACAGGCAGGAAGACAAATGGACAGAGACAAATACATCATTTACAAGTAATGAAAGCGTATTTTCTCCATTTTGCAAGTGAAAATACTGAGAACAGATGAAATAAGGCATTTTGAATAGGATATCATGGTTCCAGAATCAGATTTCCTGGACCCTGATTCTCCTCTCCCCACTTGCCCGCCCTACTCCGTATCCATTCTTTTTCTGTTGGAAAGCCTTTTCTAATTATTTTGCCATGGATTGGTTCTAGCTAATCTCCCTCTTTATCCTCCCCTCTCTCCAACTATTCCCCTCTTCCCATTTTTTGCTGTTATCAGGATCTGACCTGTTTCAGGGAAGATATGAGTTTGGTCTCAGAATCTGTTTTTCCTTTGCAAATCTTGATGTCTCGGTCTTGTCTCTGTAGAGAAACCCCTGGCCACTTGGGCCTTTCTTCGAAGGGCATAGCATTTAGACAGAGGTGAATTGTGCCTTCCTGTGCCACACACTGAAAGCCTGATTGCGTCCCACATCTGTCACTGCTTGCTGAGTACTTGCTTCCTTCAGAGTCTATAAAACTACTTCTTGCATATTCTTGCAAAGCTGAGAGCCCAAGCGTTTCTGGGTAGTCTTATTGCATTTGAAACACTTTGTAATGGGTTGCAATCTATTCTTGGTTAATGAAGTGGGTTCTTGTGGAGACAGTCATCATGCCTGTCTCAGTTGTAGTAGATTTAATAGTGTATGCATTGTATATTTAAATGAAATAGTCCATCTAGCAATTCTCTGCTAAAAAGCCCAGAATGCAGAGTACATTTAATACACACTTAACACAGTGATTATCTAATACAGGGAAGGAAGAAAGGAGGACCTATTATTACCATATTTTACTGTTGATACGGTCAAAGTACTGGAGATTAGGTTGATTTGAAATTACTAAAGATATTCGATACCAAGTCTTACCCTACAAATACTATTATCTAAGCAAAATTAGCCTTTAGAGCAATCTGCCCTTGCTATAGTTTTTCTCCTACACTTTTCATCATTGCCTTCGTACCCCTGGGCAATCACTACCTTCATCCTGCTCCTCTAGCTATAAAAGAAAATACTATAAGAGTAATTAATTCGTGTGTAGGCAGTAGATCTACTAGTACTCTTCCAGGAGGAATGTTTGTCTTCTCAAAAAGATGAGAACTCCAGTTGCCACCCAGCTGGAACTACTGCTCACAAACATAATTTGAGCAACAGAAGCCAACCTCCAAAAAGTACATATTATATTATCTCATTCACTTCAAGTTAAACAAGAGATAAAACTACTCTATGCTGTTAGCAGTCAGAATAGTAGTTACTTTAAAAAGAGGGAGGGAGGGCTTCCCTGGTGGCAAAGTGGTTGAGAGTCTGCCTGCTGATGCAGGGGACGCGGGTTCATGCCCCGGTCCGGGAGGATCCCACATGCCGCAGAGCGGCTGGGCCCGTGAGCCATGGCCACTGAGCCTGTGCGTCCGGAGCCTGTGCTCCGCAACGGGAGCGGCCACAACAGTGAGTAGCCCCGCGTACCGCAAAAAAAAAAAAAAAAAAAAAAAAGAGGGAGGCAGTCATGGTGTGGAGGGCCATCTTGTATGTTGCACTTTAATTTTTAAAGTTTAATAAAAATACATATATTGTTGGAAGTGGGCTGTGATTAACTTACAGAAATACTTCTCCAGTAGCTGGGTCTAAGTCTCAAATTCCTGCTTTATCGCCTATATGATGCCTGTCTTGTCCACAGACTAGGCTGGTGTTTTTTTTTTTTTAGCTAAGGAAAAAAAGACAAACTTGGTAACTCCTGACCAATATCTCCCCATTTCCCCTTGCCTGCCGGTCTTTGTAAACCTTAAATATATACAATTTTTAATTGCCCTTTGTATGTCAGTAAAGTTGGGGAGGATAAAAGACATGATAAAGAGTAGATTTGCACCACATCTCACCTGTTCTTTTTCTAGATCTGTGACAAAATTGACTTGCTTTCCAGAAACCTGGATTAATTACGTGCTCTCTGTCACAGAAGGACAGATCGTAATTCTTGCCCTCAGGAGGGACTCACAGTAATGATTTTTAACTCAGTCTCCTTGGTAGCATTCAGCCTTCCAGGCAACTGCAGGGGGGGGTGGGGAGAGAGAAAGGAAGGAAGGAAGGACAAAGGGAGGGAGTGAGGGAGAGAAGGAAAGGAAGTTGGGAAGAGTGACACTTAGCTAAAACTTTCCTGAAACTAATCAGATGAGGAAGCTGCCGCTCTACCCAAGCTTGGAGCTCCAGGAACTTGTGGCACTGACATGTTGTGGGGGGGGAGTGGGGTGTATCATCTGCTGGCCGGGAGGCAAGAGGCGCATCCCCACCTTCCTAACCTAACCCCACACAGGAGACCAGGTATTTTCTCCATAGGGCATCTGCAGTTTTATTTAGTGGCCTTTCTTTTATTAATAATTTTATTCTTTTATATCACAGTGAATTATTGTTTAAGAAGACTTTTAATAGAAGTACTAAAAGGATGTGGTAAGAAAAGAATTATGAGATCACCACTCCATTTTTTGTGCCTTTGTCATATAAATGGAACTGAAGTATAGTACATGGAATTCCAGTATGCTTGTAATTTTAATTAAAATGATCATAATGCATTTGGATAGAAATGTCTAAGTTTTTTATCTACTTCCTGAAATAACGAATTACATTTGTAAGATTCCTTGAATGAGGACATAGGCTGCTTGCTTTAAGCTAATTTAAATGGCATAGGATACAGCGTGTTTTTCTTTTGAATGACTAACTATATAATAGAGGTCACTCAGTACTTCTTCTCGTTTTGACTCAGATTCAGCATTGATTTTATGTCCAAAAATGTCCATGTTATTTTATAGGTGGTCATATAAAACATGCAGATGGAAAAACCCTTGATGTGTTTGGATTTTGTATGTTTTTTTAATTGCCTGGAATTTCCTTTAATGACAACTGGAACAGCAAGAGCAAAAACCAAAAGACAGAATGAGAGGTAACTAGTATCAACAGGGTGATTGAAATAGAAAAATAAAGACTTTGCATTTTCATTTGTTGCCACAGGGAATTACAGTCTGTAGCCACAAGATTTCCCGCTTTGGGTCTATACTGTGAAGGGCAAATTGACAATCCATTGCAGGTTTAATTTAGTCTCAGTATCAGATTGTCTGTTCCAGTTGTATTCACCAGATCCACAAGACAATAATTTAAAAAAAAAAAAATCTACCATGCCTGAATTAAGAAATTAAAACACAAAAATCAAATAGACTCTGAGTTTGTAACAACTGTTTATGCTTCTTTTCCTAGCAGCAGTTGCCTTATCTGACAATAGTCCCAGAGCTGTATGCCAACAAGGCTGGCAAGGCCAAATAAAATGCTTTGGCATGATAGGGCAATAAATAATCTGAAGCTGTGAGACCAAAACAGCCTTGCTGATTATCAACAGCAATTCCCAAGGCAGGAAGAAGGCAAAATTAGCCAAGTAGGAGAAAGGGAAAAATAATTTTTTTTTTCTCTTGAAAAAACATTATTATTTCAAGAAAATGTCAAAGAAAAAAAAAGGAAAAATTATATTTAAAGCACTGTTAATTCCACCCATTATACGATGGACATCAAAAAGTATTCAACAGACTTTATGGGATGTCATTGCAGGAGCTCAAGCATCTTGTTAGATGGTTGAGCAAATGGCCTTTTAAGGGGTCTTTCAATCCAAGACACTTGCTTACTAAAGAAAAAGCCTCTGAGTGACCTTAAATTAGTGGTTCCTGGTGAGAGATGTGGATTAAAATCTCCTCAAGAACTTTCTGAAAACACACTGCCCTGGGCCTATCTCAGAAAATTCTGATGCTCTGGGTCTGATATCCAGCCCAGGCATCTGCATTTTTTAAAATTTATTTTATTGAAGTATAGTTGATTTACAATCTTGTGTTATCTCTTCTGTACAGCAAAGTGATTCAGTTATACATATATATATACATACACATTCTTTTTCATATTCTATTCCATTATGATTTATCACAGGCTATTGAATATAGGTCCCTGTGCAAGATGGTAGGACCTTGTTGTTTATCCATTCTATATGTAATAGTTTGCGTCTGCTATTCCCAAACTCCCAATCCTTCTCTCCACGACCTGCTCCCCCTTGGCAACCACACGTCTGTCCTCTACCAAGCATCTGCACTTTTAAAAGCACCACAGGTGATTCTGGTGCACAGACTAAGTTGAAAGCCATTGCCTATAAGGATTCCTACAACTTCCAAAAGCACCTAGCTTAGGATACTGAATAATGTGCCCCACAAGAAGTAATCACTATGTCTATAATAGAGGTACAAAAGAACAGCTTCCAAACAGCAGTAAAAGTTAGAGGAATGTGTCCAAATTAAAAACCATCGAAAGTTAGAAACTCCTTACTCTTTGCTGCCTGGAGTTCAACATTGTATAGCTTAAAATACAACACCTAACTGGTTAGTAACTTGAATGGCATCACTCAATCCATTTGGTATGCTAAAATTTTTTATTAAAATATTCTGAGTTATTCAAGAAACAAGAAAAATCTCAAATAAACAACCTAACCTTACACCTAAAGGAACTAGAGAAGGAAGGACAAACAAAACCCAAAGTTAGTAGAAGGAAAGAAATCATAAAGATAAGAGGAGAAATAAATAGAAACAAAGAAAACAATAGCAAAGATCAATAAAACTAAAAGCTGGTTCTTTGAGAAGATAAACAAAATTGATAAACCTTTAGCCACACTCATCAAGCAAAAGAGGGAGAGGACTCAAATCAATAAAATTAGAAATGAAAAAGGAGAAGTTACAACAGACACCGCAGAAATACAAAGCATCCTAAGAGACTACTACAAGCAACTCTATGCCAATAAAATGGTCAACCTGGAAGAAATGGACAAATTCTTAGAGAGGTATAACCTTCCAAACTGAACCAGGAAAAAATAGAAAATATGAACAGACCAATCACAAGTAGTGAAATTGAAACTGTGATTGAAAATCTTCCAACAAGCTTAAGTCCAGGACCGGATGGCTTCACAGGTGAATTCTATCAAACATTTAGAGAAGAGCTAACACCCATCTTTCTTGAACTCTTCTAAAAAACTGCAGAGGGGGCTTCCCTGGTGGTGCAGTGGTTGGGAGTCCACCTGCCAATGCGGGGGATGCGGGTTCGTGCCCCAGTCCGGGAACATCCCACATGCTGCGGAGCGGCTAGGCCCGTGAGCCTTGGCCGCTGAGCCTGCGCGTCCGGAACCTTTGCTCTGCAACGGGAGAGGCCACAACAGTGAGAGGCCCGTGTACCACCAAAAAAAAAAAAAAAATTGCAGAGGAAGGAACACTCCCAAATTCATTCTACGAGGCCACCATCACCCTGATACCAAAACCAGATAAAGATACTACAAAAAAAGAATATTACAGACCAATATCACTGATGAATATAGATGCAAAAACCCTCAACAAAATACAGCAGAATCCAACAGCACATTAAAAGAATCATACACCATGATCAAGTGGGATTTATCCCAGGGATGCAAGGATTCTTCAATATACGCAAATCAATCAATGTGATACACCATATTAAAAAACTGAAGAATAAAAACCATATGATCATCTCAATAGATGCAGAAAAAGCTTCTGAAAAAATTCAACACCCATTTATGATAAAAACTCTCCAGAAAGTGGGTATAGAGGGAAGCTACCTCAACATAAAAAAGGCCATATACGACAAACCCACAGCAAACATCATTCTCAATGGTGAAAAGCTGAAAACATTTCCTCTCAGATCAGGAACAAGACAAGGCTGTCCACTCTCACCACTATTATTCAACATAGTTTTGGAAGTCCCAGTCACGGCAATTAGAGAAGAAAAAGAAATAAAAGGAATACAAATTGGAAAAGAAGAAGTAAAAGTGTCACTGTTTGCAGATGACAGGATACTATACATAGAGAATCCTAAAGATGCCACCAGAAAACTACTAGAGCTGATCAATGAATCTGGTAAAGTTGCAGGATACAAACTTAATGTACAGAAATCTCTTGCATTCCTAGACACTAACAACAAAAGATCAGAAAGAGAAATTAAGGAAACAATCCCATTCACCATTGTAACAAAAAGAATAAAATACCTAGGAATAAACCTACCTAAGGACGTCAAAGACCTGTACTCAGAAAACTATAAGACACTGATGAAAGAAATCAAAGATGACACAAGCAGATGGAGAGACATACCATGTTCTTGGATTGGAAGAATCAATATTATGAAAGTGACTATACTACCCAAAGCAATCTACAGATTCAATGCAATCCCTATCAAATTACCAATGGCATTTTTTACAGAACTAAAACAAAAAATGTTAAAATTTGTATGGAGACACTAAAGATCCTGAATAGCCAAAGCAGTCTTGAGGGAAAATAAATGCAGCTGGAGGAAGCAGACTCCCTAACTGCAGACTATGCTACAAAGCTACAGTAATCAAGACAATATGGTACTTGCACAAAAACAGAAATATAGATCAATGGAACAAGATAGAAAGCCCAGAGATAAACCCACGCACCTATGGTCAACTAATCTATGGCAAAGGAGGCAAGGATATACAATGGAGAAAAGACAGTCTCTTCAATAAGTGGTTCTGGGTAAACTGGACAGCTACATGTGAAAGAATAAAATTAGAACGCTCCCTAACACCATACACAAAAATAAACTCAAAATGGATTCAAGACCTACATGTAAGACCAGACACTATAAAACTCTTAGAGGAAAACATAGGAAGAACACTCTTTGACATAAATCACAGCAAGATCTTTTTGAATTCACCTCCTAGAGTAATGGAAATAAAAACAAAAATAAACAAATGGGACCTAATGAAACTTAAAATCTTTTGCACAGCAAAGGAAACCATAAACAAGACGAAAAGACAACCCTCAGAATGGGAGAAAATATTTGCAAATGAATCAATGGACAAAGGATTAATCTCCAAAATATGTAAACAGCTCATGCAGCTCAATATTAAAAAAAACATACAACCCAATCACAAAATGGGCAGAAGACCTAAATAGACATTTCTCCAAAGAATACATACAGATGGCCAAGAGGCTCATGAAAAGCTGCTCAACATCACTAATTATTAGAGAAATGCAAATCAAAACTACAATGAGGTGTCACCTCACACCAGTTAGAATGGGCATCCTCAGAAAATCTACAAACAACAAATGCTGGAGACGGTGTGGAGAAAAGGGAACCCTTTTGAACTGTTGGTGGGAATGTAAACCGATACAGCCACTATGGAGAACAGTATGAGTTTTCCTTAAAAAACTAAAGATAGAATTACTATATGACCCAGCAATCCCACTATTGGGCACATACCCAGAGAAAACCATAATGCACCCCAGTGTTCCTTGCAGCACTATTTACTATAGCCAGGTCATGGAAGCAACCTACATGCCCATCGACAGACGAATGAATAAAGAAGATGTGGTACATATATACAATGGAATATTACTCAGCCATAAAAAGGAACACAATTGAGTCATTTGTAGAGACATGGATGGACCTAGAGACTGTCATACAGAGTGAAATAAGTCAGAAAGAGAAAAACAAGTATTGTATATTAACGCATATATGTGGAATCTAGAAAAATGGTACAGATGAACTGGTTTGCAGGGCATAAATAGAGACACAGATGTAGAGAACAAACATATGGGCACAAAGCAGGGAAAGCGGCAGTGGGGGTGGGTGTGGTGGGATGAATTGGGAGATTGGGATTGACATGTATACACTAATATGTATAAAATGGATAATAAATAAGAACCTGCTGTATAAAAAATAAGTAAAATAAAATTCAAAAAAAATATTATGAGTTATCAAAAATCACTCATTTTATCATTTTCTGAGAACAGGAAATTTGCATTTGGCTCATGTTTCCATACCCTCTCCCCCAACACATACACACAGAAAAATCTAACAGGACCTGATCCTGATGTACAGAGATGTGTGTCAAAGAGGAAAAATAAGGTTAAACTTCATACTGATATTAGAGAACTTACTTTTAAAAATAATCATATGTTGATTCTACTAAAGAAGCATGGCTGTCAAAAGGGCCAAAATGGATTTGAGGGCGAAGCAGAGAACTTAGAATCCAAATTCACAGGTTGTCCTTCTGGCTCTGCCTCCTGCTGTCCCTGTGTGACCCCTGTCTCCTGTACTCAGTCTTGTCCTGAAAAAACAAAGTTGAAACAGCCTCTCTAGGGAATGAGAGCTTCGTTCCTCCCCGTTGGAAATTTCATGACAGGCAGTCAAGGTGAAGGACTGTGTCTCAAACTTGGCAAAAAGTAGCAACCATTTAATTATAAAGCTCCCAGTGATATAGATAGTTCCAAAGTGGGTTCACTGTAGACTCTTTACCACTGTGACATCGTCCTTTCAGTGGCTGTAAGTGATAGAAGACTTGTGCTTAGCTGAGTTTTTCATGCCTGCTTAAGGATAGAAAAGCGCAGAAGACTCCATCCTAGTTCCATTTTTATTTGAGGAGCCTTCAATTGCATATATAACTATTAATTTTGATATCTGACAAACAACATCATATCCTAATTCATACATAAAAATCTGGTAGAAAAAAAAAAAAAAGGTAGGGTTTCCAAAACCTTTTATTGCTGTCTCTTCTGCAAAAAAGGCTTTTCAAAAGGTGATTGAAAAGAGAGCACAGGGCTTCCCTGGTGGCGCAGTGGTTGAGAGTCCGCCTGCCGATGCAGGGGACACGCGTTCGTGCCCGGGTCCGGGAGGATCCCACATGCTGCGGAGCGGCTGGGCCCGTGAGCCATGGCCGCTGAGCCTGCGCGTCCGGAGCCTGTGCTCCGCAACGGGAGAGACCACAACAGTGAGAGGCCCGCGTACCGCAAAAAAAAAAAAAAAAAAAAAAAGAGAGCACAGCTGAGTTTGAAGCTCGGGCTTCTTGAGCATCATACAGCAATTTATTGAGCAGCAACTGTATGAAAGATAGTGTCTCACACACGGCGACACTGAGATGAATGAGAAACAGTCTCTGCCCTCAAGACCCTTCCAGCTGAACTGGAGAAACAGGACAGTGTCGGTGTAAGATAAGGCAAACGCCTACTAAATGGCCCAAGGTCCTAGTAGAAGTGATGGGAGTTCCAAGGATGGAGTGATCACAGGAGGTGAGAGCCAAAGTCTGGGTGGACCTGAATGAACAGCAAGCCATATACGGGCACAGAGGATGAGTGGTCACTACAAACAAGATGACTGGGGGGATAGCTATTTTATAATCAGCAGACAATGGCTAGAACAAGGGGTATGTGCAGGGAAAGAAAGAGATTTAAGGTCTAAGGAATAAGCTGGGGCTGGTCCAAAAGTAAAGGAATTGGGGTCGTCTTATCTGCAGGCTGTGGGGAGCCACTCAAAGTTTTTTTAAGCAAAGGTGTAAAAGGTGGTGTTTCAAAAAGATCCGTCTGACATTATGCCTGGAATGATCAACAGGAAGAAAGATTAGGGGTAATAAAACTAGTTAGGTACCATCATACAGTCCGGAAATAAAGGACAGGAGGGTCTGGACTGGGGAAGCAGGCGTGAAAATGAAGAGCCCCGTGCAGGAGGTGAGTTCTATGTAGAGAAATAACAGAACATTGTAACTGATGGGCTTGAAAGGGCAGGGGAAGGGAAAGGAGCAGGTCAACACTTGGACAGATATTTATGGAACTCCTGTTGTGTACCAGGCACTGTACTAGGCCCTAGGGAGCAATGATCAACAAAATTACTTCAGAAATGACTACCAGATGGGGTGCCTTTGGTGGAATTCTCGGAAAAGAGTTCAAACTCTCACTGTCACCGTGAATTCAGTTCTCTCCATCAACACAGGAACAAACCACAGAAAATTGGTGGGCAGAATGTGTTGCTGGATCTCACTGAGCTAAATTCACAGTTTGAGAACTGAGCTGTACTCAGACACATCCAACTGACAGCAACTCTGGTAGACGTCCTTCGTCTAAGCTTGTAAGACACTTAGCGGGGTTGGCTTCCATTTCAGTGTCCATTGGCAGCACACAGCAGCTCATCTGAATTTGGAGTCTCTGTCCTTTACCCTTTTCCATTTCTTTTTTATTATCTTTATCTACTCACTCTCAAAGCACACGAAAAAAATCACTTTAACATTTGCATGCCCTCCATCTCCAGCGGAGTCCTATTGTTTCCTGGCTGAATTGAGTTGGCAGAAGACTGCAAAACACCCAGGATGATTTCTGCCTCATGGGATGAAACTGTACATCACAGCATGACCTATGTGACAGTCTCACCAGGCCAACACCAGTACTCTTGATGTGGAACAGATTAGGAAATGTGTCAGTTGAGCTGGAGGGAGAATGGTTGAGCTTTGGGTTACTGTTTCTCCGTGGACATCACATGTACTAAATGCCCTCGGTGTTGATGAGTATCCTATTGATGGCTGAAGGTTAATGAAGCATATGGTAAAATGTAGACACTAAATTAGAAGTGACATTTTAACCCTAAATTATTCTCCAGCTTCTAGGGAATACATCCACACTGCCAGATACAATACTGGGATTTCAGCCATCCTTAGACATAATGACATGCAAGAGAAACAAATTAAAAGTAAATTTGGGGTAGGGGGGATAAATTAGGAGTTTGGGATTAAAATATACACACTACTATATATAAAATAGATAACCAACAAGAACCTACTTTATAGCACAGGGAACTATACTCAATATCTTGTAATAACGTATAAGGGAAAAGAATCTAAAAAAGAATATATATATTCATATATATATGAATAAGTGAATCGCTTTGTTGTACACCTGGAATTAACACAATATTGTAAATCAACTATATTTCACTAAAAATGTTTTTTAATTGTAAAAAAAAAAGTAAATTTGCCACCGCCTTCTTGCAAAACCACTCCAGTAATACTACCCTGCTCTTAATAATTGCTTACTGTTTCTCCTTGTTTTCATCTTTCAAAATGTCACATTAGTTCAGCAATCTTTAAGAGTATTTCTAAATCTGTTTTTCATTTATGGTCACTGGGTGCTGGAGTTGGGGCCCGGTATTACCCAAACACTACCTGTCTACAGATGTAAAAAGCTTTGGAGATAGGTTACGACAAGCCATTCCCTTTTATCTCTTTCTGAAGTGGAACCAAATTCAAAGCCGTGACCACATATCCAGAGGTGACTCTTGGTACAGAGTTTCAAAAAAAAAGCCTATTAGGAGCTAAATAAAAGGTGTTGAATCTGCTACATTCTGTGCACATTTTCTAATTGTCTATTTCTTTTTCCATCCATACCCTGGCAAGTGATAATAGTTCAGTATAGATTAGCTACTAGTAGTTGTAATATTAGTAGTGGTAATATGTGTGATGATGATGTTAATTTAATTTGAAAACCCTAAGTTAGTGGTTTTTAAACTTTAGCGTACCCAAGAATCACACAGAGTGCACATTTGAAACGCACATCACACTTCTGGGGTTCGCCACAAGAAATTCTGGTTCGGCAGCCCTGGCATGGAGCCCAGGAACCGCTGCATGATTCAGAGGCAGGTAATCTGTAGACCACACTGTGAGAAGCACTGACTCTGGAGTTCACCAGACATCAGTTTCTATACATTAGCATTTGAGGGCAGGGGGAGAAGATTCATGCTAAAAGTAAACTACATGTGTCTTTGGACAGAAAATGCCATTTAATATTCAGCATAGTATCTTATTGAATAACATACCTGGCACTGCAGAGAAATAACTCTCATGTGATAGAAAACCATGCAAAACTTCACTAGATTATTGAAATACAAGTGCCTATGAAAAGCTAATTTTCTTTAAAATACTGTGTCATTTTAGGGGGAAACGCTTCCAGAATAAACGATATCATGTGTTCCATCTAGTGCCTTTCTCTCTGTTGATAACATTTGCATATTAAAATACAGTATATCTGCAGTGAGTGCTTATTGCTCTGATTCTCATTAGGCACGTAGGCTCTTAGACTTGAATAGAAAAGTCTGAAGGTGTGAAGTCCTGTGGCTTGAAAACAAGCAGGATACTAAATTCTTCAAGTAGGAATAGTGGAAAGAGGAAGGAAACTCAGATGTTTACTTGGGTAGGAAGTTGCGTGGTCCCATCCATGAGCTTGTTAGGGAGAATTTGAGAAGGGCCCCTGGAGAGCACCCAAAGCTGATTAAAGCTGGATCTTCAGTAACAAGTATTGATTGCACAGAAGGATGTGGCCCAAGCGCCAACTGGCAGCTCTTCTTTGCTGTTCACTGAAGGTTGAGCTCTGAGTGAATGTGTCTTATAGGAAATTGCATCAGGAGATTTTAGGAGGATTTTAAGAGTTACTGAAATGCCAAAATGCACTGCTGAAAGATCATTCATTCAGTCAGTCAACATGTAACGAGTATGTATTGAGCGCCTACCCCATGCCAAGCCCTGCACAGAGGGCCAGTGATGTGACTGTGCCTCACTGGAAGCTTCTAATAATCATCTGTCCGCCTGAGATGACTTGGATACCTTGACTTAATTAAATCCAAACAGTATGTCAATCACCTAAAGGGGCGGAGGTCAAAATAAGAATAGTGGGGATGTAAAAACTATTACTCTCTGAACCAACTGATGACCAAATGAGTCAGTTGCCTTCTCCAACTTCCATACTACCCTTCCTTCTTATTAACTGAACCTTGAGTTTTAAATGAACACATTTCTGGGACTTCCCTTTGTGGTGCAGTGGTTAAGAATCTGCCTGCCAATGCAGGGGACATGGGTTCAAGCCCTGGTCCGGGAAGATCCCATATGCCGTGGAGCAACTAAGCCCATGCGCCACAACTACTGAGCCTGTACTCTAGAGCCCGTGAGCCACAACTACTGAGCCCGTGTGCCACAACTACTGAAGCCCACATGCCTAGAGCCCGTGCTCCGCAACAAGAGAAGCCACCACAATGAGAAGCACACGCACCACAACAAAGAGTAGCTCCCGCTCGCCACAACTAGAGAAAGCCCGCGCACAGCAACGAAGACCCAACACAGCCATAAATAAATAAATAAATAAATTTATTTAAAATATATATATATGAGCACATTGCCACTTGGAACAACGTCCACATTTCTCAGCTTTCTTTGTCCTACGTATAACAATGAGACTAAGTATTGCCCGATGATATGAAAGTAGAGGTGCTCTGTATGAGATCCAGGAAGCCTGGATTTGAAAGGAAAGAGTTGTGCCCTTCTCCCCTTCCTGAATCTTGAGGAAGGGATGTGATAGAGCATAAACAACTATTTTATACCATGAGGACAAGGGCTGTATCCCAGGTAGGACACAGCAAAAAGCTAGAAGAACTTCAGCCCATGGTGACTGTCAAGTCACTATACTGTGCTACAACCTCAAAACACCTTTCACACGAGAGAGAAATAAACCTTTAAAAGTTGTTTTGAGGAGGCAGGTACTTTCTGTCACAACCAAATTTAGTTCTCAGTGATAAAAATCTATCTTCACTAGCCATGAACAGAAAACCCAGTTCAAGCTGGCCGAAACAGTGGAGGAGAGTTACTGGTCCATGTAGTTCTGAAGTAATACAGACTTTAGGGTAGGTTTGATGGGTCTGCTTAGTGATGCTGTCAAAGACCCAGATTCCTTTCCTCTCTCTTCACCTTCCACAGATGAGCTTCATTATAAAGCTGGCTCCTCTTCAGGGGAGCAAGTGGTTGCCAGCAGCTCCTTGCTACTTGCCTCTTCACACACATTCAGGGAGGGGGACATGAGTCCTCTCAGAAAAGTAAGGAAGCTTCTTTCAGATCTTGTCCATCCTTAATAGTCCAAACCGATCATCTGTCCATCCCTGAGCCACTAATATAACCAGGGGGTGAATTTCTCTGGAGCTGCAGTTTCCTGACTGCATCAAGGCACACAGGGGCACCACAAACAAACTCACAGGGGCACCACGGCAGAAATTTAAATTTTTCAAAAAGAACACAGATATACCTGTCAGACATCACACACAATTCTACTATTAAGTTGTTTGGACCTAACTACTTAATAAACAAAAGTGTTAGATTTGTAGGGGTTTATTTTATTTGCTGGTTTTGGTTTGGGTTTCATTTTTTCTTTCTTGGCCTAAAGGCACCATGAAAATATTAATGAGACACTTACAGGTACTGTGAACCAAGAAAGGAACCTTTGGCCTAGAGTCTCAGTCCTGGAGTCAGAGGTGGAATTAGCTTCCCCCAGATTATGGGGGCTGCACAGAGAGGTGTGGATTTGCACGTGAAAACTGGGGTGATTGCTAAGAAAGCAGAGACTAGACATGTGGGAGGCAACCACAATGTCCATAGGCCCTTGGAAGAGCTAAACCCTGCATTCTTCTTACGAGAGAATTACCTTTGTTTAGGAAAATACAATAAGTCCTTTGGGGTGAAAGGTGAGACCCTTGAAGGCTTGGGATCAGCAGGAGATAATACAGCAAAAGAGAAAGCAAAACGTCCTTTGTTAGAATAGGAATGTGGAGATAGGGAAAGAGGAGAGAAAAGGGAAAGAGAAGAGATCTGAACCACAAACCAGAGTTGTCAAGTCTTTGAAGAACACCAGCATTTCGTATTCTATTTTAAGTGTCTATATTACTGCAATACTCCAACCTGCCAAACTTGAGAAAAATCTGTTACCCAGGTGAATAGGGTTTTCTTTTTCAGGCAATCAAAGAAAGGCTAAGGTCCCTGCTTATGTTGACATCATTTAAAAGAGGAATAGCACCTGTAAAATAATTGTGTCTCTGCAGGGATCTAATTCAGTGGAGCCAGAGACAACAGGAGAATAACCTGCCTCCTTTCCCCTACCACCCTCTGCCCCCCAAATTAGTAGAAATTATAGAGAGGGCACAGAATAGTGGTTCTCAATCCTGTCTACATATTTAAAGTCACCTGGGGAAGCATTTAAAAAGAAACAGTGACGTTTTTCCCCACCCTAGACCAAGTAAATAAAAAATCTCTATGGTTGGGGCTCAGAAATCTATATATTTTTTAAAGCTCCCCAGATGATTCTAACGTGTAGCCAAGGTTGAGAACCACTGGTCTAGGACATTCCACAAATCAAGGAATAGACCTTGAAGGGAAGAGAGACTCCTTAACTTGGGAGTGGAGGAGGGGTTGATATGGTTCCTCTTTGTCCCACTTGAATTCTTTTTTTTTTTCTTAATTTATTTATTTTTGGCTGTGTTGGGTCTTCATTGCTGCGTGCGTGGGCTTTCTCTAGTTGAGGCGAGCGGGGGCTACTCTTCATTGTGGTGCACGGGCTTCTCATTGCAGTGGCTTCTCTTGTTGCAGAGCACGGGCTCTAGGCATGTGGGCTTCAGTAGTTGTGGCTCACGGGCTCAGTAGTTGTGGCTCACGGGCTCAGTCGTTGTGGCTTGTGGGCTTCAGTAGTTTGGCAACGGGCTCAGTAGTTGTGGCTCACGGGCTTCAGTAGTTGTGGCACACGGGCTCAGTAGTTGTGGCTCGTGGGCTCTAGAGCACAGGCTGAGTAGTTGTGGCACACGAGCTTAGTTGCTCCGCGGCATGTGAGATCTTCCCAGACCAGGGCTTGAACCCGTGTCCCCTGCATTGGCAGGTGGATTCTCAACAACTGAGCCACCAAGGAAGCTCCATGTCCCACTTAAATTCTCTCCACCAAACGAAGATCACTAGAAAAGGCCTGGACCGAGTCGTGAGATCCAGGATCTAGTCCTAGCTTTGCAGTTCACTACCTTTGCGTGATTTGAGGTAAGTCACTTAATTTTTTATCTCTCCGAACCTCCATAAAAGAGAAGTGGGCTTGATAAAATGACATCACTTTCCCAAGTTCTCAGAGTACCTTATCAGCATTCACTGTCTGACACTAACAAAGGCCAAATCAGAAGGAAACCACGATTTCTCCTCCCCATTTCAGAAACGTAAAACCTGAAATGCAGAGAGCCCAGGTAGCTCCCCACACAAGAGCAGGTGAGGTGAGGACGGCTGCTCTCTTCATCAGCCGTGGTTTGGTTGTCATTTACAGGGGATTTGGGTTTCTTGTACAGGATATGTGGGGACAGCAGTGTTTTTCTTAAATACCAATCCATTTCTTATCAGGGATCTTATTAACTCAGAGGAAGAATAGAAGAGTAAATGGTATACTTATTTGGAAGTTTGATTTCTCTCTCTTTCTTTTTCTGGTTGTTTTTCCTGCTGTCTCCCATAAGTATCTGGTCTTCTTTTAAAATATGAATAGATTTGATAGCTTTCTCCTAAAAACAGTGGTTCTCAACCAGAGACAAATTTGCCCCTCCCTCCCGCCCAGGGGAGCATCCAACAATATCTGCAGGTATTTTTGTCATAATGTGGGGGGCGGGGAAGTGGATGCTTCTGGCATGTAGTGGGTAGAAGACAGGGATGCTGCTAAATATCCTACAATACACAGGACGGTCCTCACAACAAAGAATTATCCAGCCCCAAATGTCAATAGTGCTGAGGTTAAGAAAACCCATCCTAAAACGCGAATGAGCTTTGTCACCCCTGTTTCACAGAAATGTCAGTTTCTGAGCATATCACAGTTAAGGTGCTTTTATCCCTGATGCATTTAGCGACAGCAGTGACTTCTGAAGATCAAGTAGCTCATGACAGCAAGAGTGTTCTTCAGTAGGAGGGAATTAAATAGCTGTATAAAATCCCAGTATTTATTCAGTTTTTGTGTAACATTATTTACACGCATTGGAACTACTTATGGGCAAAAATGTCATAACTGTAAGACAAACACAGAAATTGCCTTCACGAGTACAAAACCTGCAGAGGCTTTTGTTACCAGACTTTGAGAGAAGTGGACTTTGGGACCCCTAGAAATTGAGATGTTCAGGCTCCTTCACTGACAAGTTCCGTGGGAGATAAACAGGTTTTGTTTTAAGTATGTATATGTGTAAAAAATGATCTGAAGGACTCACGTCAAACTTAATAGTGGTTTCCCATAGGGAAAGGGAGAAGAGAAAAGAGAAAGATGGGATAGAGGGGGAGAAACAGGACTTCATCTTTTTTTTTTTTTTTTTTAAAGAAGATGTTGGGGGTAGGAGTTTATTAATTAATTTATTTATTTTTGCTGTGCTGGGTCTTTGTCTCTGTGCGAGGGCTCCCTCCAGTCGCGGCAAGTGGGGGCCACTCTTCATCGCGGTGCGCGGGCCTCTCACTGTTGTGGCCTCTCCCGTTGCAGAGCACAGGCTCCAGACGCGCAGGCTCAGCAGTTGTGGCTCACAGGCCCAGCCGCTCCGCGGCATGTGGGATCCTCCCAGACCAGGGCTCGAACCTGTGTCCGATGCACTAGCAGGCAGACTCCCAACCACTGCGCCACCAGGGAAGCCCCATCTTTTTTTATAAATCAGCTTTATTGAAATATAATTTCCATACGGTAAAATTCACAAGCTTTAAATGTGCAATTCAGTGAGCTTTGACAAATGTATATAGTTGTGTTAAGTCCAATAGAATTTTTAATTTTTCATATTTGAATCTTGTACAAGAAACTTATGTTTTTTATTGTTTATAATTTGTATTTTGGTTTATAATTTAAAAACATGTTTTTAGAAAAACGGTTCGAAATTATGTAATCATACTGCCCCTCATTTTGTAAAAGCGACTTACAAAGATGCATGAAGCATAGCAAAATAACATAACTGGAAATGAAAGGGATGTAAAAGGAGAAACAATAATTTAAATTGGAGCCAAGTTTAAGAATGCAAACCATGAATTCTCATTTCCTCTTTATACGTAGGACATTCAGACTTTAAGCTTCCAATCAGTCATCCTCGCTTATATGTTTGAGAACTTCATTGAATTTAGGCTCCTATTTAGCAAATCCAATTTGCTCTCCTTCCTTTTAAGTATTCATGATAACTTATACCGTCAGTGTTTTTCATAAGCTCATTGAAGGCTAACCCCCAAATATTGTTTGCCCATGAGAAAGCAAGAGTTACATGAACCAGGTTTTAAAACTAAAGTTATCCTTGGTACTAACAAAGAAGGTAGAGAGTGACTTAAGGTAACTTTCTATGAAAAGCCAACTTCTGCTGAAATTCAGGAACCAAGTCTTGTAGAACCATGAAGTCCCCTGTGTAGGGCAGCGGTTTTCTGGAGCCAGCTTCTACTAGCTTACCAGGGTCAATTGTTACATTTTGGGGAATTTTGACAGCTGGTTGTTAAACACATCCATTATTAAAAATCAGATTACATAAACTTATGATTAAAGAAATTTCATTAAAAACAAAGGTAATAGGGCTTCCCTGGTGGCGCAGTGGTTGGGGGTCCACCTGCCGGTGCGGGGGACGCGGGTTCGTGTCCCGGTCCAGGAAGATCCCACATGCCGCCGAGCGGCTGGGCCCGTGAGCCATGGCCGCTGGGCCTGCACGTCCGGAGCCTGTGCTCCGCGACGGGAGAGGCCGCGGCAGTGAGAGGCCCGCGTACCACAAAAAAAAAAAAAAAAAAGATGTGTCATGTGTATAGCCATTACATTGAGGGAAAAATGAGGAAATAGTCTTCCAGTATTCAGAAACTACTATGCACTTCAGCAGAGAAGTCCCTCACATCATTGCCAAACAAGTAAAGTTCCAATATATATCTTCATTGTTTCATTTGTCTTACTCATTAGTGTAAACAAAATATCAACCAGCAGCCATGTTGGAACTACAGTGATTTGTCAATTGCAACTATTAGGTTGGCCTCAAACGCACGAGCTCTGCAAAAATCAACAGAAGCATTCTGTGAGAATCAATTGACAATATGAAATTTATAGTCAAGAGTATTGAAATTTTTATTATTATTTATAAATTGTAAAGGATGCTACCCATCCTTTATATCAGTAAAATGTATAATAAACTTCTGTAGGTATATTATGCATATGTTTTCCCCCATATTTACCAGCACACTATTGCCTGGAGCTGAAGATCTCAGGGCACCAAACATATGCTAAAGACTTTTTTGTTCGGCGCCCAGGCTAAGAGTACAGTTAGGTAGAGGGATATAGTTGAAAGTCCCAATGATGATTTTCTTCACACTATTCCAGAAAAAAAGAATGCTCTTTCCTGTGCATAGACTCTTCCCTAACTCCCAGGCAACCCTTTCACAAATGGCCAAGCAGACTGGGTAGAGGATTTTGAATGTCTCAAAGCAAAACAGTTACAATTATTGCAAGGAAAATGTTTGAATGTGTGCCTTACTGATGAGATAACCAAGGAATCATTTGCTCATACAGAGACTAAGCATTAATCCACCAGTGGTGGGGTCTGAGTGAACAGGGCTGGTCCTGGGCATCATTGCAAAGTGTGTGTGTTTGGCCGTTTCTCATCTCTTACCTTGGAGCTTACCTCTCTACTGCTCTAGAGGTGATAATGCCTCTTCACCCACTGTCTTTTTCCATTCCCAAAGGCTTTGCTCTTCCTTCATCTACTTAAAAAATAGAGTAGCTAGCTCTGGAAACCAACCTATGTAGTCTAGTAGCAAACTCGGATGACTTCAGAGGCCAGACCTTCTCTGTCTGAGATGCACTTAAATGCAAACTTTTCAATATATGTGCACGTCAACTAAATTGTATCTACAAGAAAAATTAGCCCACAGGCTGTCAGTTAGTGAGCTCCGAGTCTAATCTTTCAAGGGCTAATGTCAAGGTGGTAGATTGGTGTGAAGTAAAAAGGTGGGCGTTTGGAGGCTGACTCACCTGGACCTGAATCCTGGATTTCTGTCTTAATGTGTGACCTTGGAAAAATTACTGAATTATCTGAACCTTGGCTTTCTTATCGGTAAAATGAATTGTTAAAGAAAGAAATAAGTGAAGATAGATAAACCATCAATAAAGAGAAGATAGCTCAATAAACATTCCAATTCTTTCTTGCTATTGAATGACCCAGGGGGAAACTGAAAGATCACCCAGCTCCCAATACCCAAGGAAGTTAATTTTTGATGATGAGATTTTAGGAGCTGAATTTAGGGTGCAGGTATCTGAAGAAACATAGCCAGGGCATGACCTCAGTAGCCAAGTAGGCAGCTGTCTACTGTACTTATTCAAGACTAAGAATAAGACTGTGGGATATTTGCTTCTGCTACAGAACTAGTCTTAGAGAAGCATGGCAGGGGTAAGAAGGGAAGGTAGGATGCCAGACTTTGCATTTTGGAAGTACTTTGGTCTGATTTTTTTCCTCTCCACTCCTTGAGTCAAAAACTTAAATCAGGGCTGTGATTACCCGTAGAAGCTCCCCTTGTTCCTTCTGCCCATGCCCTGCTCCCCAGCCCTCCGCAGAGCTCAGAGTGGTCCTGTAAGAGTATGGGGGGTTTTTCCCAGCCTTCCACAGAAACCACTGTGTTTGAAGATTCCTTGCAGAAATGGTTTATGTGACTTGTGGTTGTAGTTTGAATAGTAGAAGAATTCTTTCCTCTACATTTTCACGTGTGCCATATGATCTGAGTGAAGCAGCAGCTCCAAACATGAGATAATATGTGGAGGAAATGTCATCTAGCTTGGAAGGGAATATTTGGCATTGAAAGTTTGCCCAGATTTAACTAAAAAGAACCATGTAACCTCATTCTTAGGATCACAGCCCATCAATTCAGAGAGGTTGTTTAAAAGACAACCTCTCTCAGGTTATGTTCATTTTGAGCTGATCCATGGAAAAACCATTAAAAAATGAAAACATGATATCAATTCTAGAATGTTATTCATAGCTGTTTGACTCAGCCTTAAAAGGACTGCAAGGACTTGATGCCTGGTGTATTGTCAGACTCTCAATGAACTGTTGATGGATGGGTGGATAAATAAATGTATGAATGATTCTAGATATTCAGGAGCAATGAAAAGTGTACTTGAGCATCATATATTGTATATCTCAATAGAATCTATAATGAGTTTCTTTTTTGAGTTGGCTCCATTTTGATACACTGAGATGAATACATATGTATATTTCATAGGAAGATCAATTATGAGCAAGCCAAAAATGTGCTCTGTTTCCTAAACATCTTTAAATACGTTCTATATAACTTTGCTTCGGTATTTGACCAATGCATCCAACATTGTTCTGTGAAACAACATAGCCTGGGAATTTTTTCAGAATAATTGATGTACTACAAAGAAACCATGAGTAACAAGTGGGAGAATGAAACTGCCTTCCAGACTTTTGGATGAGAAAATTCCCAGAAACGTTGGGAACTGCCGGAAATGCCTGGTTGTTAATGCAACTAGCCATGCAAATCATCTTGGGCTGGAAGCCAGACATTTCCCACTCTGTTTTGTGACAGCTCCCCTCTGGGGAGCAAGGCCGGTTCCTCCAAACCAGCAGCTGTGTAACAGACCACCACAACGTGGCCAAGATGATTCTCAGAGCCGTTTCCTCGCACGGCTGCATGCCTTCTTCGTTAAAGAGATGCCTCTGTCAGGAGTGAGGCTGACTTTCTTTTTACTGCTAGTTTACCCTTGACCTTCCTTAAATTATAGATTATCATCTCCTGAAGGCAGAATCCGTGACCAAGTTACCTTTGCATCTCTTTCCTGTTCCCACCTCCCACTGCCATCGCGCCCGGCCTGAAGGGGGCGCTCCAAGAGGACAGTTGAATTGAACGGAACACCAATTGTATCCAGTCCTGATGATATTCAATAATTACTCTCCTTTACACAAAGTGGAATAACTCCTTCGGGAAATTGCAGAAATCAGAAGAGACATTTAGAGCAGCGACTTAACCTCTCAGATACTCCCCCAAAGCCCTGTAGAACTGCTGCGTGTTACCCGGAGTCCGGGGCCTCTCGGGAACTTGTGGCATGGGGACGGATTAGCGGTTTTCTCCTTTCCGTGCTGGCTCCCAGCGCAGCCAGAAGCAGGAAGTATAGCCCCCGGTGTTAAAAGAACACTTTACACACAGCTCTGGAGCAATACACTGCCTCCACCCCTTTTTAGGAAAAAATGTTGGGACATGGAACTAAACAGCCTAGGAGCCACATTCTCAGAATATTTGAAATGATACTCATCTTTTAACAAAGGCTTCTGTGCATCCACAAAGCGGAAGCAGACCCTGTTCCTCTGCCTCGCTCTGGCTCTGTCCCTGGGAGCCTGAGCTCTTTGAGGTGATGCCCTGCCAGGCGGGCCGGGAGCACATCCTCACATCCTCGCAGTGCCATTCCAACACCACAGGGGAGAGATGCTAGAGAGACACACAGTCTCCTGAACCTTTTTCTGTGTATTCCCCTCTGGATGGCAAGCGCCCTGCATTGTGTATATATGTGTGTCTTCTGAACCCAGCCATAAATAAATGCAAGCTGTCTTATTCAGACAATAACAACATATAAGAGAAAGAAAAACAGTCACTAACAGGAAAAGAAAAACCTGTTCTTTGTCCCAAAAGAGAGAAACCCTTTGTGTTCAGAATAAACACCTTTAGCTTTTTCATGGAAAAAATGTATTTTTTGTTTATTATCTATAGTTACCACTTCCTAAATCCTTTTAGTTTAGAAAGACTACGCCTGACAGAGCTTTTGTATTTTTCTTTCCACAGTTAAGCAGAGCCACTCACTGCTCCACACAGGGTCTGTTCTAGTATTAAAAGTCATTTCTTTTGGCACAGATTTTAACCTGTCTTAAAATGATAACCATGCGGTCTTGATAAATTATTTGAAAAGCTTCTCCTAAGGTGGCTTTGGTGGTTTTGTTAAGACATTTATTTTAAGAGTATCTCTCAATAGAATTTATCAGTGAATGACTTTATGTATTCCCAGCATTAAATTATTTCCGCTCTAAGAATATTATAACTCCTTTCCTCACAGTGATGAAAAAAATGAAACTATCCTCAAACAGTGCTAGGTTGGGTACTGACCTTATGTCAGTAATTTTTGGAATGTTCCCACCAGAAGTTATAAATTATAAATATAAGGCCCAGAAGAGAGAGAAACATTAAAGAGTGAGGAAAACAGCAATTAGAATTTCACAGAAATACCATCAACTGGAGAACAACAAATGAAGCACATGGGAGGGGAGTGGTATTGTTCAAGCTAGGATGTGGGGAGATGGGAGGGAACATGGAGAGAGCTGAAGGCCGGGTAAATAAAGCACACCAGGAAAAGAAGGATTCAGTGCCTATTATTCCAGAGAAAATGGGCACTTTCTGAGGTAGGTTTCTCTGCAACCTTGGAGATTCTAGTTTGTTCCTTCACTGATAAACAAAAAGCCAGCAGTGATAACATCCTTGATAACACTTCCTCTGGAATGTATAACATTCCATGTTTCTGCTTCATAGTCACCACCGGACATGCATGAGTCAGACTGAGAGGTGGGGAATTTGCTGGGCTGCTCATGGGACCATTGAAGTTATAGTCAAGGCTTATGAGGTGTGGCTATGCTTCTTTCTCTTTCAACTCATCTTGTACTAAGAGCCATAGGTGATTTCTTTATCTCAGAACAGGCTATCTTAAGTGTGAGGTTAAAGGGCAAAGCTTGCCAAAACAGTAGATGGGACTGCAGACTGGAAACCTGAACCTTGTTTGTCTGGTCATGCTGTCATAAAATACTAGCAGCTAATTAAGGGCTTAGTACAGCGCCTAATTATATTCATTATCTTCACTTATCTTTCACAATAAGTATGTCAAAGACTATTATTATCCCAATTTTATAGATGAGGAAACTAAGAAGTCAAAAAAAAGCTTGAATTTCTATAGCTCACAAAGGATACAGCAGAGACTTAAACCCAGGTCTCTTTCCAGAGTTCACCGTCTTAATGTGTCCCCTCCTACACAATAATAAAGGGAAGCTACTATTATTTTTTTTTTGAAAGCAGCCAAAAGAAAGTCTGCCTAAGATATAATTAAATAGCAATTCATAATAGAGGAGAGCTACTTGCGTCTGGAAATTTTCTCGTAAACAAGCCTCTTCATATTATTTTTGGGCACATCCATTTGATAAAGAGGGCTAAATTGAATATGTTGTTAATTTGCTTATAATAGTTCTAAATTGTCCATGTCCTTGAACAGATACAAGGTTTCTCAGGCTGGGCTCTAAGGAAGAACCCACCCCACCCGTGGGTGATCCACCCTATGGGCCTATCCCCTCGGGGAACAATTTACATTAAAAAGTGCGAAAGAAGGGCTTCCCTGGTGGCGCAGTGGTTGAGAGTCCGCCTGCCAATGCAGGGGACACGAGTTCGTACCCCGGTCCGGGAAGATCCCACATCCCACATGCCACGGAGCAGCTGGGCCCGTGAGCCATGGCCACTGAGCCTGCGCGTCCAGAGCCTGTGCTCCACAACGGGAGAGGCCACAACAGTGAGAGGCCTGTGTACCGCAAAAAAAAAAAAAAAAAAAAAAGTGCGAAAGAGATGTCCAGTCAAGTCGAAACTGTACCGTGTCATAACAGGATTACACACAAAAAGAGAATGAATGGTACCATGATTAATTTTGACCATAAATTTAAAGTAGCAAATTAGTGTGAAAAAGTAGATGATATGGTAGTTTGTAGGAGAGAGATTTTGCTGCAGCTCTGGAAGTCAAGAAAGAGCAAAGTGAGATGATTAATAAAGTTTTGAGTTGCACAGATCTGGGTTTAAATCTACAATTATGACCTTGAGCAAGTTATTTGACCTCTCTCAGTCCAACTTCGTCATCTGTAAAATGGGAATTTGGGGATTCAGTAATAAATGTAAAATGTTTAGCATGGTGCTCTGCCTGTTCTTATTGTAATATAATTGTCTATTTGTCTGACAGTCTCCTCCATTAGCCTGTGACCTCTTCAAAAACTGGATTTATGTCTGTTTATCTTTGTGTCTCTGAGCCTTTGATATAGTGCTTAAGCTCATCCCCACTCTTGATGTTTCCTTCTATGTGAAGGATGTTCCATTATCATATTATTCCTGGTTTCTGTCTGCTCTTGACATATTCCCCACTTGGAGAAGAGAATGGATTACCTGATTGGTGAGTCAAGAAGGCCTTACCATCTGTACTCTTCACATCCTCTTGGGAGTGAAGTTTCTGCAGGGAGCGTGGCGTCTCTTCTGCTCTTCCACACCGTAAATCTTACTGTTCAGTGCCTCCATGACTTGGTAGACAAGAGACCTAACTCTGGGGTCCTATAATATGAGGCCCATTTCCACACAAATCTTGAGGGGCAAAGGAAGACCTAGCTGGAAAGATAGATTAGAACCAGACAGTGAAAAGATCTTCTTATACCTCCATGGCATGACATTTTGACAGATTCCTTAAAACATATAGATAATGATAAAGAATGGAAAGAGTCTACATGAGTAAGCCCAAAATCATACTTGTTTTTGTTTTTAATGTTTGGATATTTTTGGCGTGGGGGAGGGGTGCAGGGGAATGGGGAAGGTTGTTCTTTGCATTTTTGTTTTAATTTGTTGAGGGGCTGAAGATGAGATATCAATATTTTAAGTTCTTTGCAGAATTCATTTTTGTCTTATCTTTAAGTTATTTTATACTAAGGTACTAATAAACCCTTCATTTGATGAATGGACCTGCTAAGTCAGTTTTTCTCCAAGTGTGGTCCAGGGACCATCTGCCTCAGAATTACCTGGAGGGCTTCAGAATACAAATTATTATGCCTCACCTCAAACCTGCCAAACCAGAATCCCTGGGGGCATGGCCTTGGAATATGATTTTAACATTCTCCCCAAGGGATTTTTATGTTCATTGTATTAAGGGCAGCACCTGCCAACAGACAAGTGAATTCAATTTAAATGTACCGAGAAGAGGAAATTATGTTTGTGTGTGTGTGTGTGTGTGTGTGTGTGTGTGCAGTTATTGCTAAATCAGTTAACTGACCATTCTGATTACTGCTACCGACCATTCTGATTACTGCTATGATCCTTTTTCCCTATAGACCAGAGCAGCCCTGCTTACTCAGCTGAGGATATCATCAAAACCCCAGCTGGGCCTTTTGTCTATGTGTCTTTCTGATAGATCTTATGAAACAAATAATCGTTTTAAAACCCTTAAAAGCTTAGAGACTGGGCTTCCCTGGTGGCGCAGTGGTTGAGAGTCCGCCTGCCGATGCAGGGGACACGGGTTCGTGCCCCGGTCCGGGAAGATCCCACATGCCGCGCAGCGGCAAGGCCCGTGAGCCATGGCCGCTGAGCCTGCGCGTCCGGAAAACTTAGAGACAAACACGTACTTTTAAAAGAACAAGAAGAACCCTTACAATTCTTCCAAAGAATCGTAGCTACATCCAGTTTTCCTCTTTTGGTTCTAAGTGTCTAGAGGTAATAGACAGGAACTTCAACACAGAGGAACATTCTTAGGTATGGATTGCAAGCTTTTATCCCACCACACTGCCCTCCTTCTGTTGGCAAGTGTGGGAGACGCTCTGCTTAGGCCTGCTTTGTTTCTCGTTATAGATCATGCAACAGATGAGTGACCACCGCTACGACAAACTCACTGTGCCTGATGACACGGCCGCAAACTGCTTATATCTAAATATCCCCAATAAAGGCCACGTCTTGCTGCACCGAACCCCAGAAGAGTATCCAGAAAGTGCAAAGGTAAAAAAAAAAGTCCTTCTTGCCACAGCAGCTGAGTAGGCCTCCCTTTGCAGCCTTCCTGCCTAGGGATTTTTTTCACAATAGAGTGACAAATAATAGGGCTTCCTTTTCCCCTATACACATCATTAGGAAAGCCAAAAGGATAACATAATTTATTTATTTATTTTATATGATTTTTTTAACATGTTTATTGGAGTATAATTGCTTTACAATGGTGTGTTAGTCTCTGCTTTATTACCAAGTGAATCAGTTATACACATACATATGTTCCCATATCTCTTCCCTCTTACGTCTCCCTCCCTCCCACCCTCCCTATCCCACCCCTCAGAATGAGAGAAAATATTTGCAAATGAAGCAACTGACAAAGGATTAATCTCCAAAATGTACAAGGATAACATAATTTAGGGCCGAAGGCAAGTTTATTTAACTTGCTCTTCTCGTTAGTGTCATTGGTCACTAATGCATGCAAAGTAATTGAGATGATCATGCCTGGTATTCAGACCTTTTCAAATGAGTATTTGGATCTCCCAAGTCTGTGCTCCAGCTTTGATTAAATGTACTTCTTGACACTGACATGCTCATTAAGCATAGAGACCTACAATTAGATGGCCAACTGCCTCATTGTTTTCTGACAAATCTAAGCTGCCCCTCATCAGAGGGTCATTTGTTTCTTCAGTCAGAGAAGTAGGAATGACCCAAAGAGAAGGGTGCTCAAAAGCAGGGGCTACACATCCTAGGCAACAAAGGCCTGAAAGGATAGAACAAGAAGAAATATAAATACAGCACACTTGGAACCAGCCAACTGGTCCCTCCAAGCAGCTCTGCATTTATGTTCCAGCCAGGGAATTGCCCCCTCCGTATGGAATTCCTTCCTGGTCTGAGAAAATCTTCCCAGTCTTTCAGGGCACTCTGCCAGTCTCATCTGTGTACTTTGGTAATTTCAATTTAATCATACCAAGCAGATTAAGGGTGTTGGTCCATAGATCCTTCAAGTGTTCATATCTTTTTTAGGCATTTCAGTATGTTCATCTCTGTCCAGAGGAGCAAGATATTTATAGTAAGCATTACAGAAGAGTCTTAGTAACCACTGATCTCTCTCTCTTTTCTTTCAATCTTAAACTTTAAAACTTTTAGAAAATAGTTTATGCTACCTTTTAAGTATGCAATACTGTATAATTACTAGGCTTATCCTCCTAGTCAGGAAAGATCCCCTTCAGCAGATTAAAAAGAGAGCAGGGGAAGAGGATAAATAGATTTTTTTTTTTTCTTCTTCCATGGCTGAAAGTGTGAACCTGAGGAAAATATAGGACCCCTGACCCCCTGGACTGGGGCTTAACCAGCTCTCAGATGAATAGTAGGTCTCACAATTTAATGTGCCTTAGGGTTGTTAAAAATACAGGTTCCTAGACCTCCCCACCCTAGAATCTGCCATGTCAGTAAGCACCCTGGTCACTGAACTCACTTGGAGAAACACAGCTCTGGATCATTCGTACCCCTTCAGCCACATCAATCATCCGATAACGAGATGATCATTAACTGCTTCTGAATTCAGCCCTGGGTCTACCACCAAAAAACAGTAACATCATATTTATTGAGTGCTTCCCCTGTGCCAGGCACACCGCATGTACTATCTTATTCATTCCTTACAGCAGCCCTGTGAGGGTGCTGTTATTACTCCAGTCTTACAGAGAAATAATCCCAAGGCGATGCCACTTGACCGAAATTACACTTGGAGCAGTAAGTTGGCAGAACTGGGGCTGGAACCCAACTCTGTGTGGTTCCAGCACTCTTAATTAACCACTGTACCAAAGTACATCCTACAGAAGCATGGTAGATTGTTTTTAGGCAGTGTATTTTCAAGTGATTTTGCCTTTTTTTAAAAAAAAAATGTTCTTTGTTTTATCATCAGAGAAAAAATCTGTGGACTGTTAATTTGAAGGTTTGACACATGCTTGCTTTCTATTTGTGTCAGAAGATGCTCTAAAATTCACACACCTGTAATTTAAAAGCAGTTTGACCTGAAACCCTTCACTTAAATTATACTTTGTCAAGTGTTTCCAATGGTCTTATTAAGGAAAGGAACATGATAGTTGAGAGGGTTTTGAAGCGTGGAGAGAGAGTCCTACTCAGCCTGTAAACACGTCCACCAACTTTCATATATCACTTAATCTAGCAATGACAAGGGCAGAGTAAAGGCCTTTCTAGTAACAACCACATTTCTGACACATCTTTGGCTTTGAGGTTAGAGCATAGAGCTAGTGGTTAACCAATGCTGCTAGCTCTCTGGGTATCGCTGTAGACACGTGTGTGGTCTTGGTTCCATGCATATCTTGGGGTTCAATGGGTGAAAAGCCTAAACTTACAAGTTAAATGAATCCTCTACCCCAGGTGGAGGGAGTGGGCCTGGGGGCCAGGGAAGACAGAGGCAGAAACATAAGCCTTCTTCTCTACTTTTCCTTGATTCCTCCTGCAGGTTTATGAAAAGCTGAAGGACCATATGCTGATCCCCGTGAGCCATTCTGAAATGGAAAAGGTGGACGGGCTGCTGACCTGCTGCTCGATTTTAATTAACAAGAAAGTAGAGTCCTGAGTCGCAGTCCCTCCCTTGTTGCCGGCAATACTGCACTCGTAAGGCCGATAACTGTACCCATTCCTACCGTTTTCATTGACAATCTTTTATGCCACTCTGCTACTAACACTGGTCTACAATTCTAAATTTAATTGCTTCGTTCTGCACCTCCCCCAGCCCCTCCCCTCGAGGTGGTACCTAAACTGTGGATTTGCTCAATGAATTAAGCAATCTAGAAAATATAGAGCTAATGAATTATTCAAATGTGATTAATAATTGTAAGGAAACACTCATTTTAGTGTTTGTATTATCAGTGTGAAAATTGTTTATTTGCCAATATAAACCGAAGAATGTCTTTTTGATCAGTCAGCTAAGCTGGATTTTCTTTCTGTATATCATTAATTATCTTTGGCTCCTATGAAATTCCCTGGTCTGTGGATCCTCCTCCTTTCCCTCTTTGTTTCCATCTGAAGTATGAAAACTTTCCCACTTCTATCACAGTCACCTCGACCTTGGGTAGAATCCGGGGTCTTGCCTTCTGCACATCTTCCTGCAGGTCGACCCTGTCTGCCAGCAGTCTTTCTGCCTCGCCGCTACATCTGCCGCCACCACCACTTTCCCCCAGAGGGTCAAACAGGCCCCTCAGCAGAACCGTGACCAAAATCAGAGCGGCTGTTTGGGGGAGAGTTCACTGCACAGAGGCACATCCCAGTGGGGTTTGCCCCAGAGATCTAAATTCTAGAAGAAGTAGGGCACCACACCTAGGAAGGTGAATTCAGCACCAGATGGTTGCTAGGGGGTTGCAGATCAAGAAGCTTGGACACACCCCATGAGTACAACACTTTAGAAAGTCTTTAAGTCACATTCCATGCATTTTTGCTTTATTACTGGCCATATACAGACCTTGGGGAATAGACTTATTTTTTTCTTTCAATTTACTTTCATTTCCCCCCATTGTGACTCACCCTGTTTCCCGGCTTCTACCCCTTAATCTACAGAGTTATTTTTTTGCTGACCTACAGAGTTATTTCTTTCAAAAGAGACATTACATCTAAAAATGATTATTGATGGTCTAGTGCGAGCCAGATGGAGCATGTTCAGGAAGTGATAGGCTTGGTGCTTGAAATCAGCCGCAGACAATGGACACTTCTACTTTGAAATATCCGTGAATATTTACTGTGGAATTCAATTAAAACTTCTCTCCTCTGTAGCCTTCCAATTACACAACCTTAAACTGACACGAATCTCTTAACAAAGAACAATGCCGCAGTGAAGGGAGAGATGGTTGTCTTTTACTTAAATGAAAGAATCAGTCTTTTAGCAGACCAGGGAAATGGTACTTTCCAAGGAATGGTGACTGATCCAGGCATGTTATCAAACTTCCCAGTCATCTCCACCTTTCCTGTATTGCCTATGGCTAAGATTAAGATTCAGGGAGTTTAAGGAATGCTACTTCACGTCTTGCTAGGCTCACCTAACGTGTTTGTAATCAGACATTCCTCATGTTTGGTGACCAAGAGAGAATACCTTCATTCATTTCATCTCCCCCTGAACAAATGGAAGTGAGAAACCTCTGAACAAATCAAGACAACCTTAACTACTATTTTTTTCATTTATTCGATCATTTTATGTCAGACTTAGAAGAAGTTCCTTCTCCTCCTTCTTTTTCTTTTTGCTTGACTTTAATATTCATATCACATTCAAATATCTAATTTCATGCATCCTATGACTGAAACGTATCTTGGTCACTGGCATATTTCCAACTGTCTCATCATGGGTGAATAATATGTTTTTACCACAGAGAGAATGAATGTTACCCACATGCCCAAGTTAATAAAGAAAAATTGTCCTCAGTAGTTATGGTTGCCCTTTGGGGTTAAATCCGGCCCTATGCTGGCAAAAACAGAAATCCTCCCTCAAAAACAACCACAGGAAAACTCACTCAATCAGCCACTTCAGTCTTAATAGTACAGCTAACTGGCATATAATTTCCAATATCTTTATTTCTAGCTTTCCAAACTAAAGAACTGTTCTCTATTATGTTTAGTAAATTGCAAGTGAATCAATTTTTCTTTTGAACCATTTGTTCTACAGAAGGCTGTTTTCACTTTTCCTTTTCTTTTCATCTTTCCATCTTTCCTTCTCTTTGTCTCAAGAAATCACTTAGCATCTATGTGCCTCTTCTACAGAATCTTATTCTGCACTGCTACATCACCTACAAGGCTGGCTTCTTTGGACTCTCTCTGTGATATGCTGATGTGGAAACCTAAAATATTTGCAGCATAGTAGTATTATTTCTTTGGTGTACTCATCAGCATCATATTATCTTTGAAGAGGAAAGGCAACCCGCTACCCCGTTACCTAGGTTCCCCTCTTGTCCATTGTGATTTATAAGGAAAAGCTAACAGAAACTGCTTTTTGACATTATAAAGACATTAGAGATTGTATTTAAGTAAATAAAAGTTGAGTCAGAATCACTTGGTCAGTAAGATTCAACTTACTAAGGACAATATAGAGAAAGTACATGATTTAGCATTATTTCTTCAACTGTGATGAATTGCTATAGAAATCAGCAGGCAGATCTCTCTACTGTGTATTGATTGCTCTTTTAAGCTACTGTGAACAGGCTACTAAGGCCATCTCTTCATCTAGAAGGGGAGAAATAGTCTGTAGATGAACAATGTGACTTATTTAGAGTTGCATGTTAGTCTTCGTAATTATTTACTCCTTTACATTCTGCAGAACTCAGACATGATTTCCACGTGGTGTTAGATTCGTGCATTTTATCATACTGACCATCCTGTTACAGCCAGTGTATGGTTATCCACTCTGTGTGCCAAAACCAGTAATGCCTTTCACGGTCCTTTAGTCCAGAGAAATTCTGCACTGATTTTAGTCTCTTGCTGTACTGATCCTACAAGTATACCAATCACGATGGAATAAAGTGTGAGTTGTACTGTGATCAATAGCCTATGTCTCTTTCTTGCAACAGAAACTGCTGTGGTGAATGAAGTCACCATTTCTTTGCTACCAGAGATGGGAAGTTTTTGTTTTTTTTCTCTCTTGTCCTATAAGCTATGGAATTAGAAATACTTACCTGTAAGTCAACTGCTATCAAAAGCTTGGATTAAAATGATAATCAAAGGATACTTCATACTTGTGGTGCTTTAAAAGTATGCATAGTATCCACGTGTGGTCAGGAGATCTTGATTTCACATATGTTCCTCCTCAAAAAGGCTTCCCTTGTTCCTTTGACTCCTGTCATCAGCACATTATAATATGGCTCAGTTATGGAGACGGTTGAAAGATTTTTTCCTGTGTTCATGCAAGAGTTTGCTTTTTGTTTTTGTTTATTTTATAGTAAGAGTTTTTTAGGAAATATGAAGTTTTTTTAATAAGACTTTTTATTTCCAACTATTTTTTTCAAACTGAAAGTAGCTTCATTGTTCTCTTTTTCTGACTGTAAAAATAATAACCGCTCACTGCAAAAATAAAAATCAAACCTTACCCAAAAAAACATAAAAACAAAAGTAAAGGAAAAAAAATTACCCCAAATTTTATCACCTACAGACAGCTGCTATTAGCATCTTGGAGAATATCCTCACATCTAGGACTAGATACAGATATAAATATGGAATGATTGTACATCATCATTAGTGCTTCCTTCACTTAGCAATATATTGTGGCCATCTCTCCATGTCAATAAATGGAGATCTACATCATCAACTTGAACAGCCCTGAATAATTCACAATAAGGTTGTCACAGCAGCTCTTTCTAATTTATGTGGAGTGTTCTATCACAGATGTTTGGTGTGCCCACATTTCTAGTAACCGCGGGTCTTCAGGCTATCAAACATGTTCTGCTTATAAGCTCTCACACACCCCAAGGGTTAGCTCAATCCGTAATCCTCTTACCATAACTGAAGGGTACATGCAAAAGCCCATCAGAAGCACAAACCAGTACTAAAATCCCTTGGAGAGGTCACTGATTTAGTCACACCGCTCAGTTGACGATGCGTCAGTTAGTTCTCCGTTATTTAGGCTGCCATTAACGTGGACAGTGAAACTAAAAACTGCCAACTGCAAACCTGCTCTGGGCCGCCACAGGAAATGGAACCTTCCACCCACGTGCCAGGGTTCAGTGCTACTCTTAGAGGAGAGAGGGAGACACTTTTTAAAGCAAGAGTTAGCAGGGCTCCCCTGCCTGGTCCCCCCCAGCCTTGCAGAGAGTGGAGGAAGCTAAGAATGAGCAAAATCCCCTCTCACGACAAGCTTCAGGTTCTGGAAATGGGAATTTGCTGAATGAAGAATGCTGGTCAACCATCATTTTAGACACATGAGCACATGTTTAGCAAGTTCCCACACTCTGCCAGGCTCCTGGGTGCAGCTCCTGTCTTTTGAGAGCTGACAGTCTGGGAAGGGCGGGGAAGGAAGACCACACAAGCGCCCCAATGATCATAACACAAAAGAAGGTAAGGGAGGAACCAAAAAGAATGGTGCTGTGGTGGTTCCCAAGTAGGGGAGATCAGACAGAGGGCTCAGGGTTTAATCTGGGCTTGAAAGTTCAGCTCTGGCTTCGAGAAGCCAGGATAGAGTTCTGGGGGGCAGCAAGACAAAGGCATGGAGGTGGGAGAGCACAGTGTACGCTTCAGAAGCACCTACTGTGTGCCCGTTAACCTGCCTAGGCCCTCAGGATACAATGGTGATTGTCCTTGCTTTCCTGGAATTTACATCCAAGTAGGAAGACAGACATTAAACAAGTTACAGCAAGCATGATAAACATTATGAAAGGAGAATGGGGTTCTCAGAGCGCGTGGTAGAGGCAAGCAAGGGGATTTGTTTGGCTGAAACACGAGGCAAATATAAGAGCACAGTGAGACAATGTAGGTTGGAATGTCAAGGGCCTTGGGTATTTGGACAGAATTTGGCAGTCTGTGAGTGTCCCCTGAAGATGTTTGGGCCAGGGAGTCATACTAATGGAGTTTGATATGGCAGCCTTGTATAGGATGAATGGGAACTGAGACTGGTGTTCTTCTAAACTTAATCTCCCCAAATATAATGCATCATTTAAACACCTCTTCTCAGCACCAAAATGGAACCTGAGAGCTCGGCAATTAACTCTATATTTTCTCTCCCGAAAAACAGATTCATAACACCTTTCCCTCCCAACTACAAAGGGACATTTTCAACGCAGATGAGATAAAAAGACTAAAAGGTTCTTTGGAAGAAAGGTATAATGTAAATATCATTATCATCATCATTATCCTCATTAACTCCTATCACAGCAAGTCTGGAGCCCATCAAAATGTCATCTTCTATTTGAAACATCAATCACCTACTCCAGAAATAACTCAGGATTTTCATAATTGATGCCTGTAAGCTGGCCTGACAGCTTCCATGGTGAATTCACAGGTTTCCTTGGTACCCAGCAAGGCTGCTCCAAAGACATACCTGCCTTAGGGAACTGTTGGCAAACCTGAATGGCCCTCATCTCCCATCCCCCTCCAAACACTCATTTTTAACTCAGTGAAAGCAGGACCGCTTATAGCAGAAGATAACGGGAGTTATCAGGCTTTTAGGAGAACGTGTAAGTGCCAAGTATGTTAGTCACTATAAATAAATAAAAGATTCAAACCAGTCTTTCCTCTAACCACTTGGTAAAATATAGCCTGGGCTGGCTTGTGACATGAATGCTTAAAAGCAGTGATGGGTCCCTAGGTCTCAGGAAGCCCCCTCTATTTATAAATAGAAAGTTTAGTCATTTGGCTATGAATAACAAGACAGAGCTTGGGTGAATTAACACAAGCCTCTGAAGGTAGTTTTGCTTTTCTTGTGCTTAAACTTTTTTAAAGAATTTTATTTTAAGTTCCTAAGGACTCTTATTGATTAGACAGGGCTTTGAACCAGAACTCAGAGGACAACTGCTCAAAAATTAAACTAGGAAAACGTGTGCTATGTGTTGAAATTTCCCATATCCCATCAGGGTACAAGACTGCATATTTCAGACTTTACATATTTCACGCTAACGCAGGAAAAGTTCAGGAACCAAACGAGTTCTCATTCCAAGCAACAGTCGAGCTATGTAGAAATGTTAGGTCTTCTACCTCTGGAAAGAGCTTGTGGAATAAACAGAGTCGTGGTCATGGATCCAACAGAGACTTAGAATTCCAGGGCAGGATATGAACAAAGTCAGCTGTTTTGTTTACATGGGACTCAGATGAGCATATGAGGTCCCCCTAGGATTAATGTTAGGACAGCAACATGGGGCTTTCTTTCTTTCTAGGTTTAATGATAATTGAGGGAGACAGAAGGAACACTATTACCATGGCAAGGTGGTAACAAAGAGTCTATCTGATAAGAAATAGAATTCACCTCCACTTGGATCAAATTGAAGAGATTCTAATGAAGGTCTGTTTCAAAGGTATGGATATTCAACGGACAAACAAGGGGTGGTGGGTGAGACACCCAGAAACCAGCTGTCAGCATCACGCCTAGGCCCCACAGGACAAGGACAGGAAATCATACCACTGGATCTGGGACAGAGAAGGGAGGGCCACAGCTCTGGCCAGAGACCAGTTTCCAGAGCCTCTCTTCTCACTGTCTGACCTGCTGGCGCTCCCCATCAATTGAACACAATGGCAAGATGGTTAGTGAGGGGTCCCAGGTGATGCCCCTGCAGGGACCAGCACAGAGCTGGCAGAGAAGGGTAGAAAAAGGATCTGGAAAGGGTAGAAGATGATCAGCACAGTGCCGCTATGAAAATGAGCTCTCAGCCCTTCAGAGAATCGTCATCACCAACTCTGTCTCTCAAGGTTGGCATTTAAATCCTATTTCTTAGCAAATTCCTCAGGCACATGCCAGTTCTGCGGTCTGGTTCTCCCTCTTTCAGTATCAGAAAATGATTGGAGCAGAATCAACAGTAGAACATGAGTCTGCACAGCCTGAAGGTGAGAGAACGTCACATTCCAGACCCGTGAGTCCTGGACCGCTTTAGCAAGCAGTACGTTAGTTCTAAAATAAGCACAGTAGCTCGGGCACCTGGTGTCCAAAAAGAGCTAGTTGCCTTTTTACTGCATGCCCATGACCTGCTGGTGACATAAAGTTGCTTAGGATTCCAAAGAACCTATTTTCTGTGTTCCCCCTTTTGTTTATACCTACAGCCAACCTTGCTGGGCACAAGCTGTTTTGGTTTTACATGGTTATGTTGCTCATGGGGATAATATTCAGTCTGAACTAATAGTAGTGAGTTCCCCATTTTGGGGGGTGTTCAAGTAGAGACTAAAGGACCCCATCCAAGATGGGTTGTAGAGATTGCTCTATCCAGTAAAATCTAATGTAAATAACATCCAACATCCTTCACTGCACTGGAATTCTATGATTAGGTGTTTGTACTGTTCTGATCCTGAGTGACTTTCTTTTCCCCTCTGATCCCCACTCCCCCAGTCTCCCTAATAGATGGACATCGTCCTCATCTGTTAAATAACAGTAATTACGGTTCCACTTCCAGCATGACAGCATGAGGAGATAGATCTGCAAAACTGAGAAGATTGTTTTTTTAAAAGAAACATTTAGAGTCTCTGGAAATGGTCGTAAGTGTATACATCAGATGAAGACATTTAGCCAAGAAAATCTGCTAAACTCGGTAAGATCAGTGAGACTCTGTGGTATTTGAAGCTACACATTTCCTCCTCCCCTCCCAGCTCAGTGACATTAGTCCTCCACTCCAGAACACAGGGCCCTCTCTCCCTGCAGCACACCGAGGGGTGAAACATCAGTGTTGCTCATCTTGCCCTCAGCTACATATTGCTGACACTGATTTCTGGACAAGTGTGGCTGGGAGATGGGGACTCCCGTCTTTCTCCCAGCTCTACTAGTGGGACAGAGGCTCTACCCTGAGCACTGCACCATGGAGAATACTGGGGCCCTGAACCCCTTGCCCCGGCTCCCAGGGTAGGGGTTCCAGCCAGGAGAGGGAAGTCAAAAAGACTCGAGGCTATTGCCCCCCACCTAGCACAGAGCAACTACAGCAAAGAGGTCACTCAGAGAGTAGCACACCATTGTCTCTACCCCCAGCTGTAGAACCTTCCCTCAAAAATTTTGCCCAGGGGAAGAGGCAGGCAGTAGAACAAAGAGTTCCAAATTGAGAAGCTGGTCTAAGGATACTCTCAAAAATAGAGGAGTTAGTAGTGAAATGCAACTGGGAGGAGATTGGTAGATTCCTTGGAGGTGTAGGCATCCAGATTGGAAAGGAAGAAGGAAAATTGTCTCTATTCACAGATGACATGATTTTGTATATAGAAAACTCCTAAGGGATCCACTAAAAAATGATTCGAATTAATAAATGAGTCCATCAAGGTTTTAGCATACAAGATCAATATAAAAAATCAATTGCATTTCTATATAATTGCAATAAACAATCCAAAAATGAAACTAAGAAAAACAATTTCATTTACAATAGCATTGAAAGAATAAAATACTAGGAATAAATTTAATAAAAGAAGTTCAAACCTTATACTCTGAAAATTATAAAACATTGTTGAAAGAAATTAGAGCTAAGTAAATGGAAAAATATCTCACGTTTATTTACTAGAAGACTTAATATTGTCAAGATGGCAATACTCCCCAAAATGATCTACAGCTTCAAAGCAATCGCTATTAGAATCCTAGCTGACTTCTTTGTAGAAATTGGCAAGCTGATTCTAAAATTCCTATGGAATTTCAAGAAGCCCCATATAGTCAAAACAATACTGAAATGAAAAACAAATTTGGAGGACTCAGACTTCCCAATTTCAAACTTCGAAAGCGAGAGTAATCAAGACAGTGTGGTACTGGCATAAGGATAGACACATAGATCAATGGAATAGAATTGAGAGTCCAGAAATAAACCCATGTGTCTATGGTCAACTTTTTCAACAAGAGGGTCAAAACTATTCAATAGGGGAAAGAATAGACTTCTCAACAAATGTTCCTGGGACAGCCGTATACCCACATGCAAAAGAATGAAGTTAGACCCTTCCCTTTCACCATATACAAAAACTAATTCAAAATGGCTCCAATACCTAAGTGTAAGAGCAAAAATATAATATAAAACTCTTAGAAGAAAACATAGGAGTAAATCTTCATGACCTTGGCTTTGACAATGGATTCTTAGATACGACACCAAAAGCACAAGCAACAAAAGAAAAAAGACAAATAGACTTCTCAAAATTAAAAACTTTTGTGCTTCAAAGGACACTATCAAGAAAGTTAAAAGAAAGCTCATCAAATGAGAGAAAATATATCATATATCTGATAAGGTATTTTATCTAGACTATCTAAAGAACTCTTCCCACTCAATAATAAAAAATACAAATAACCCAATTTTAAAGTGAACAAAGGATCTAAAAAGACATTTCTCCAGAGAAGATATACGAATGACCAGTGAATACATGAAAAAATGTTTGACATCGTTTGTCATCAGGGATGTGCAAATCCAAATCACAATGAGATACTACTTCACACCCATTAGAATGGCAAGAATCAAAAAGTCAGATAATAGCAAGCATTGGCAAGGATGTGGAGAATATGAACCTTCATACATTACTGATGGGAATGTAAAGTGCAGCCACTGTGGAAAAAAAATCTGGCAGTTCCTCAAATGCTTAAACATTGAGCTACCATAGGAACCAGTAATTCCACTCTTAGGTATATATACCCAAGAGAAATGAAAGCATATGTCCATACAAAAACTTGTACATGAATGTTTATAGCAGCATTATTCAAAATAACCAAATGGTGGCAACAACCCAAATGTATACCAACTGATGAATGGATAAACAAAATGTGTTATCTCCATACAATAGAATAGTATAAAGCCACAAAGAAGAATTGAGTATGGATACATGCTACCACATGAATGAACCTTGAAAACATGCTAAGTGAAAGAAGCCAGTCAGAAAAGACCACATAGTATGTGGTTCCATTTATATGAAATAACAGAACAGGGAAATCTGTAGAGACAGAAAGTAGATTAGTGGCTGCTTAGGGCTGGGAGTGGGGGCAGGTGGAGAGGGAGAAGAGGAGGGAGTGATAGCTAAAGGACAGGGGGCTTCTTTCTGACATAATGAAAATGTTCTAAAATCGACTGGGGTGATGGCTGCACATATGTGTGAATATGCTTGAAACCACTGAATTGTATACTTTAAATGGCTGAATTGTTTGGTATATGAATTATATATCAATAAAGCTGTCTTTTTAAACGATAGTGATAATACTCTTTGTCATCTTCATATCTCAAAGCGTGGTTAGAATGATTAAATGAGAGAATTTATATAAACGTACTTGGTAGCCTATGCAATGCTGTGCAAATGTAGCCTATTATATTCTTGAATAGGATTAATCAGCTTTTCACCAGCACCTGTCAGTACAAAACTGCCTGTCATAAGCTGCCATTTCTAAACCTACCTTTGCCCCCAATTAGATTTCCTTTTCTTTCATGGTTAAAATTCATTGACGGAGCCCAACCCTTGAAACAGTTCCACATAATGATTGCTTATGGAAAGCTTCTTACCCTCACAGCCTTTTTAAAAGAGGAAGTAACGTTTCTTTCATATGTTTTCACAAAGCTCAACTCAAGTGTGCATAGTTACTGCACATACCAAGCTCCTGGTTAGTCAGACCTGGAGTCCACGTGGGCTGTGTAACAGTTTGGCTAGCTGGTGATCGTTCCTTTCCTCTCAAATTCCCAAACCCTGAATTATATTTTGGCCACCACTGTGCTCTTTAAGCTGGGATGAGCAGCCGTCTGAATAAGCAAAAGGAGACGAGAAGAAATTTGCTCTAAGTGGCAAGTTTGAGAGTAATACTGAAGGAAGCTGGTTCTCGGCCAGGTGAGCCTGTGAGCGCTGCACCAACACAGCATTTTTATACGAGAGAAGGAGGGAGAAATCAAGTTCCCCTTTCTGGTGGCATTTGCTTTGCTTCGCCTGTCCTGTCCCATCCTGCTGTCTAAATACCCCTTTCTTTTTTTATCCAGTTGTACAACCTTGGACCCCAGCCCACCCTTTTTGGCTTGCAAGAAGCTGAAGCCTTCATCATCTCTTTTTTTTTAATTTTAAAATAGTATTTAATGAGAATAGCTTTTTTTTTTAAGCTGTACGTGCCTGGCACGGTGCCAGGAAATGTTATGTGACTCTTTCCCTTAACCTTCACAAGTACCTGAAGAAGCAGATGACAAAACCGAAGCCCAGAGATAGTCACTGAACAAAGTCACACAGCTAGTAGGTGTGGCTCTGGGATTCAAACTCCCATTCCTGTCCGGGCAGTGTGGCCCTTGCTCTTCAACACGATTCTTTGTTGATCATTGAAAACAGGTGCCCTGTTAACATTTCAAAATGATTACACATCAAGGCATTTTCAGAACTTAGGAAGTGTTCTTACCTCTGCTCCTCCATATTAATGCAGACCCGGGAGCGTGTGTTACCCTCTTTCCCAGAGGCATCCCTTGGCTGAGCCTCAGAAACAAAAGCGACGGGGGCATCCCTGTTAGGAGACGGCAGTTTTTGCAGGAAAATTGTGGGGTAATAGCGCCCTCACGTGGTCATTCTCATTTTCTCATGAGGCCTTTGGCGGGGAGAAGGGCTAAGAATGTGGCGGTCTCCGTGGTACACGTGATCCCTGGGAAGCTGAGCCTTCTTAGGACCCGGCTGTGGACTTGGCTGTGGATCTGGCCTGGGCAGGTTCCGCGGCCTGGACTCTCTCACCTTGGCTGAAACCAGAAATGGAGTCAAAGTCCCTGCAGGGGTGTTTTAGATCCTTACACACTGGAATCTGGGAGGCTCTGAGCCTTCATGGCCAGGAAACTACCCCCTCCTCCCACCCCAAACCCCAACCATTCCTTGACCCACGTCTGCGTGTCTGCCTTTAATCCCGTGGAACACCAGCTTTTTAGCTAATGATTTGTTCCTTTGCTGAAAAATAAAATCACCAACTCTGGGGTAGGGATCGGGGTGGCAACACTTTGATTCTTATTAATTATTCACATCTTGGTGTGAAATATGTCCATCTGACACCTACCTGGTAACAGGAGCTTTAAGAGATAGGAAAGAACCTTAGGATAATGAGATCCAGGAGTAGGTGGGGACAGCAAGAAATGGCGGAAGAATCAAAGAGGAGCGACAAGGGGAGGGAGAGGAGGGAAGGAGAGAACAGGGGAAGGGAGGGCAGGGGAGGAGGCTGGCCCAGACCCAGGTGCAGTCTGACTCAGCCCTCATTGCCCCAGCCTTCAAAAGCATGGGGAAGCCACAAGGGCATTTTTGCTCAACGCACCAGACGTTTCAATGTCTCCTACTGGATTCCCATCATTGCTTGGTGTACAGTCTGAGATCTCCAGAGAAACAAAACTAATAGGATAGATGATGATAGATAGATAGATAGGTAGATAGATAGACAGATACTAGATAGATAGATTTACTATAAGGAATTGGCTCATGCAATCATGGAGGCTGAGAAGTCCAAGATCTGCAGTTGACAAGCTGGAGGCCCCAGGGAGCCAATGGTGTGGTTCCGGTCCAGGTCCAAGGGCCTCAGAACCAGGAGAGCTGATGACGTAATTCCGGTCTGAGTCCAAGTCTGGAGGCAGGAGAAGACCGATGTCCTAGCTCGAAGACAACAGGCAGAGGGAGACAATTCTTTCTTACTCAGCCTTTTATTCTATTCAGGCCCCCAACAGACTGGATGAGGCCCACCGATGTTGGGTGCTAACTATTCCACCAATTCAAATGTGAATCTCCTCCAGAAATCCCCTCACAGACACACCCAGAAATAACGTTCAACCGATTATCTGGGCGCCCTGTGGCCCAAATTGGCATCTAAAATTAACCATCTCGCTTGGCCACAGCTCTGGTTAGCACACGGCTTTTGGTTGTTTGTGCCCAGATTCACCTTAGACAGTAGACGCTGAGGGCAGATACAGTTTCCCAACATCATATCCCCAGCATCCAACACAGTCAGCGCTCAGGATGTTTGAAAAGTATAAAAATAGACAAACTCACAGATTTGGGCCCAATATAAAGAAAATAAAGCGTTTGTCTGATTACACAGTTGTGTCCTCTACAGAAGACAGTGGCCACTGAGGTGGGGACTATGCAGGTCATCGCATTCCCAGCGCTTAGTGCGGTGTTTGACACATAGTAGGAGTTCAATAAATATGTGACGACCCATGAGAGAATGGATCCATCAGTGAGTGAGAGAATGGGGGCAGCCGTCCACCTCCCTAGCTGCAGGGCTGGATTTGCTTTTCACTTGGAGCTGACCAAACACCACTCTTACTGAACCTCTGGTCAGAATCTGAAACAAGCTTTTACAAACTGGTATCTTGGACATTATCTTCAGAGCTGAGAAGCCTTCACTTGTAAAATTCCAGCCTGGCCTTGTTATCACTGTGTTATCACCACAGTTATCCAGAAACTCTCAGAACCTCATTGGACCCCTTCAGGGGTAAAGCCAGGAAGACTTTACAATTACTGCTGTCTGTGAAGAGCCTATGACAGCACCTTGAGTCCTTCCAGGGGAGAATGAAAATTCTGATTAAATGCAGAATGTCTGTCTGTCACAGCTGGCAGGTCTGCCGTGCTGACAGAAGATTTGCCCTAATGCTGTGAGACGGTTTCCAGAACAATTTGGAGAAGGGTGAAGAGACCCAGTCCAAGTTCATCTTAAGTGCTAGAATGCTGTTCAGGAAATGGAAGGAAGGGAAATCTACCTTGGGGGATTCTGTGCCTCGGTTTTGCTTGTGAGAAGCAGGAATGGCGGTCCCAGAGAGAGTCACAGAAGTGTGGGGAGGTTACCAACCCCCAACTCCTCAGGCAGGAGGCCCGGCTCGGGGAAAAAAGAACCCTCAGTTACTCAAGCTTCTGCCAACTCACAGAGGGTACAGGGTAGTAGCGAAGTCGTGGGCTCTAGAATCAGAACTGCTTTCAGATCCTAGCTTGGGCCATTACAGTAGGGGCACCAAGAGGTAGCTTGGAGGGGATTTAGCCATCCATGATTTCCTCAGACCTCAAGCTATTCCAAACGATGATCATAATCATCATTATAACAAACAGTTGAAATATGCTTGATCTTTTTTTTTTTTTTTTTTTGGCCGTACACGGGCCTCTCACTGCTGTGGCCTCTCCCGTTGCAGAGCACAGGCTCCGGACGCGCAGGCTCAGCAGCCATGGCTCACGGGCCCAGTCACTCCGCGACACGTGGGATCTTCCCGGACCGGGGCACGAACCCGTGTCCCCTGCATCAGCAGGCGGACTCTCAACCACTGCACCACCAGGGAAGCCCAATATTCTTGATCTTATGCAAAGTATGAATATAACCTTATTCGAAATTTTTGGTATTTTTGTTATTCTCAAGCTAAGTGAACAGGATATAATTTTTGTGCAAACGCAGCTTCAACCAGAACAGTCTCCCCAAAAGCCCAAACCAGATCACCACCTTAAGCCCCTTCCACATGTAAATTCTGGAGCCAACACTGGCCAATCACTTGTCTTCTGTAAGCCTGTTTCCTCCTCTGTTAAAACAATAGAAGCTAATATAGTTATTGAGTACTTTCTGCTTTCCAGGCACTGAGCTAGATGTTTTTATGTGAATTATCTAATGTAACCCTTTCAACAACGGTATAGTCAGTTCTTATCTCTCCATGCCTCAGTTTCTGAAGGTGTAAGACAGAAATAATAAAGCCTATCTCTTGGAGTTGGAGTAGAGATCAAAAGAGATGATGTGTGTAGAATGCTTGGTGCTGACAGTACTCAATAAATGGAGGTCTTAATGGTTATAATGATGCTAGAGAGGCTGAAGATGAGGGCGGTGGGGGGAAGAGGCAGATGAAATCATGTCTCCTGGTAGGCAGAGGCTCTAGCTCGTACCTGGACCCTCCCTCAAGTGTTCATTTCAACCACTTTCTCTCCCGAGCATAAGCCCTGAAATGTCTCCCCAACGTCTCTGACGTGTTTTATTCATGTAAGCTGAATCCACAGATAACTGAAATAAAGAGGGGGCCTGTGACATCGGTAAAGTAGGTGGATCTGGCCTTGAATGGCCCCAACGTGGGCTGTCAATGTTTTGTTTCTCTCTCTCTCTCTCTCTTTTTTAACATCTTTATTGGAGTCTAATTGCTTTACAATGGTGTGTTAGTTTCTGCTGTATAACAAAGTGAATCAGCTATACGCATACGTATATCCCCATATCCCCTCCCTCTTGCACCTCCCTATCCCACCCCTCTAGGTGGACACAAAGCACTGAGCTGATCTCCCTGTGCTATGTGGCTGCTTCCCACTAGCTATCTAGTTTACGTTTGGTAGTGTATATATGTCCATGCCACTCTCTCACTTCATCCCATCTTACCCTTCCCCCTCTCCGTGTCCTCAAGTCCATTCTCTACGTCTGCTTCTTTATTCCTGTCAGAACCATTTTTTTTTTTAGATTCCATATATATATATATATATATGTTAGCATATGGTATTTGTTTTTCTCTTTCTGACTGACTTCACTCTGTATGACAGACTCTAGGTCCATCCACCTCACTACAAATGACTCAATTTCGTTTCTTTTTATGGCTGAGTAATATTCCATTGTATATATGTGCCACATCTTCTTTATCCATTCATCTGTTGATGGACACTTAGGTTGCTTCCATGTCCTGGTTATTGCAAATAGAGCTGCAATGGACATTGTGGTACATGACTCTTTTTGAATTATGGTTTTCTCAGGGTATATGCCCAGTAGTGGGATTGCTGGGTCGTATGGTGGTTCTATTTGTAGTTTTTTAAGGAACCTCCATACTGTTTTCCATAGTGGCTGTACCAATTCACATTCCCACCAACAGTGCAAGAGGGTTCCCTTGTCTCCACACTCTCTCCAGCTTTTATTGTTTGTAGAATTTTTGATGATGGCCATTCTGACCGGTGTGTGTTTCTCTATTGTTGACACCTTCTCCCATCAGCAGTCCCCCACCCCACCCCAAGCAAGTTTCTAACAGGGATTTAGAGGAAAAGCAAAGAGAACCAGTCAGGGGCAGGCCAGGGCCGGGAGTCCAGAGAGAGCCACAGGGTTAGGGCACGTGTGAATGAGATTTGAGGGCCAATAATACAAGGATGTGAGAACAAACTCAGCATAGGATAAAGGACTAAAGGGGTGTGTGATAGGGACTCATGATTGTCCAGCTGTATCCATTCTCCCCTTCTTCCTTTTGGTCATAGGCCCTTGAAATTTTACCAGGCATATGGCCACTTAGCTGGAGATTACATTTCCTAGCCTCCCTTTTTTTTAAATTTATTTATTTATTTTTGACTGCACCGTGTGGCATGTGGGATCTTAGTTCCCCGACCAGGGATCACACTCCGCGCCCCCTGCATTGAAAGGGCGGAGTCTTAACCACTGGACCGCCAGGGAAGTCCCCCCAGCCTCCGTTACAGCTATTTATTGCATTGGAGTAAGTTCTGGCCAATGGGACATGAATGGAAGTGATGTGAACAGTTTACAGGCCAGATGCCTGGCTCTTCCTTTTCTACCTTCCCATGGGCTGAAACCCAGACCTGGTCCTGGTGAGGCAGCTTCAGCCATGAAGACAAAGGCAACGGCCCTGGGGTTAGTGAAGCAACAAGATAGAAGGAGCCTGGCTTCCTAGATGACCTTAGTCTGGGCCACTCACTTATATCTAGATTTTTCTCCCCCCCCCCCCCCCCCCCCCGTACGCGGGCCTCCCACCGCTGTGGCCCCTCCCACCGCGGAGCACACTCCGGACGCGCAGTCCCAGCGGCCACGGCTCACAGGCCCAGCCGCTCCGCGGCATGTGGGATCTTCCCGGACCGGGGCACGAACCCGCGTTCCCTGCATCGGCAAGCGGCCTCTCAACCACTGCGCCACCAGGGAAGCCCCTATCTCTGGATTTTTCCTTGAGAGTTTTATAAACTTCTATCTTAACCATTTGGTCCTCTGGTTAAAGCAGCATAGCTTGTACACATTTGTCAATTGTCCAAAATGAGCCCAACATCCAGGAATGGGATGAGTCTAGCTAGAATCCCAGTCAGAAGGCCACCAAGTCCAAAACAGTCTTGGGAAATGGGAGCTGGATGCTTCCCACTTCCGAGTGCTGGGAAGTGGATACTAAAATCAGCTTGCTAGGCTTTTCTTGTCACATCATGGACTGGGGTACTCACACTGTCCACTGACATTTGAAGCGTGGTGGTCATCTCTCCCAGAGCCTCCTTGACCTTGACCAGGTTCGAAGTAGGGAGTGGCCAGGCTAACTTGAAAGGAGGAAGACTGGAGGGTACCAGCCCTGGGCCTGCGGGTTGGGGCAGGAGTGGTAGAATGGGTAGGAGTGGAAGCAGAACACATAGGAAACTGTTAGAGAACTGGGTCAGAAAGCTTTTTATCAGAAAGCCTGTGTGTGTGCCGGTGGTGATGGTGGCTGTGAGCACCATGGTATCAGGAAAGTACATGATGTCAGGAGAAAGTGATCACGGTCCACACTGCCTACACATCAGGAGAGCCAACAAGAAGGAAAACAGGGAGCTTCCCTTCCCTGGTGGCGCAGTGGTTGAGAGTCCACCTGCCGATGCAGGGGACACGGGTTCGTGCCCCGGTCCGGGAAGATCCCACATGCCGCAGGGCGGTTGGGCCCGTGGGCCATGGTCACTGAGCCTGCGCGTCCAGAGCCTGTGCTCCGGAACGGGAGAGGCCGCAGCAGTGAGAGGCCCGCGTACTGCAAAAAAAAGTTATTTAGTTATCTCAGTTAACCTGCCTCATAAAATACCTCATTCCCATATTTCTGTAATTTTGTCTGCATTCTGTGAAAACTGGTCACTTCCCATACTGTGACGTCAAGAGCAAATTTATCCCATGCTCAGTATCTGGGGGGTCACTGCCTTTAGTCTCTCAATCTGGGTGGTGCTCCTCTCTCAGAGACTTTTTCTCAGGAAGACTTTTTCTTTTTTTCCCTCCTGGGCAGCTTTCTTCTCAGGCAGGCTCTTCACTGAATTGCTGCAAACTCAATCCATCGCTGGCAAGTATTCACGTAATTTTGTTCCTGGAATATCAAAGTATAATATCACACTCTGTGTGTCTGCACCTTTCTCTCTACCTATTTCATCCTTGTCTTCAGCAGGAATTCTCTTTTCCTTTTGCTAACTTCTTTCATTAGTCTGAACGTTTGTCCAGTTCCTCTTGGAGGTTTCAGATGCCATCTGATGCCAGTGTTGGATTGGACAGGGCAGTTAGCCTCTCTGAGTTTCAGAGTTTTCATTTATAAGATGGGGATAGCAGACACCTACCACATAGGTCATGAAGAGGATTGCAGAGGATGATATACATGTTCCTGCTCTGTGCGTTTGTGGGACGTTAGAGGTGCTCAGTAAATGGAACTTTTCCACCCTGGTCGGGCCTGCCCCAGAGAGTCCCATGTGGATGTACATGGAAAAAAATCTAGCTGTGGTGTGCAGGCCCAGCTAATGTGAGAAGCCCTGGCTCTGGCCAGCAAGTCTTCCTGGCCCTGTACGTGAGACCCCGGCAATGCATCTTGCTGAGAGGCAGAATTGTTACCTCACTCAGTAGTGTAAGTTATATTTGGAACCTGATGTGGTTAGAGATATTAAACACATGAATCTCATACTTCTATGATGTTTCTAAGCTGTCAGGTATCTCTGAGGCCATTATATATGACTGTGCAGTGCACAGCTCAGTACAGCTGCACGTGGTGGTCCACAGCATCTCCCCACAGCCGTCCAGTCAAACTCAATTCCTGCCTCTCTCTCTCTGGTCTCCTCTATTCCTTCCCATTCCTCCTTTCATCCTCTCGTGAAAGAGGAGATCATATTATTATGAGGTTTTTAAGTAGATCAAAGTAGATGTGTCTAAAAATGCTTCACTAACTGCAAATTGCTATACAGAACCTATGTTTTATTGTTTTATTTTTCAGTACAGGAACTACCATATATGTGTCACACACCCATTAACCAGTTAAAGTGCTGGTTTTATTTATATGGAGTGGTTTGGGTTATTTTGTTTGTTGGTTGGTTGGTTGGTTGGTTTTGGTTTTGAGGTTCTTTTGCTTTTTTGGTTGTTGTTCTGATTTCTGTTTGTTTTGATTTCCGGTCCATACTGAATTAGTGGTATTTTAAAACCTAGCAGTCCTCCTAGCATAGCTGAGACAGAAACATGACTTTCCTGAGTGAGAATTCTCACCCTGAAGCATGTTATATAGACTTGCCCACATGAGAAGTGACTCAATTACAAATTCACACCTGGCACTCAGGGTGTCTGCCCTTGTGACTTTTGATTTGGGGATCGCCTTAGAAATCACGGTGTGTTTCCTTTGTCCTAACATGTAAGACCTGTCTCTCCAAATTGGCAGGTGCATGGGCCTCTGACTGAATCTCAAATTCAACAACTACGGGGCTTCCCTGGTGGCACAGTGGTTAAGAATCGCCTGCCAATGCAGGGGACACGGGTTCGAGCCCTGGTCCAGGAAGATCCCACATGCCACGGAGCAGCTAAGCCCGTGAGCCACAACTACTGAGCCTATATTCTAGAGCCCTCAAGCCACAACTACTGAGCCTTCGAGCCACAGCTACTGAGCCCGTGAGCCACAACTACTGAAGCCTGCGTGCCTAGAGCCCATGCTCCACAACAAGAGGAGCCACTACAATGAGAAAGCCTGCACACCGCAATGAAGAGTAGCCCCTGCTCGCCACAACTAGAGAAAGCCCGCGTGCAGCAACAAAGACCCAACACAGCCATAAATAAATACATAAATAGATGATAGATAGATAGATAGATAATTTCAACAACTGCAGAGGACTCCTTGAGGTGCCCCCCAGGACTCTATTAGAATCTCAGTAACGATGTCTTGCTTCCCAGCCTGAGCTCTGAACCTATTAAGAAATAAGACAAAAGACCAAGTAATTAGAGACCAAAATATCACATTTATTATTGATAAAGGTGAGGTTGGAAGAGCTCATGTGTATCTATGGGCAAACAGAAGCAGGCTTAGGAATCACCATTCCAAGGCAGTGCTGGGCCAGAGCAAGCCTCCTGATGCAGGGGCGGAGCCTGCCCTGGGGATGCTGAAGGGGGCGCACTCCCAGCCGATGAGCCTGCTCCCAAGAGGGAAAAGGCACCGAGCCAAATTCCCAGTTTTCCCTCCCAAATTCACCAAGTAGAAGGAACTTTGCCATAGACCAGTCCTGGTCAAGGACTATTCTTTTCCCGCAAAGTCTTCTTGGGACAAATGTTTATAAAATGACAATTTCCTTCTAGAGGGACATCTGGTTACCCTATGATCTATTCTGTTCTCACATAGTGATTAAAATACCTCTATTCCATCCTCTTTCTGGTGTTTACAGCAAACCCAAGTTGCAGTCTGGCATTCACACCTCCCACCACTGAAGTCACTTCTTCCGTTTACCTAACATCCAACACCTACTCACACCAGCTGTCATCTGAAGGCAGTCAGGACACAGTGGCTGGAGTTCACATTTCCTCTTAAACTGCTTACATGATACAACCTGTTCCTCTTTTGTCCTCACCTAGACACATTCTGTTGGCGGTTTCCATATTTTGGGGCTTCAGTGTAGTTAAGTGTCACATGGACCCACAACAACAATAAATGGAAAACCTAATCACCGTGTGTGTGTTTCTTAAGCCGTTCCATTTAAATGAGTCATACCATTAAGTAAATACACAGTTTCCTTTAAACCTTTCATCAGTTATGGAAGCACCAGAGAGTTCACTCTGACCCTGTGTTATGTTAAGGTTTTTCCCTTGTTCTGTAAAATTTTTGTTCTTGGATTACGCATTTTCAGGGACAGCTAATTCCTCCCTTTGCCTTCAGTTCTCCAAGCATTGTGTGTGTGTGTGTGTGTGTTAATGTCAGCATCCTAGTCCTACAAATAAAAGTCACCTTTCCTGTTTTTCCAGCAACTTGGATCAATTCCAACTTTCTCCTGGGTTTCCCTGCTAGCGTTTTGTACGCATACTTAGCTGGACTGTTCCAATAAGCTTCCCACTCTGCTTCGAACGCATCCAAGGTAAAGGGCATCGCATTGGAAAGAACTGAACTTTCTGATCTTTCAGAAGCTCAGCCTTCTCCTTGGAGGACCAAGCTGCTGGGTAGATGTTTAAGAGGACCTGGTTGGTAGTTGCAGCCTCCTCTGTGCTCCCAACCATCTTCTCAATAACACTTTTTATTTCCTTCTGCTATGTACACACCACCTGTATTTTAATGACTTGCTTCTCTCTCTTTCTGCTCACCTGCTCTGTAAATTTCTCCAGGGCAAAAATTCTGTCCTATTCTTTTGATCTGTTCCAGCTAACTCCTGACTCCTAGTGTGAGCTCAGCTAATATTTGAGGGAAGGGAAAAAAGAAAGAAAGAAGTGAGGGAGGTCAGGAGAGGATGGAGGGGTCCCAGTCCCCTTGAATATGCTGTACCCCTGTCTAGAAAGCTGTCCCCACGCATTTCCCACGGCCAGCTCCTTCCCTATCTGTCATTCCCATCCACATCACCCCCTCAGAGTGCCCTGCCCTGACACCCATCTTAAAGAAGCCACCACTCGGCCACATAGGTATACATACACACAGTCACGCTGTATCTTCCTTCCCTGTTTTATCTACTTCATGGCTCTCCACTCTCTGAAATTATTTTAGCTGCCTGTTTATTTACTGTCTGTCTCCCTTCACTATAACATAACCTCCAGGAGGTACTACAGATTTAGTGTCTTAAGTAAGCGCCTGGCGCATGGTAAGTGCCTAACAAGTTCCCATGGAATGGATAAACAGAGGAGAGGCAGGAAGGAGGGGACTGTCTCCCCTCTCCCTTTTGCCCTGTTTAATAAACTTTAAAATGTGGAGTGATGGGAACCTCCACAGAGAAAAAGGAGCTATTCTTCTGCCCTTTGCTGAACTGCCCCTTGGCGCTTCAATGGAGACTGCAGGGTCCAGAGGGATCGAGAGGGAAAAACAGGTGAGGGAAGTGAGGAATGTCTCAAGCCGTTTGTCCTCCAAGTTGCAAAGAAAGACTGCTGTGAGGACTGTGGCTCCTGAGATGCGGAGCTTCTGATGGGGTAACGGGGATATGGTTTGCTCAGACGCCCACAGGAGTTTAAGCAGAGATAGGCGTTGTTTTCGATGTATCAGGGTACTGGTGAGTAGGCGGCATAAGGAGGCCAGGAGCCAGGCCTGGGAGGGCGGGGCCAGGGGCTGCAATGCTGCTGCTCAGCCGTCTGAATTGTCCTCCTTTCTCCTTCACTCTGTGCATCTGCTTCCTTCTCCTCTCTCACTGCAGCCCTGTGCACGGCAGCCAAATACCGCTGCTCAAGAGGCTCAGAGGCCCATTTCCGAATTTCACGGAGAAGAGTCTGATGGGTCCAGCTTGAGTCAAGTGCGCACAGCCCTTCCCGTGAGCTGTGGGTGAGGAGGTCACGTTGCATGGGCGTGATGGCCGGTTCAGGGTGTAGAGGAGGGGAAATGCGGCTGGGGATCAGCCGAAGAGACATTTACCTTAGGCAACAGATGGTGTGCTCCAGGCTCCAACAACATCTGAGAAGCAGTTTATTGTCATTTCCTTTCAATTGTCCAGATACTTTCCATCTGTTTTCCCCGTCATTAACTCACAGTCACCTAGCACTGGAAGCATAAAATATAAGAGGCTGCTCTCGGAAATATTTGCTGGGCCACTAGGGCATTAAACACTTGTTTCCAGTGTTAGTAGATCTAAAGCATCAGTCATGAGTCAATGAAGGAGACATTTTTACTGCCCTAAATTGGCCTAAGGATGCCTAATGCTACACAAGTCCTGAGGGCAGCTTTCCGCTTTCCTCTTCTTCCATCTTGGGGCCTGAGAAAACAATTCCTGGAATGTACCCACTGAATCCAACCGCCTCAACCAAACTAGACAGTGTATCCTGAACGTACCCAAGACACACGTTTCCGTGGGTAATTATGAAGCCAGCACACACAGACTTCTGTCTTTCTCGCTGACTATTTCTGACTCATCCAGAGAGCTTCCTGGCTATTTAGCCCAGGCTTACGTGATACAAGGTGACACCAGGTGAGATCATACCTTGGGGGTTTTTTTAGCTATTTTTCAATTGATTTACCTTTGAGCAAACCCCTCCTCTGTTGTGGGAAGCCTATTCAATACCCTGGGGGTGGGGGATTTAATAACAAGGTGGCTTCAAGGAGAAAATCTTCTCTGCACATTCATGTAAGGAGTTGTCATAACTGTGGACGGAGACGTATTTCCTAATGATGCAGCTGTGTGTCTGCGACTGGCCTGGCTTTTTGAGAGGTTTCGGGCCAATTCTGTCTGGTCCCATGGTACTATTTGCCCAGGTACTACTCCAGGAAGACCTCTAGGTGACCAAGACTTTGATCCTGAGGCTTTTATGTGTCCTAGGCTGTTGGAAAAGAGCTTCACACAAGGTATGGGTGGGGCAGAGAGCTGAACAAAATCCTGGGGCACAGGTGCTGGGCTTTGGACCAAGCTAATCACCACTGTGACTGAAGTCCATGAGCAATCTTCGCCACAGGTGAACAGGACATCTAATCTAGGTCCTCAGGACAGGTTAGGTCTCCAGGGATGTGAGCTGATGGGCCGTGTACCATGTTCCAGTGGAGCATGCTACCTCTCTTTCTGCCCTTGAGGTCCTTCTTCTCTGCCCTTCCCCCAGGCTGTGGAATCTTTAGTGTGGGGGATAGAGCTGCTTTGTAATTATGCAGTTATGCATCCGGCTCTTTCTTACACCTGCACCAGTGACTTTTGAACTTAAATGCTATAAATTGGCCTCCTTTATTCTCTGGTTTAAGAATGACAACCTTCCCCTAAAGCAGTGGATGACATTATCTAGTTTTCCAGGCTAGGAGGAAGATTCTCAGGGTGCAAGTGAAGAAAATCAGACAGCCCAGCATTGGAAGGGTTGTGAAGATTGAGGGGAGGGGCACATGTGAGAACACAGAAGTAATTTTTTTTTAATTTATTCAGAAGTAATTCTTTAAAATATTATCCCACTCCATGTGAATTAGGAATTGTGTCCAGAATATGAGGCTTGTTATTGTTGAGTTGTGTGTTCTTGGTCTCATGTTTCTTGAAGGCCGTAGGACAGACTTGTGGACCTTATATGGAGAACAAAGAAGGAAAAGTAGCTTTGGGCCAGCACAATTTGGGCTGAACTATGGATGTCCTGCTGCAAAGTTGACTAAGGAACCCAGACCTTGGGAAATGTCTTGATATTAGGCTTTGCATTCTTTTGTCTTTGCAAGAGCATAATGCCAGACCTCACCTCCAGTAGCAATGGCTCCCCTGTCAATCATTTCTTGGGTGAGCTGACCTAGAGCCAAGTGAAAGGGAAAAAGTAAGCAAATACCTTCTGCTTTTCCCTGGGGTGAGTCAGGCCTAGATTCTGAGGATGAGCACGAGTGGAACCCTCCTGTTTGGGGAGATGGAGTTTGTTGGTTAGGATGGCCTTTGCTTTGGGAGGTAGGAAGGAGAGAGTGTACCGGGCACCGTTGGTGCCCCTCCCAATGCCTTGGCACCCATTGCTTCTTACTGACTCCCTCCCTGGGGCTCTCTCCAGCTCAGAAGCACACTCTCCTCTGCATGGGGCAGCCAGAAGTACCAGGGAGTCGACACGCCCGGGGGAGTATTCAGCCAGTGATGATTTGGAGCAAGTGGATAAATATACCCAGTTTCTTCAATTTTCAGGTAGCAAAATTCTGAGGCATGACCTACACCAGCACTGTTAAATAGAAATATAATTTGAATCACAGATGGAATTCTACATTTCCTAGTAGCCACCTTTTTTTAAAAGTAAAATGAAACAGGTGAAATTAATTTTAATAATATATTTTGTTAAACCACATTTTTCTAAAATGTTATCATGTTAATGTGTAATCAATACAAAAATCATCAATGAGATGTTTTACATTTTTTTGTACTAAGTGTGAGGAAACTCAATGGTGTTTTACATTTAGAGTAAATCTCAATCCCAATTAGCCACATTTCAGATGCTCAGCGGCCATGTGTCCTTAGTGATTACCATATTGGCCAGGCAGCTCTATACTGTCTCTCAAAGGTTCCCAGTGGGACTGAGCCCCAGTTGCCCACAGTGGTAATCTTCTTATTGACACAGCCAACCTAGACTTCCTTCCCTTCCCTGAATGACTTCTCCACTTTTCCCAATGCTTCCAACCAATCATCTGCCAGTGAACTACACACACTCAGATGTGTGCCTGAGTCAGCTTCTGGGGAACATAACCTAAGACATAGTGGCACGTCTCATATTCGTTGTTACATTATTCTCAATTTTGAACTTTCCTCCTGTTATTTTTACATGGAGTGAATCCATGCTAAAAGTTCCAGCAAGGTGTGTTTTATGCTGTGACAACTTTGGGGAAGGGTCTGTCTATTTTCTAGCCTGAATAGCAAAGGACAGAACAGTGTCCCCTCCCCAGAGGCTAAAGTGATAGTAGTAGCAGTACCCACAGAGACACCTGTGCCCAGCAGAGGGGCAATTTCCTGAGGGCCACCAGCAGCAATGTGGCTGAGTGACAAGGAGGCTCGGGCAGAAGAACACAAGGGGCCTACTTGCTTTCCCACAAGATGTCTCTGGGGACCCTTGGACAGGCCAGGACAGTTTCTAGCCACCAAACCACTGGTTTGGGGATAGCTACCATAATTTTATATTTCAAAGGAAATTTTATTTTTGAGGGCATGCGTGGTAAAGTCAGGACACGTGACTGCCATGTGAATTAAGTCTCAATCAGCTGTCTCAGTCAGGATGACTTCAGAGAATCCTCCATCCATGCCTCTGAGAGCAACTAAGAAAAATGATGGCAAGTTGAGCTGCAGATCAACTCTGACAGTGTTCATACATTCCCTAGAAGAGGTGCTTCCTTCTAGAAGAAGTGCATGTTTCTAGGAGTCAGAACATGACTTAAGATGTTGTCAAACAACACTTAACACATCTCTGTCAGGGGATGGAGCAAAGATGAGAGAGAAATTTGATGTCAACAAGCACTAAAATATCCCTAGAAGAAATCTGACCCTGAAATGTCTACATAGATTGACAAAAATTTTTGTTGTTTATTTGCCTAATGAAAATGAAATATCCATCCATCTCTGCTTATTTGTACTCTGACTCCTGTTCTCTTAGGCCAAATGCAACAGTTCTTTGAGAAACCAGCTGTATATTTCCAGGTATATTTTTCTCTCGAGGCATCATCCTCACCAAATATAGGACAATATAGTTCACCTTTTGAGCCAAACATGATAAATGAACAAAATATCATACAGAAGACCAGCCTAATCTTGTGGCCTTATTTCCTTACCTCCCCAAACCATGTTTTTCCAAAAAGTGAATTTAGAATGACAACAGTGGCAACATTTCATTTTTGCTTTCACAATACACTCTGCTGAAATTACTCTCAGGTCACCAGTGACCTCTTATCCTAAAACCAGGGATCGTCTCTGTGTTCTCATTCTACTTGAACTTCTGCAGCATTTAATATATCGAACAGCCTTTTCTTTGTTCATTCCATTTCGATAAATATTTACTCAGCACCTGCTATAAACTGAGCACTATTATAAGCACCATGGATACATCAGAAAATAAAACAAAGACCTCTGCCCTGTGGAGCTCGCATTATAGCAGGCGAGACCTCATAAACCATTAGCCTCAGTAAATGACAGAGTATGTTGGACGATGGAGACCAAACTGACCTTTTGGAGAAGCAAGGAAAGGACTTGAGCTTTGGAGGCTCGAGACTGTGGGGCGATGTGTGGTTTTTCACCTAACGTCACCCCAAACAGTCAATAAATTCCTAAGCATCAGAAGTTGCCAAACACAATTGGGGTTCTTATGGAAAACAGGGTTGGGGTGTTTCTTCACATCTGGGTCTGGCAGGTTCCACCAATTCTCTCAAAGTCACACCTTCCTTATGAGCTCAGGGCCTCAGCCTTCAAGCTGCTCTTCTCTCGAGCTCTAGTCTTAGACTTCTCTATCCTCCCCCCACCCACTCACCCCAGCTTGCTGCCCAAGGGATTGTTCCCTAAAATACAAATCCAACCTGTTGCTGCCTTTTTCCTAAAATAAACGTCCTGAAATTGGTCATTTGCTTACCAAAGATGCCCTGATAATATACACACTGAGAGATGCAGGCTCATTTGTCAATAGAATCATACCTAGAAAAAGTACAATGGAATCATCTCTTCTCTTGAAACAAGAGCAAAATGTTATTCCTATTTTAAAAGGTTTGACACACTTTTCACTACTGTAGGAACTACCCAGAGTTGAAATAAACAGCAAAGATTCTAAGAAATTGCAGGTGGCTGATAGAGCTCAACTGATTTTGACAGCAACCCAGGTAATCACAAGTGGTGGGCTTGGGGCTTTTCGAGCTGGCACCGAGCAGTTTAAAGCACAGCACTGCTTGGAGGTTGAAGGGCTGCGAGTGAACCCTCCCATTCAGCAGCTTGACAAGCCCGATCAGAAACACAGAATCAACAACTACTCTTTAGCAATAGCGAGGTTTGTTTCTGCTCGAAGGGTAGGTCAGCTATGTGTGGGCGCTGCCCAGAGGGAACCAGCCCTAGGGTAGTGGCCTGAGGCCTGAGTTTCCTCGGGGCAGCACAGTGGAGGGGAGAAACTGCCTTGTGGCCCAGAGGAGTCAAGGTCATCATCAAGAAGAAGGTGCTGGGCTTCCCTGATGGCGCAGTGGTTGAGAGTCCGCCTGCCGATGCAGGGCACACGGGTTCGTGCCCCGGTCCGGGAAGATCCCACATGCCGCTGAGAGGCTGGGCCCGTGAGCCATGGCCGCTGAGCCTGCGCGTCCGGAGCCTGTGCTCTGCAACGGGAAAGACCACAGCAGTGAGAGGCCCGCGTACCGCAAAAAAAAAAAAAAAAAAAAAAGAAGGTGCTGACAAGCATCAGATCTGAATCATGAGCTAATAATGACAGTACGTCTCAAGAATAATGGAAGTGATAATTGCTAATATTTACTGCCTGTGTGGTGTATGCAAGAAACTAAGCACTTTATGTGCATTCAATCAATCTGAAATCAGATGTCGCTATTTCTTATTCTTTTTATGGTAGTATTTCCCAACATTCCACCTTTACTTCTCTTCCCTTCACATACAATATTTAAGCTTTTTTCCTGGGTAGATGAGAAACCTGGGGAACAGAGCAATTAGGAAACTTGCCTGAACTTGAAAAGTAAATAGTAAAGGAATGATTCAAGCCCAAGGGAAGTAAGGCTGAAAATCAGAGAATGAGGTGTGAGTCAGAAAGCACAAGGATGGAGGTCAGGATGGAGGAGAGGAAGGGATGGGATGGGGCAAGTGTGTAGAGCTAAGGCCGGGAAGAGTTACAGAGTACTGACTTTTCCTTGAGCTGCGGCCTGGTGTGTTACAGAAGGGAGAATGGCTGCTGAGGGGGGAGCTGCAGAACTGGATGGGGGTAATGGGAAAAGCATGCTGACATGAAGATGTTAAGAATATTTTATTATTTATTTTTTATTTTATTGTGGTAAGAACACTTAACGTGAGATCTATCCTCTTAATAAAATTTTAGGTGTACAATACAGTATTGTTAACCACAGGCACAATGTTGTACAGCAGATCTCTAGAACATATTCATTTTGCATAACTGAAATTTTATACACGTCAAATAGCTTTTATTTCATCAGTCATTCAGCATGTGTTTATTGTACACCTAGTGTCTTAGTCCTTTGGCTGTTATAACAAATTACCATAGACTGTGTGGTTTATAAAAAACAGAATTTTATTTCTCCCAGTTCTAGAGCTATAAGTCTGTGATCAGGGTGCCAACATGGTCCAGTTCTGCAGAGAGAGCCCTTCCAGGTTGCAGCCTGCTGACTTCTCGTTGTATCTTCCCTTGGCAGAAAGAGCAAGAGAGCTCTTGGCAGTCTCTGTCATAAGGGCACTCATCCCATTCATAGGGCTCCACCCTCATGGCCTAATCACATCCCAAAGGCCCCACCTAATATGATCACATTGAGGGTTAGGATTTCAACATATGAATTCTGGAGGATTCACAAACATTCATTCCATAGCACATACTATAGGCCAGGCACTGTTCCAGAAGCAGCATTGAAAAAGTAACTAATGTGCTGGCTTTATTGAAGTTACAATCTAATTGAATAATAATGATTAAATTTTATACAATAAAAATAGTAGATCTGATATGCCCTGCTATCACAGCCAGCTCTTTTCTCTCTTTTTTTTTTTTAACATCTTTATTGGAGTATAATGCCAGCTCTTTTCAAAGCAAAACCCCAGTGGAGATGGATTAGGAAAATTAGGGGAAAGATAAAGGAGAAAAACAACAATTTTTTATCCTGCAGGCCAAGACCCTTCCTCTGCCCAGCAGAGACCCTCCAGGTACAAGTGACTCTGCCAGTATGAACACCACGGTCTTCCAGAAGCTTAGAGTTGGGAGCACTGTCAAAATCACTTAAACCAACCACCTCACCTTCTGGTTTTTAAATTCCCTCCTAGAAAAAGTTGTCTGGGATATTTTGAATACCCTGCAGGAAAGAAAACCTTTTACTTCTCAATACAACCCACTTCAGAGGAGTTCACTTTTTGTTTTGTTTTGTTTACCTTTATACTGATTCCTGTTAGAGTTCCTCTTGACCCTGAGTCTGTTATTAAAAGTAGTTCATGTTCTTAGTTTCCGGTTACCCATACATTAATTAAAAAGTACCTTCTGGATCACTGGTTTTCAAACTATACTCTATAAAGCCCTGGGTGAGTAAGTGAGAGAGGAAGCTTCTACAGGGTCAGGAGACCGGACCCTGAGAATCTGGCCATTCCTCAGTGGTCCCAAGAACAGCTTCCCTTTTTTTTTTTAAAAAACTTTTACAGAGGATTTCATTGGGAAAAAGGGTTGTACAGTTAGAAAAAAGTTTGAAAACTCTCGCTCCAGATATTCATCCACTGAGGTCATTAGTATAAATGTTGAATTGAATAGATTTGAGAACAGGGCGCTAAGGCATATTTCCCTGCATGTCAACAGCAATCACTAGCATCTTGGGTATAGCTGGAAAACCATCTATGAACCATCCTCACTCTTCTACACAGATCCTAAGGGATTAGAAGTGTCTCCCTAAAGCTGCAAATGTCTCCCTGAAACAGTCAACATGTGTCCTGTGATTCACCATTCTGTCAGTATCACTGAGGATCACTGGTTCTCAACCCTGACTGTGATTCTAATGATCTCATTAAAATCAATGAGGAAGCTTTCAAAACCACCACTGCTCCTCAAAAGGTTAAACATAGGGTTACTGGGCCTTCCCTGGTGGCGCAGTGGTTAAGAATCCGCCTGCCAATACAGGGGACACGGGTTCGAGCCCTGGTCCAGGAAGATCCCACATGCCGCGGAGCAACTAAGCCCGTGCGCCATAGCTACTGAGCCGGCGCTCTAGAGACCGCGAGCCACAACTACTGAGCCTATGTGCCGCAACTACTGAAGCCCACGCGCCTAGAGCCCATGCTCCGCAGCAAGAAAAGCCACCGCAACGAGAAGCCCGCGCACCGCAACGAAGACTAGCCCCTGCTCACCGCAACTAGAGAAAGCCCGAGCGCAGCAACAAAGACCCAACGCAGCCATAAATAAATAAATAAATAAATAAATAAATAAATAAAATTATTATTTTTTTTTAATTATTTTTAAAACAAACAAACAGGGGCTTCCCTGGTGGCGCAGTGGTTGAGAGTCCGCCTGCCGATGCAGGGGACATGGGTTCGTGCCCCGGTCCGGGAAGATCCCACATGCAGTGGAGCGGCTGGGCCCGTGAGCCATAGCCGCTGAGCCTGCGCGTCCGGAGCTTGTGCTCCGCAACGGGAGAGGCCACAACAATGAGAGGCCCAAGTACAGCAAACAAACAAACAAACAAACAAACAAACAAACATAGGTTTACCGTGTAACCCAGTAATTCAACTCTTAGGTCTATGCTCAGGAAAAATGAAAGCACACATTCACACAATACCTTGTACACAAATGTTCAAAATAACAACATTATTTATAATAGCCAAAAAGTAGAAATAATCCAAATGTTCACCAATTTATGAATCCATAAATAAAGTATGGCATATTCATACAACGGAATATTTATTCAGCCATAAAAAGGAACGAACGACTGATTCCTGCTACAATGTGGATGAACCTTGAAAACATTATGCTAAGTGATCATGTATCACTCCATTTCTATTAAATGTCCAGAATAGGCAAATCTATAGAGACAGAAAGTCAATGAATGTTATGGATGTTTCCTAGGGCTAGGAAAGATGGGAGGAGTAGGGATGAAGGCTAAAGGGCACAGATTTCTTTCAAGAGTGATGAAATATTCTAAAATTGATTGTGGTGATGGTTACACAATTCTGTGAATATACTAAAAAGCACTGAATTGTATACTTTAGATGAATTGTGCGGTATGTGAATTATATCTCACTGAAACTGTTAGAAGAAAAAAAAAAAAAACCCTACCACTACTCAGGCTTAAAAATTGGTTTGCAGTGGGACTTTAGCACCCATGTGATTCTAATAAGCAGCCCAGACCAAGAACCACTGATTCTAACCATGGCTCAGGGTAAGTGATTGATTTTGAGGGAGCCTATGGTGCCTCTCAGTGGTCATCCCCACCCTTCCACTCTAGACACGTGTGAGCTACTCCTTTAAAGACTCTTCCCAGAATTATGCCTGCATTGGAATCCAACCCACAGTTTGCAGTACCACCTTCTTCCTCCTTCTGTCGCTTGCATTATTGAGCCATTCCTGGTTTCCAGCATCGCCACTGTTGTACACAATGCCTCATGCATCATCAGCAGGATGAGGCGTTCTCATTCACAAGTTTCCTTCTATACCCTGAGGTACCAACTGACAGAACCACGAACCTATGAACTCATGTGAAGCTGTCTAGTTACCGTCTCTTCATTCAGCAGAGGACAGTACATTTGCAGAAACTCACCATAGACTATGAAGTCCTCTTACTATGTTCCTGACCTTTGGCTGCCCTTATGCAGTTATGCTGTAGCTACCTTTCAGAATCCTGCTCCATCAATGACATCCCTAGGCCTGGAACAGTGGGTGCATTCCTTGGCCTTCCCCACGGCAGGATGCTCTTATAAGGCTGCCGTTCAGGGTCCGTCAAGAGCTCGAGAGCTCCCTTCCTGCCAGTCTTTGGGTGTTCTCCTTTGCATTTGAGGAATTTTAAAATCCCATGATAAGTTTGCTGGCTTTTCTTTCTCCTACCTCAGACACAGAGAACAGACCTTGCCTTGCCCCCGGGAATGTTTGAGTATCCTCCAGCTCCTCTGAATCACTATATCCTAAAGCAATTAGCTCAGTCTACAGCTAGTAATTAAGAACACTGGCTCTGTTATCAGAGAGAGCTGAGTTGGAATCCTGATTCTGCTATTTGGTAGAGGAGTGGGCTTGGGCAAAACATATTATCTACGCCTCGGATTTCTCACCTGTAAATTGAGGATAATAAAGCCTGCCTGGAAGGACTGTTACAGAGATTAAATTGTAACAGCAGAGGAGGGGTCAGAATGGGTGTGAAATAAGTTGCTAGTGATTGTTTCTTCCCAGGCAGTCGTATGACTAGGAGATCTAGCTCTTTTCTCAAGATCTCCTTGCTGGTGTATGGGACATCACCGCACCTCGATTAGATCCAAGGTAGCTCGTCCCATAAACATGCAGGGCTCTAATACCAAATGCCTGTCCTTATTCTCCAAACCAATCAGTCTTCTGGGGGAAGGCAGTGGGAATGATCCCTTCTCTCCGGTTCCCTCATCAGCCCCAGCAATGTCTCAGTCTTGGGATGCACTTGCGAATGTCCTCAGAGGATCTGCTCAGGTCCGTGCTCACCACTCCATACCCTCCTGGTCCTTCCTTCTTAGGCTGTGAGCCACTCCTGGGGGCAGGACCTCCTGGAATCTTCAGAAAACTCCTGAGTTAAAACATCTAAACTCTACCGCATATCGCCTTGCCATTAAAACCCAGGAGTGTCTGGCACAGAACTGTCCAATTTTCTCCTCCAACTATTTCCAGGAAATTTATAATTCAGATTACTTGAAATAGAATTCATTGTTCAACACAGCACCTGGTGTCTGGCAGGAAGTATTGGAATAAATCATTAAACAGCAGTTAAACTTCACCTACTAAAATCCTCTGGCCCAGTTTAAATGCACCTCTTTCATGTTGTCTCATTGGTCAGAAATGGTTTGCTCTTCCCTCCCTCGGCATTCCTATAACAGCTATCTTTATGGAATGCTTATTGATTGTTCCCAGCTCATATAGCTAATAATTGGCAAATCTAGAATTCAGCTGTACTGAGTTGAATAGCATCTTGTCAAATGTCCACTGGAACCTCAGAATATGACCTTATTTGAAAACAGTGTCTTTTTTTTTTAACATCTTTATTGGAGTATAATTGCTTTACAATGGTGTGTTAGTTTCTGCTTTATAACAAAGTGAATCAGTTATACATATACATATGTTCCCATATCTCTTGCGTCTCCCTCCCTCCCACTCTCCCTATCCCACCCCTCTAGGTGGTCACAAACCACCTAGCTGATCTCCCTGTGCTATGCGGAAGGGTAAGCTGTGACAAAGTGAGAGAGTGGCATGGACATATTACACTACCAAACGAAAACAGTGTCTTTACAAAGGTAATCAAGTTAAGATCATCCTGGATTAGAGTGGGCCCTAAACCCAAAGATTACTGTCCTTATAAGAAGAAAGACATTTGGAGACAGAGACATAGGAAGAAAACAGATAAAGCCATGTCAAGATGGAGACAGAGACTGGAGTTATATGGCCACAGCCAAGAAATTCCAAGGACGGCCAGCAACCACCAGAAGCTAGGAAGAGGTCAGGAGCAAGTCTTCCCTAGGGCCTTCAGAGGGAGCTTGCATGGCCCTGCCAGTTTTGGACTTCTAGTCTCTAGAACTATGAGAGAATAAATTTCTGTTGTTTTATGTCCCCGTTTGTGGTAATTTATCACGGCCACCCTAGGAAACTAATATACCAGTCTCGGTCTGTCAGTGCCTAACATCCTCATTTGTAACCACTATGAAATACTGCCTTATGTTTGTAGCACCCAAACTGTATCCTTCATAGTACGTTGATCAGATGCCTTGTATGTCACAGTAAGAGGCAGATGGTGAGCCCAGAAGTCGAGGTGGGGACGGAGGGGGTGGGGAAGAGGTAGAATTATTGCAAGGTAGAGAATGAGCAGAGCAATTTTCTTGAATATATGCCCGAACCTCATTATGTCTGATCCTGTGATTTAGCAGAGAAATGGGAAAGAGTTTGCTTATGAAAGAAGTATGATGCACTAGAAAGCAAGCAGGACTAGGAATGGCAAGGCCCGATGCGAACTAGCTCTGTGATCAGGCACATGACCTTCAGATGTGGCTGCTTTGACACAGACTATGTGACTTGGGAACATTGAGACACGGCCTCAAAAACAAAATATTAACCTTTCAGCTTTTAAAACTTTCTAAACTTCTCACTCATTCCCACCCAACCCCTGATCCTCATTTCATAACTCCCACTTCTGACACACAGCAGACACAACTTTTTAGTTAAATAATGAATAAGGGAATGAATAAGGAAGATGGAAGAAAGCTGGAGGTGTCAGAGTGAAATGATGGTCAACAACAAGGAAAGAGTCAGATGCATAGTAAGGGTCATGAAAGAAGGTTCAAGAATCAAAGAAGTCTGCCACTAATATTTGGCAATCAAAAGCCATAATAGATGCAAATGTGGCAAAATATCAATCCTTGTTAAAATCTTGGTAATGAACACAGGGTGTTTGTAACATTATTCTTTATAGTTTAGTGTATTTGAAACATTCTGTTTAAAAAAGAACAATAGAGGACTTCCCTGGTGTTGCAGTGGTTAAGAATCTGCCTGGGGCTTCCCTGGTGGTGCAGTGGTTGGGAGTCCGCCTGCCGATGCAGGGGACACGGGTTCGTGCCCTGGTCCGGGAAGATTCCCACATGCCGTGGAGTGCCTGGGCCTGTGAGCCATAGCCGCTGAGCCTGCGCGTCCGGAGCCTGTGCTCCGCAATGGGAGAGGCCACAACAGTGAGAGGCCCACGTACCGCAAAAAAAAAAAAAAAAAAGAATCCACCTGCCAATGGAGGGGACACGGGTTCGAGCCCTGGTCCGGGAAGATCCCACGTGCCGCGGAGCAACTAAACCCGTGCACCACAACTACTGAGCCTGCGCTCTAGAGCCCGCAAGCCACAACTACTGAGCCCGAGTGCCGCAACTACTGAAGCCTGCGGGCCTAGAGCCTGATGCTCTGCAGAGAGAAGCCACCGCAGTGAGAAGCCCGCGCACCACAACGAAGAGTAGCCCCCGCTCGCTGCAAGGAGAGAAAGCCCGCGTGCAGCAACAGAGACCCAATGCAGCCAAAAATAAATATTTTTTTTAAGATAAATAAATAAATAAATAAAAAATAACAATAGAAGAGCAACCTCATAATATCCTATGAAAATGGGTGTAGCGAATTGGCTTCGTTCAAATCCCTTTGCTTTGATAGGTTCTGAATCCCCTTCTTCATCAGCAAAGCAGGAATGGTTGTGGCAAAACAGTTCGTCGCTGCACACGGACGGACCAACACTTTGGAGAGAACCTGTGGAAATATACCTGAAAAGACAGAGAATATTCCTTTCACTGGGCTCTGTACTCCTTCTCCTGAGAACTTATGCAAAAGAAATGATAATTCAACAGAAAAAAGGCCTGGGGAATATGGAGATGAAAAATTCACGGACAAATTTGTTATAATAATGAAAAATTGGGAATAACTTAAGGCCACCATGGGGAAGTGCTCTCCACTGCTCCCAGCCTGGTCACATCACCCTCATCTTTGCCAGGATCACTCTGGTAGCTTCCAGCTGATCTCTCTGCTTCCACCCTTACATCTACAATCTATTCTCTACTCCGCAGCCAGAGTGATTCTTTGAAAAGGAGATGAAATCACTTCCCTACTTCTCTTCAAAATGTTCTCACCACCCTAACTGCTTCCAACCCGGCTCTAAGCCAACACCGCCCGGGGCCTGGATGATGGTGCTAGACCCTAAGTGGTCTCCCCTCTTCCATCTTCCTGCCCCTCAAGGCAACAGTGAAAGTGCTCCTTTTTCAAATCATAAACCAGATCATGTCACTCCCCTGTTCAGAA